>NW_024525156.1:9564229-10153997 GCF_017590135.1 Pyrgilauda ruficollis
TTATATTTATATTAACTTATCTTTTATTTAAAATAAATACCACTTGTGCTGTCACAACAGGCCCTGCTAAAATGTCTGTCCCTATATTTCCTATAGGCCCCCTTAAGTACTGAAGGGGTACAATTAGGTCACACTAAAGCCTTCTCAAGGCTGAAGGATCCCAATTCTCTTAACATTTCCTTGTAGGAGAGGTGCTTCAGCCTCCTAATTGTCTTTACAGTCATCCTCTGGAAATGCTCCAGTAGGTCCATGTCCTTCCAGTGCTGGGACCCCAGAGCTGGATGCAGCAGTGCAGGCAGGGTCTCACCAGAGCAGAACAGAGGGACAGAATCCCCTCCCTGGCACTGCTGGCCACGCTGCTTTGGATGCAGCCCAGGACACTTTTGCCATTCTAGGCTGTGAATGCACATTGCCGAGTCATGCCCTGTCTCTCCTCCATTTTCATCCTCAAGTTCTTCTTGGCAGGACTGCTCTTCATCTCTTCATCCCCCAGCCCCTTCTGATACTAGGGATTATCCCAGTCCAGGAGCAGCACATTGATAAACCTCAAGAGATTCCCATGTGCCCACTTCTCAAGCTTGTCCAGGTCCTTCTGGATGGCATTGCTTCCTTCAGGCTTGTTACCTGCAGCACTCAGCTTGGTGTCATCTGCAAACGTGCTGAGGCTGTGCTCTATCCCACTGCCAATGCTGCTGATGAAGGTATCATCTGTTTCAGTCCCAGTACAGACACCACTTGTCACTGATGTACATTGGGACATTGGAACGTTGACCACTATGCCCTGGATGTGACCATACAGCCAATTCCTCATCCACCAAGCAGTCAGTATTCAACAATAACTGCTGATTCTTCAGTCCTGAGGTGAACTGATATTTTTAATTTTCCCTCCCCAAACCAAAGAATTGTCTCTTAAAATTTTGTTCATGTCTTGCAAATTTAAATAAGAACATTTTCCATTAGTAAAGAATTGTTATTACATTGCACTAGTGAATCAGCAGGTACTCCTGCAGGAACCCTTTTCATTTACATATCAAGGAAGAGTGTTCCAATTTTTCTCATGTATTCCAATGGCTTGTCATAGCTAACCCTGTCAGAGTTATGATATATTTGGACTTAGTCCTAGAAGTAATGTTTTATAATCTTGCAGGCAATGCTGAAGAGTCCTACTGCACTTTTATTGCTTTCATGTCTTCGTTGTAGCTAATACTTTTTGTCTTCACCCCTACTGAAAAGTGCATTGCTCTGACAATGACAGTAAAAACAGACATTGGGGTGTCAGCGTTGTGAATATGTACACTGTCTCATTAGCTGCAACACAATTCTTAGCATTTCTTCTGTTGTTTATTTTACATGCCCTCAAAGTAACCTGGGTAGAGGCTGAATTCTTTACACCTCGTGAACAGTGTGCATAAAAGAGTGGCTGCTATCCACACATTGCAGTCAACAGGAGAGGCAGAGAAAGTGGAGTTGAGACACAATGCCCCTCTGACCCAGATCACAAAACAAGCACAGCTAAACTAACATCACAATTTGTGCCACTAGAGGTCACAGCAAACTTACAACCTGCCCAAAGCAAAAGGAAATCAGAGAAATAAATTTCAGAGACAATTATTTTCGTACTCTCTTTTCAGGACAGCACTGCTACTTGCAGACAATTTATAATAGGTTTGCTGCCATAGCCTCAGACTGATCATGTTGGGAGAAAATGAACAAAGAAAGAAGTACACACCTTCTATTTCAGAAATAGAATGCCTAATTGCAATGAGAAAAATGTTACAGTGTTAATTGGGATGCTTTGGTATTTGGCCTTTATTATGCAACTTGAATAAGTCAGAACTATAATGGAAAAATTGATCAAAAGACGGTTTTCTTCATGTCTCTATAACAATTTTAATTTTGACTTTAACTTAACTCTGGCTTTACTATAATTAAATGTGACCAGGCTGTTTTTCTGTAATATTTGAGTTTAATTATTATGGAAATCTGATGCAAGATACAACCATTCTAGATACTTTAAAATAGACTTGAAAAAAAAAGAAAAAAAAAGTGTTCTATTAAAAAGTGAACCTTTAAGTTCAATTGTTTCTAGTCTTTGTTTTCTGCCATTCCTTCATGCAGTCTGGCAGGACTTGCAATAAATTAATAATATGTTTTCAGTTAATGGAAGCTCAGTATTTGAAAACTGACTTCATTTTTCCTTTGAATCACAAAATAATCTGGGATGGAGCTGGTTAACACTCCGTTTCTACTGCACACCAAAATTTCAATGTGAGCAGAAGTTACAAGACAAAAATATTGTATCTTGAGAAGAGAGAAATTTTTTCTGTGGAGCAGAAGCAAAGTCCTGCTCTTGAGGTTGCCTAACTTGCCCTTAAGGCCACAGATTTAGAGAGGTCTGAGTACTGTACAGTACCACAGAAAAGTCACTGGACAAATGAAAGAACCCTAGCATAGAAGGTGTGCTTGACAAGCTTATAAAAACTATCTCCTCTATAGGGAATTAGGCTTTGTTTTATTTGGCACTTTAAATTTGTTTTTAATATTAATTTCTGTAAACCCTTATTGTCTGCCTTACCCTTGATTGCTAAATATCAGGCTTTCTTCTTCTTCACGCCAAGCAGATTGTAGCTGTCAGATAAAAAGCCAGGAGAAGACCCCTCACACATTCAAAATATGTAAATATTTTATACAGAGATCAATATAATAGTAATCAATCAGTCTAGAGTAAGGGAAAGCCAAAGATGATAAACTTCCCACCCCCCACTGATTTTTTAGAACAGGGTTCATTCCCTTGTGCCCAACCTTTTTTTTTATTGAGGAGAAAAACAGTTGACTTCCTCAGAAAGGGAATTATTTCCTTTTCTGATTTGACAAAATGAGAAGAGTAAGAATTTTAAAGAAGGTGGAACTTGGAGATATAAAGTTCTGCTGCTTGTTCAAAATTTAGAATAGTATGTGGGCTGACACTGATTGACAGGATTTTTGTTTCATCTGGTGAATTTGCAACTTTCAAAATTGCTAAAGTTAAAGGAAGAATAGAAATGCATTCCCACAGAGATATTAACATGGGATGAATGAGGCAGATTCTTTTAGGAGCTATCTACATGTTTTTTCTTCTATGCATGTGAGCTTTTTGCAAAGAATTGTAGCTCATTCCAGAACATGTATATAAGCTTCCCCCTTCCACTTGCTTCCTCTCAACCCTTTCCCTCACATATATCCTATATATGCAAATGCACTCACACATGTTAAACCCACATCTGCATTTCTGAGTTAGGTATTCATAAAGTAACTCTCACTGAGTGCAGAAACAAATCCAGATTGTTTGTAAACCCAAACAGATGACACTCAAAAAGTCTTATGCCGGGGAATTCTGCTTCATCCACATGTTGCTTACAGAATAATTTCCTTTTATTTTTCTTCAATTTGGATCTTACTATCTTAATACAATAAATTCTACTATTAGATGAGAGACAGAAAACCAATTCTCTTCAATCTATTTTTTATTTAGGATTCAGCTCTTTTACAGGTAGAAAAGTACAGTCCACTTTGCCATTCCCAGTGAGAAAATATTCCATATCTTTGATCATTGTTCTTGCCCTGAATTTACCTCTCTAAGCTTTTGCACAAGTTTTGAGATGGAACAAAGCTACACAAATTTTTCAGGAGGCAGGTAAATGAAGGATTTATTATAAGGCATAATTACATTCCTTTTTTCCCTCTGTCTTATGAAATACTTCATAGGATTTGATTTGGATGTTTTGATTGATGTTAAACAGTAAGCTGACATTTCTGACAGAGCTCTATTTTATAATCACATTTCCAAGGTGGTCTCAGAGTTGACTTTTTCTTCATGAAGTAAATACTTTTTTCCCCAGATAGAATTTCTTCATATATGATGGCTTTTACTTGAAATTTTATTGTGTAGCCATTCACTTCATAAGTCTCTCACCTGAAGTTATTCTCATTTGTTCTTGTCCATTCTGTTCTGAAAAAAAATAATTTTAGTAGAACACTTCTTCTGTTCCTCACCCTCTTTTCCAATTGTTAAGCACAACAAACCAAAGTGAAAATTGCCCAGTGGCCCTTCTCCACTCCTGCACTTTACTTCCCTACCTCCTAATCAATTATTTATCTGTACAGTGACATTCCTTTTATAAGAGGGCTGTTTAGTTCCTTTCAAAACCTTTTGTGAGCGAGTTGTGAAGGCATTTTAGAAAAAACAGGTAGATTGCATGAAATGGATGTTCTTTGATCCTGTATCTGTTGGACCCCCTCAGAGAATTCTAGTAGGTCTGTAAGGGTGACTTCATTTTATGAAAGTCATGATGTTTCCTCTATGGCCATTTTCATAGCACCTCTTAAAGATGTCAAGCCAGTTGTTACATGTCTCTCATACCAAATCTAGAGTTTAATTTAATCTCTTTCACCTTAATATTTCCTAAAAAGTAATTGCTGTTTTCTCATACTCTGATCTTCTCACTATGTTTATTATACTTGTTTAGTCCAAATAGGATAATTAAGGTTCTTTTATACAGTTAAAGTTTCTTCTTTATGATTGAAGTCTCTTTGATCTGCCTACAGTAGAAACTGTTGCCCTTTTCACATGGGCAGTAAAGAAGAGTCAGTATTGCACCTTTCCCATTTAAGCTCAGAAAATACCATCCATATGGATTTTGACTTGCTTGTTCAGTTAGTCTGCCCACTGAACTTGATTTTAAAATGCAACAATCAAATACGTAATGTATTTCTAAACTGTGTTTAGACATATAGTTAAACACACTATCCCTTATGTCTTTAAGCAGGACATTTGTTCAGATCACCAGGCTGTGGGCTCAGTGAAGAAGAAAAAAATGGATTTTGTGATGATTATTGCTTATACTGTCTTTACGATATAACAATTCAGTCATCGCATTTATCACAGAGAATTAGAAAACAAGCATTACTTACCATAGAAAACCCTCACCTTGTTCTCCAGTTGCACATATCACCTAACTAAGAACAAGTCTTGAAGCAAAGGTGGATTTACTCTTTTGGTGAAAGTAGGCTTATTTTGTTGATGAAGCTGTGCTATTAAAACTATCAGACTGGTGGACCCAAAATAAAATTTGTGATCAAGTGATGTTTTTTCAGGGCATTTAGCCAGCAAAAGCCCTAGATTACAGCATTTGGTTGCAGTGCTTGCTTACATATATTGCACTTTACCCCATGGCTGATGAGAGCAAGATGTATAAGCACTCCTTGAAGCAAGCAAGTTTTTCTGTTTACAGCATAGAGACTGTCATCAGTGTGCCAGAGTCAGGTTCTCTGTTTTTTGCTTCCCTTTCTTTGCTGTGCTTTGAAATGACTGGGGCTGCTTTTCTTATGCATGATACTATAATCTGTGTTGTCTTTATATCCTAATTTTGCTCTGAATACATTTTCTAAATAGGGCCCTGTGGGGGACTTATCTAAGTGGAGGCTTGTTTTGTGCATTTTGAATGATTTTACTTATGCCTAATACGCTCAGAACAGACAAAGTAACATTGCGTTTGATACATCCAGTAGCAAAGCTTTACTTGCTTACATAATTGACACAAATAGAGGCAGCAATGGTTTCTAAAGCACCTAAGTTTCCAAGAGGGTATTCTGTGTTTCCTTGTTTGTTTGCTTTCCCTTTAGACTTTGTCTAAACTCCCTGTTAATATCTGTTGAAAATTTTTCCTATCATCATCAATTAAATTCAAGTTTAGCCTCCAATTTCCTGTTGTGTTTTTCAAAACCTAACTTATCATGTTTCACTTGCCCATTTAGCAAAAGAATGCACCATATACATGCCCAGATTCTTTGCATCTATTTCTTTATTACCAGAATGTAATGCAAATAGTACTCATGACATTTGTTGTTGTACACAATATAATACATTTGATGGTTCAGAATTTTTAATGCATTGGTTTTGCTGTTTAGAAAACAAAATTTATGCTAAAAGAAATGTGTCATTTTATTAGTTTTGTCATAGAGGGACAAAAGTATCATAATGTGATCTTGAGGTGGACTTTTCCTTGTCTTGCACCAACAGTTTCATAGAAATAGCTGATGTTGCAGAACCTAGAACACTTGTTTCTGCCCAGCATCTATGCCAGACATCTCTCATATTCTTCTGTACACACATTTCTAGCATTCTCTTCTGGTCCTCCTTTAATTTAAAACTTTATTCATACTCATACTCTGAATGGTCCAATGATAATGTGTTGATGTTTATCAAATTCATTGTCTCTTACATGACAATCTCTGCAGAAGAAATTGCTTCAGAAATTGCTTTTAGATGGTACTGATTTTCTTTGTGTATCTCTCCCCTTGGGTGATCAAACATTACAGATGCTGTGAATTAATTTGGTGCTCTCCTGTGTGTACAACCACTGTGATACTGCAGCACTGCTTTAACATTATTTTTTCTTCATCACAGCGTGAATGGAAAAATCCAAACTATTTTTAAAAACCTCAGGAAGAGAGTTGGAATAAAAACATGCATTACATATGAATCATGTGTTCTTACAGAGATAACTTTCCTTGAAGTTGAGGAAAGCTAAAGGGAGGGACTTTAAAGATTTTTTTCCATGTTAAAGTTGCTGGACTAGTCTTTAGGTATTAATTCAAGCTAAGTATTTCTATACATCAAAAACTGTGGGCAATAGTAATATGAAGAATAAAATGATAATTAAGGCAGCTCTGCATGAGCTGATCTGTTTTCAAGCATTCACCTAGCACATATTAATGCTAGGCTATGTAGTGCTGCATGAAAATTGCACAGCCTCATTTTGAATGAGTTTCTACCTCTAAACCCAGGAGCAGGAAGGCATGGTCATGGTCATCTTGCTTCCACCACCTACATGCTCACAACCACTGCTGAGGAATATCTTTGTGATAATGCATTGCTGAGTGTGTCCTTTTTTCTTTGCGGTAGAAGTACGAGTTATGACCTTCCTGGCATTTCTCTGCCTTACTACAGATCACAATCTATTCTGTTTAATCTCTCTCTCTCCTTTAACTTCCTGCACTTTGTCCTCTAGTGATGAAGGCTGCCATCAGCCTCTGCACATGAAAGAGATTATAAGAAGGAATGAACCCCCTGAAGATATTACTTTTACACTTCCAAAGTGAGGATGTGCTGGCATTCATGCCTAGTCTTTGGTTCACCTCTGTCTAAAATTTGATGGAATCCTCCTCAACTGATTGATTGCCTTTAAAACTTGAATTTTCTCCTCTGAGTCATAAACTGTGACCACCGTCTAAGGGCAAATTTTCTCCAAACATTTAAAGATGCATAGACACATAGATGTGTATATATATTCTTGGTCTTTCCAGAGTAATGGCAGACTAACCAATTCCCAGAGTACATCAAATCAAAACATAAATATAAAGGGCAGCTCATAGCTGCATCAAGATAGAACGCAATCTGTTTTATTTTGTGTCATCTTCTAGGGTTTCCATAATGAACTGCCACCTTCATTGTCCCAATTTTTCTCAAAATGTTCAAATGAAAGGTACATTTCAATATTCAGTGAACTACAGTGTTCCATTTAAAGTCTCAAGGTCTCAGAGATTAAGACATCATTTCTGCATGACTCGTGTAATTCTAAGTAAGTAAGAATACTTTTGACACACTATGATAAAACACAAAAAAAATACATTCTCAAAAAATATATATGACTTAGTCTGACTACAGTTATATCAAGAATAAAAATTAACAGGAATGTATTAAATATGCTTGCCCTGAAGGAAATCCTTATTGCTAGATTTTTTTCAAGAGGATTTTCTGTTTGTATTTGCTAAGAAGATGGTAAAAGTATGCAATCTTTTCCAAGAATTTCCTCTCTATACACTCAAGAGCCATATCGAAAATTGGCAAGTCTATGCTTTAATGCTTTGTTAAACCTGTATCAAAATCAGAACCTCTTTCATATGTGTAATACACTTCCCTTTGCCCTGAGGAGAAAAAAATTAAACAAGACTCTATGCATTTAGATTTTTGCTTGTTTTTAATTTTCAGTACTAATAATTGTCTACACTTCTCTGTTCATTTGTCCTTTATGAGCCTGACTTGACTGAAACATTGTTCCCTCCCTCCTTGTTCCTTGTAAGTTAAAGATGGATCAGCACTATTCTTAAATTTTTGAATACTCTATTCTATTGCTTATTTTTCATGTCAGAAAGACAACAACATTGTTCCCTCCCTCCTTGTTTCTTAAATTTTTGAATACTCTATTCTATTGCTTATTTTTCATGTCAGAAAGACAAAATGCTTATAGATCAAGAATTTTTTTAAAACCGTCTCTTTCATTTCTGATCAGGTTTCGAAGATTTCTTTTGTCCAAAGGCATGAAAGAATCACTAATTTTTTGTTGTTGTTTTCTACCCTGATCTACATATGCCACCCTTCCAACTTCTTCTTCTCCTCTGTTTTTACTCTGCAGAAGCAGTACCAGATCCTGTTACGCAGCAGTCTCAATCACCAGTATCTCTATAACTTGCCTGTCTCAAATAGAACCAAGAGCGACAATGTACTTCAGAGGAAGCTCAAAAATTAGAAAGGATAGGTTTGCAATGTCTGGTTTTAATTCAGCATTTTAGTCTGTTTTAATTTAATCAGCTCCACCTGCTTACTTTTCTTAGCTTTAGTACATTAACTTACTTTCTCAAATATCCTAGAAGTGTGACTTATCTCAAATTTTGAATCACAGCAATATTGACAATCATGATTTTGCAAACATCCCTTAAAAAGAAAATGAAGAAAATCTCTTCAAACTTGCACTGAATTCTCAGGCAATAGTGCTGAAATATTTATACCTGCATTTTCCCTGTATCAATCAGTAGGGTTTTTCTAACAAAACATAGGCTTTATTCAGTAAATATTGCTGTCATTACTACCTAAGACACCAAAAATTAAAATAACCTGTTAGGAGTTGCTGGTCATAATTGCCAAATAAATGGAGCATAAATAACTATTACATTTTTGCCAGTTAACTGCCTGCTACAATAATTTAAGATACACAATAAATACACTGTGCCAAGAGCACCATTTTTTGTGAAACACTGTGGAGAAGAGGACTTACTAAAGGCAATAGATAAACTCATGTCAGGTATTTTAAGGTATAGATGTTTAAATTAATTATCTTGTCCTCATGAAGACTTTTAATCAAATCTCTATTACTCTCCTCTTCTAATGGGAGGAAAATCCCAAACTTTTGGGGTTCGTACTTTACTTGTCTTTTGGTCTTCCCCAGAACTTTTCATGGCAGCTTAAAAAGGTGATTTACTTTTCCATTGAATCCCCATGATTTATTTTCAGCTTGGATTGAGTTTTGGATTGAGTTTTTTCTTAGCCTGTAGATTAGCTCTGGGAAAAAAAAAAAAAGGCAGCTTGGATTACCTTTGATTATTTTTTAAAACTTTTTTTATCAGCTAGTTCTACTTTTCTTACCTCATAGATCGTATTAAGAAAAACCCCACAGCTATTGTAGATTAAAATCTAAAATCACATGCCAGAAAAAAAATCAAGACGTTTCTGTCTTTTTCCGTATAGTTCATTGTTCTGCAATATTGTAGATCTTATTGTAGAACTAATTTTGCTCTTGTCATATCTTAGGAACAAATTGGATTTGGGAAAGTGTTTAAAATAATTTTACATAACACATTTCTATTTCTTTTTTTCTTCAAACAGTAAAAGTATAAAAACTAGGACTATTTTTTTCCCTTTTCAAGATCTTTTGCTTCTTCTGAAAACTATTCTTGAGTGAAGGTATAAAGGATATTATTAACATGGTATTTTTTTGACAGTGAATACACTGTATCATTAACACATTATCAAAAACATCTGCCTAGAAGTTTTTAAAGAGTTAAAGGAGTAAAGTTCAAAGTCCATGGATTTTTTGGTATTTTATTTCATTTTCCTCATTCCTTAAGAGTTCAGAATGGAAATATTTGCATTTAAAAATATAAAATTACTTTTGAGACTCTAATGTCTTATATTTTCACAACACTTTCAATTTTTTTTTCTTTGAAAATATATATTTGCTAATCAAGCCAATTGGAAATACATTTTGAAAAATCTTTTTGTAGATTGTTTACCCAACTGCCAAGATGAAATTAAAGTTTGAAATTTTTGAAAAGTTGGAAGTTTTTATTTCAGTTTGAAATAAAAAGCTCAGTTTATCCACTTGGAAAAATGAAGTGTATTATAGGAAGCGACCTAGGTGAGTTTTTCTGAATTATCAGAGCTCAGTCCTTGGTCTCTATTTTTTTTCACCCTGTAACCTGATATTATAGCTGTGTTTGTAGATTGGTGTCACTGCTCACTTTTTGCTTATGACTGTTCTGTGCAACAACCTGGACCCATTTTTGTGGTACATATAAAGTAATGTAGCTCCACCCATTTCGCTGCACATTAAATGATACATGAGGATTTTCTTCCATGTGTCCATTTATTCATGATCCTCTTTGCTTCCTTATTTGCACTCTGAATGTACTGGAAAAGTCAAGCAGGGGACATTTTCAAAAAGTCAAAAATTTGATGAATATATAATAACAACAGTAATTCTTTCATTACATCATCACCAGTCAAGTTCATATTTTATTTTGTTATCAGAGACTTAATCAATTCTCCCATTCAGAAAACATGTACATATTGAAGTCCACTCTCCCTCCATTTTATTTTCCTGGTGTAATCTCCACAAATAACCAAGAATCACAGGGTCATTTGGGTAGAAAAATAAGTTTGTGATTATCAGGTCTAACCATTAATCCAGCACTGCCAAGTCCACACTTAACTGCATCCCTAATAACCACATCTATGTGTCCTTTTTAATACTTTCAGGAATGGTGACTCCACCACTTCCCTGGGCATCCTGTTCCAATGCTCAGCAATCATTTTTGTGTGGATTTTTTTTCTACTATTCAATCTAAACCTTCCCTTGAGCAACTAGATGTCATTTCCTCTTGTCCTCTAGCTTGTTACCTGGGAGAAAAGACCAAAACCCACCTTTGCATAGTTTTCTTTCAGGTGCATAATAAATAATAATAGTTGTAAATAATAGTAATAATAATAATAATAATAATAATAATAATAATAATAATAATAGTATCCTCCTTTCCTCCAGGCTAAACAACCCCAGCTCCTTCAACTGCTCCTCGTAAGACTTGTGCTCCACCTTCACCAGCTCTGCTGCCCTTCTCCAGAAAAGCTCCAGCACATCAACACCTTTCTTTCAGTGAGGGACCCAAAATGAACGAACACAGGATTCGAGGTGTGGCCTCACCCTACTAAAAAAAGCTAGTGAATGTAATGCAGACATTCTTTAGTTTGGTTTAGATAGTTTACAGAAACAGGTTAAAACTGAAGATTAATTCTAAATTTGATCTGCATATATGCAAATTTGGTAACTAATTTAAGAATACTGGGAAAATTGAGGAACGAATAACCACTATGACTCTTTGACTTTCTCTAATGTTCTTTGCAAATCAATTATCAAGCCTCTAAGAAAAGATTTTGTCCTAAAGGTTGATGTGCAAGATAAAAATTTATCATGAATGCACTTTAGCTAAATAGAATCAGGAAAGGAATGATGCCAAGAAAGAATAGTGGAAAATTTTCCTGAGATTTCCTGAGATCTTTTTAAACTGGGTAAGAATTGATTTTTGGTTCAGAACATTTTTTTCTTGAACTCATTAACTTGGGAGAAAGTGAACCATGGGTCTTGAGAGTGATTTTATAGAATTGTAGTGAATATGAACAAAAACCCCACAATAAACCAGATTTTTTTTCAAAAAAGATATGGCAAGTTCTCTGTATTCTAAGTCATCTTGGTGACAGTCATGAGAACACTATAGTGATAACTAAATACTAGAAGTAGAGGTGTGCATTGATATAATAAATCCTTCTGAGCAATGTAGGTTGATTCCTATTAGCAGTGCACAGAATTACTTTCTTTTTGCTGTAGTTTTTGAGATTAATGAAGTAGTTTTTGTTATTACTTTAATTGTCCTGTATATCACATTTTATATCTAAGTGACTGAGTGATTAGATTCTCTGTTCATAGTGACATTACAATACCTTGGCTATTTCTTAGAAAACTACTTTTGCTTTTTTGGTTTAGATTAGAAAAAAATTCAGTTCTTTCTGTGTGATTTCTGCGTAATAGAATATCTTGTGACAAAAGCTGTAATAACAGGTCTTATCTATACTGTCATACAAACCTAATTATAAATATATTAGGGAAATGAGAGCTACTGTTCATGAACCTGAAGAATGGTGATGTGAAAAGAAAAATGCAGGAGGAAACTGGCACTGGTTTTGCCCAAATGTTTGATATTTCCTTGCTATAAGAGCAATGATAGTCTGGGGTAGATCTTTCCAATAGGAAAAGTAGTACTGGGAAGCCTGGATAGCCTTAAAATTTTAGCTTGATGTCAACTGGTTCCCCAAAGTGATTTTATAAATCAGTCTTGCTGAAGCAGATTTCAAAGAAGGTGTTCTGGAATACTAAAACTTCATTTTCCCAACAAACTATTTAGCTAATTGCTCTCTTTTTGTGGAGATTTTTATTTGGAATTGAGGTAGTATGGGAAGTGAACAACACCACAGAAATACAAATACTATTTAAACATTTGGGAGATAGAAAATGAGATGATGCAACAAGGTTATTTTGTAATCTCAGTTTTGGAGCTTACTTTATCTAAATTCTGTTAATAATGCAGTTCTCAGTGATCTGAATGTCATCACTGTTACTTTGATAACTAAGATTGGCAGTTCTAACAAAAAAGGTGAGAGATGCATGTTTAATGAGACTGAACTTTTCCCGTCTCTGGAGGTATTCCCCTTCAGGTCAGGACTTAGACACATGGATGGGTTAATCTAAGGGAGTTTGCATTACTTCTAATGTAATATTCATTCTCTGGATTTACTAGTGCAGAAATTATTCTTCCAGGCTTTCAATCTGGCAAACCTCATTAGTACTAAATATTTTCTAGTATGTATAGTAAAAAATAAAACCTTTCTTTTCATTTGCCCTCTTGGTAATATAAGACGGAACAAGGTAAATACTACAGACAAAAATAGCCTCCCAAAAAGTAAACTTTTCATGATGATTGCAGCTAGAATAGATACAAGACTCCTAAATTCCTCCTGTTCCTTCCTGATCAATCCTGCAACTACATCTTGGCAGAACTTTTACACATACAAGCAATTTAATCTCTCTTTTTAATTATTAGAGATGAAACAGTGACCAATGATATTATTTATCTGCCCAGTCCTGCCCTATGGTTTCCACAATGGGCACCTTCTAGCTCTTGAGGATCTCAGCAACACATTCCTCTCCCACAACCCTTACAATCTACTTTCATGCATTTTGTAAATCACCCCTGAGTTACTGTATGCGTTATTCAATTTACAGTGTCCTCAGTACAAACTTACTCCATGCTGATGTATTGAAACTTTTCATTGTACATTTACCTGGTTGAAGAAAACAGTTTCACCAAAAATATTTTGAAAAAGCAATTAAATACATCAATTCCAATTCAGTTCTCTCTTTAATATGTATGGGTTTCGTCCCTGAAATGTCTATAGTAGACAGAAGGAGATCAGAGATAAAAATCACATCTCATTTCATACTTTCTCCATTTTAATTTTATTGACCTACAACTGCTTAAGAAGGGGTACAGATGCGTGTCTTCTAAAAGTCTAAGATCTTTGAGGTGAAGTATTCTCAAGTATCCTCAAGGTAAACAGTAATAGTCACAGGTACTTGGTGTCAGCTTACTGGCTTCATCTCCAGTATCCCATTGTAGCTGTGACCAGAATCCCCTGTTTAAAGCCAGACAAGAGAAGAATGGGACAGAATTTGTGAATCCGTATTGAATTGCAGAGAGAAATGTCCTTACTGATCTAAGGTAGTACCTGGCTAAATCTAAAATATGTAGTATCTGACTGGGTTTATGTTTATCTCACCTGCTGACAAATCCTTTCTCCTTCCCTCACAAAGTACTACAAGTGTATTAAAAAGGATGCAGATTAATCTTGTCTAATACTATCTTTCTGTGGGTCTTCTTTATGTATATTTTACTTTCTGATGAAATTGCAGGATACATAACAGTCCAGTGACAGTGGATAAAATCATTCAGTGCTACTAAGTGCCATATTTATTAATGTGCAAGAGTATCTTAATGCATAAGCAACGTCACAAAATTGCCTCTCCTAAGAAGTAGGGCACCATTCACAGCATTTAAGCTTCAGCATAGGAGTAATGACACATTGACAGAACAGAGTAAATTATTTGTGTAAGTTGGGTTGCCTCAGGATGTCTCATGGGTTCTTTGAATGTAGTTGTCTTATTGCATCTTCTGTTATCCATCCTTCCTTTCCTTCCTTCCTTCCTTCCTTCCTTCCTTCCTTCCTTCCTTCCAAGTGTAGTTGTAAAAACAAAACTACCTCTGTCTTTGTGCTGACTGTGCCAGATGCTTCCTAGTTTTCCATCTGATCCCACTGGGGCGAGAAAAAAGTAAAACAGTCCTGTAAGACAGCAGTAGCCTCATTGTAGTGATGCCTTAAATTTTAGCTTTCATATTTTCCAGAGTCTGTACTGCATTAGTATATAACTCTGAACTTCATATAAAGTGTCAGCAAGTTCTCTTCACAGTTTAGTTAGACAAAACAATCCTTTTCCAGCCCAGGAATCAAGGACACCGTTGAAGCTTTGAGCCCAAAAAGTATAAACAGCAAATTGAGGAAAGCAATCTGGGAGGATGGGACTTCAAAACCTGAAGCTGTAATTGGACAATTAACCCCAATATGTAAATAGACCAAAATTTATAAAAGCATTAAAATTTTTGACCTGTCGTCCATCTTGGGTGTAGCCCTGGCCAGGCTCTTGTACTTCCCAATGTGTATCCTTTGAAGGCCTTTTTTAATAAACACCTACCTTAACACTGTCTAGCCTCTGTTCTAGGTAGCCTCTGAAGGTATCAGTAGCTTTCCACTGTATTTATTCATTCAATTATCATGTTATGGATTCCTTAAACTTTACTGATTTTATTTGAAAATTACAAGAATTTACACTGTCTTTATTTGTTGTGTAATGTCCTAGGGCTCGCATTACACCAAACACATTTGAGAAGAGACAGTAAAGTTCAAAGTAATAGCTGGGGCTCAAAGAAACAGTGGAGATTGTTAGAATGATAGATTTTGATAAAGTCAAGGGTAAACCTAAAAAGATTTAAGCATGATGGAAACCAGCTGAAGAATGTAGACTTCAGTGTCAGCCTACAGACATATACTTGCAGTCTGTGCTGCATCTGGATTTCCAGTTGTGCCAGTTAAATAAAATGGTTCAAAAACTCAAGAATGGGCTAGAATTGTCTGTCACTGCTCAGTGCAGGAACTTCCACTCACCTGTACAATTGTAGCTCATGTTCACTCATAAACATTTCCTTTAAACGTATCAGTAAATCACCTACTGAAAATCAGTGAGTTGGTGAAGGAGAGGAAGGTAACCCTTAAGGAACAAATACAGGAAATGATGTTATGAAGTTCCATGGAAACTGAATGTCTCCATGAGCAAAACTGGGCAAGACCTGGGCACTGCTTCCTTCATCCATTCTCTAATCTTCTCAGTTCTGGCCATCCCCCTGCCCTCCTCTCCCCTCCCTTGCCTTCTCAATTTCCCTTTATTGTCTTCATTTCTTGAGAGGGCATTTAAATATTTTTTGCATTTTACAATGCTTCCTGACTGTTCTTGAACCTGGTCATCTTTGGTGACATAGAAAAAAATCAAACTTTCTGCTTTTTGAGTCAGTATTGACTAATTTCTGTGCACACTGTATGAAATTTTCCCTGCATGTCTACATGCCAGCTCCCCATGTGTGACAGGAGGTGCTCACATATTAAAAATCTCATCTGCCCTGCTGACATCCTATTTGTGCAGTATCTGTTACTGCTGAGCTTACTGCTTTGTCTTTGTGAGCCATTATTCTCTTTGATTCCTGTTGCTAAGAAGTGGCTGTAGTAACTGAGCTGTTTATGTACTTGTGCTTTGAAAGGGAATCACAACTGTTAAAAGTCTTTATTGCTTAAATCCTCATGTGTAATATCACTCACGTCCCCTCATAATAGTGAGGATTATGGGATCTAATCATAACTCTATGGACATGAATCTCAACCTTGATATATCTTGTAGCTGAGCTGCATAATGTCTAAGAAGCACTCAGCTCCTGCTGTGCTCAACATCTGAGCAATAAGAGAAGTCTTCCCATAACTCATATTACTATTGTTATCATTATTGATATTAAGACTTCATTATTTTAATGCTCAGGTAATGATTTTTTTCATTATATTGCTGCTCAATATACAGTTTCTGTCATCATGGAGTTAATGTTTTTTAATCAAATAAGGGCTTCTTTCTCTGCTGACTTTGGTATAATTAAGTAGTATATTTGTCTTGGATGTTTTACTGCAAAAATGTGGCAGGCAGTCAAGTGTGCCATTTAGGAACATTAAATAATTCACTCCTCTGAAATTTTATCTAACAGCAGTCATTTTGAAACCCATTAGAATGGGCTTCATCAATAAATAAATAGCATATCAGCCAGTTTCCTATTATGCCAAGTAACAATGTTATATTTAAAAGTGTTCAGATATATCTGCTTTCTGAATTTCATACATCAGAGATCTTTATGCTTCTCCATAACCTAGCCTGCATTTTAATTTATTACATTTCTTAAAAACAGAGTACTTTCCCTATGCTTTGTCATTGCAGACTCTTCCTTGACTGTTAGAACTATACAGATGCCATTTCCAAATAGTCTTTTTCATTAAAATCATTATTGGGGAAAACAAAAATCTAACTATTATGGAGCCCCAGACAAATTTGAAAGGTTAGCCAGTCCAGTCCTTCTTCACTAGCAGAAGCTTTTAATAAATTTTCACGGGTTCTCCTTTCAATTATGTATTTTATCCTGAATCTTTACTGGAGCCAAACTGGACTTTTCAGCAGCCTGCGCTTGTCCTCACACAGACACACAGACACACAGACACAATTTGAACCAGAGTTTCAGAAGTTGTAAAAGAGCTGTATGTATTCTGATCAGGACCACAGCCTGGGTGTCTGGAGCCTAAGCCTCCAGGATATGCTGTGGCATTTGTATGCCCTTGGTCAGCATGCTTCTTGGAAAGGGAATGACAGTGCCAGACACAGCACTTCCCCACCCACCTACCATTCATTTTCTCTCTGCTTTGCCTAGCAATACAGTATCAGTTGTAAGAGAATCTAAGTGGGAGCTGGATAGCCTATCTATTTTTTTTTGCACTGGAAAATTATTTAATCTGGGTTGAGGTAAGGTGGCAGCTCTCCTGTACAGGAAACAAATAAGGGAATGAGGAGTATGTGACCACTAGTCCTGAGCTGAACACATATTGTCAGAAATTTAGATATCATCAGAGGAGGAAAAAACTGAATTAAGATTGTCTACTAAATACTTGTCTTCTGTATTGTGCTTCACCAGGAGATGTCCAGTTCTAGGGTATTACTTTACAAGTATATTCAGCATGAAGTTGGAAATCAATGGTGAACAGAAACCTCTATTGAAAGTGCAGTGAGAATTTGTAAGGTAAAAAGGCAGACAGTAAACTTTGATCAAAATCTGCACTTCTCTACCCTATCAAAATTATATGCTGTACTGGTCCTTTTGAAGATTAAGTTTCTTTACTTCTGTCCTCAAAAATGGTGGCTCATGAAAAATACAACATTCCTTTAAAAACAAGAATAAGGTTTTGGCACCTATGACACAAAATCTTGCATTCCTGCAGTAAGTCCTAGAAAACTGAAATATGCTGAATGTTCTTCCTTTCCCAAATATGCTGCTAGGTTTCCAGAAGCTGGTTGTAGATTTCTGGGACTTGTACATTTTTGTAGAAAATTGAATAACAATTTTTAAAGTTTGTAACAGTGTCTTTGAAGTAAAGCAATACTCTGAACATTACAAACTGACAAGAACAAATGGGTTGTCACAGTTTTTATTAGCCTTTCTCCTTGACAGCACATCTCACTGACTGTTAGGCAACCTCCAAAATAATTTTGTGCATGATCTGAGATGTGATAAACTATCTCTCCCTGTTACTGATGTTCTCTCTCTGCTCAGAAGGGTGGTATTAAATCAGATGGAATCTGAAAGGCAGGTTATTCTTTAGCAGTACTAACACTCAGTGTGTCAAACAGTGCAAATCATGAGTTATGAAGAAGAGTATAACCAAAGGGAGTAAAAAACATATGCAAGGGAGAGAAAATTTGTTGATCAGTCAGTAAAATATCACACAGCTGCTGGTGGTTTGTTCCTGTGGAGCTACTGAAAAGGGCGTGAACTCTGAAGAAAATGGCAATTATGCATTGAATGATGTTTTAAAGTAAAAAAATGTATACAGCATTCAAGCTTTTTACTAGAGACAGCTTGATATACATTGGCTATACATAGATATATATTGTAACTTAATGACCAGTCATCTCTATTGCTGTAAATCAAGATCTTTTCAGACTCAAATTGATTGCCTTCTTTGGGGGAAAGTGGGGGGAGGAAATCAATTTCAAGGAAACTGATTTATTTCCTGTCTTCTGTTTTTTGGATGGTGGTAACATTTCTTCCCAAGACTTTGCAATTTTATTCTCCACTTGTATAAACTAAAAATAAGGCATTGCCTTCCTGATTTTCAGAAAGAAGATTTGCAAATGATCTGCAAGTTACCACAATGTGCTGGTTATTTTGAAATTGGCCACGCTTTACTCCTACACTGAAGTCTGTGATTAGTGCTGCTTTTGCCATGGCTGTGCCATCCTTGCTGTGTTGGTAAATCCCTTTAGACATACGTGGAATATACCAATCAATGTCACTCTGCTAATGTGGTTTATACCAGCTTTCACAGTGATATACATTAAACCAACAATCTGCCTCACTTGTAAGCTTATCTGTTTACACATAAGCATGTTTTCCAGACTTAGCATGCATGAACTTCTCACATCTGCAGTAGCTGAGTTTCATATCATCAAAATTTCATACTGCAGAGAGCACATTGCACAAATAGTCTTTGAGTAACTAGGACTCATTCTATCTGATGGATTGGGGCAGTAAATCCAGTGTTGTCGCTTCTGAACTCCTGGAAGGAGCAGAAACACGCAGTTTATGGTCACAAGTATTTGCATCAGCGAATCTGATCCAGTACTTCTGTAGCTGATAAGCTAAGATGTGATATGTCACAGTTTGCTATTTTTCTCTTGTTTAAACAACATTCAGTTATGAGATCATATTATCAATAATTTTGTTAGGAAAGTAGGCTTTTTCTTCCTTAATTAATATTGACAATGCGATACGCTGTGCCATTGATTTTTGCAAAGATCTCCAAAAAAGAGTTTGTGTTAAAATGGTTCCATATGACTGAAAAAACTTCCCAGCTGCAATTAAAAAGGATGAATGGAATTTGATGGACATGATTATTTTTAAATTTTTTTTTTAATCTAAAATTTTATTTTTCTTATAATAGTCCTAGGGGTGCCAGGTGTAAATAGAACTAGTCTAACCTACTAAAATATGGTTCTTACAGGTAAAACTGTTTCCTGTTATGGCATTATTTTATTTTCACATTAACAAAAAGATCACAGAAATATTGTAAATGCAACAGTGATTGAAAATGCAAACATAATCAAAACATGTTTTTTTTATGGTCCATTCTAGCTAAATTTCTTTCCATGTTACCTTACAAAAACAGACAAAAGAAAATTAATCTTACTTTACTGTTTCTTATGGTTAAGCAATTAATTAGAAATATCCATAAAATTCTAGACGTCTAAATAAATCTTTTCAATACAAACCCATTTATTTTCCCAGTCTCTGTGACTGTAATATATACTGGAGTGATATGGAAATGTGCATGATTTCCTAAATACTTCTGTTGCCTCTCTTCCTGTCCTGATGTGTTCAACAGGAAATGCCAAATCTTGTTTTAAAATTTATCTCATTTAATATCATATTTGTTTGAAGATCAGTGTGTACATGTTAACTATAAACATATATTTCCTGTAAGATCCAAATTTTCTATAATATTAACTTTTTCTTTGAGCTGTGTAGGCAAATCAGCAAAATACCAGTTACTCAGGAGAAAATTTTGAGGAAAAATAAAATCTTCGAATTTCAAAAGCTATAATTCTCATGTGCAATAATACAATACTCCCGTACTGAAAGTTTTAGACAGCCTGATCCTACAAATCTGGCAAAACCAAAATTGCCAGCACACTCATCTTATGCTCAGACACTCTGAATGTATCCAAAATGGAAGTTTCCCTTGGCTGTGCAGTGGCTTATGGAAAGCAGAACTGGTTGTAACGGCAGTTAGGGACCCTGAAAGACAAGGTGGTAAAACAAATGGGGTTCTAGAATGATTGAGTGCTGCTCAGTGGGTGTATCTTTCCTTTATTCTGTAGGCTTGACCATCTGAAATCATCACTTCAATGCATTTTTGCTATGATTTCCTGCATGCAGCTAGTCACAGCTTCTAGCAGTACGTTAACAGTGAATACACAACTAACAGCTAACTGTAATAGGCAAACTTAAATAGCCTGAAAGATCATGTGTAGAAAATTGTACCTCTATAGTATATGTATCCATAGAGGGCACTTTATAAAACTAGACCTCAATGAAGCAAATTGTTTTAACAAGGCATTTTGCAAGCGTGCATAGTCATTGACTTGCAGTATATCCTTAGCAGATATTAAAGAAGTGTGTCTTAATTAAACTCTTCTTCATGACCATATTTGCATTTTAGTGTTTGTGTTCCTGTTTATGAAATAAAACAATGGATGTTTAATGTATTGCCATTCTACAGATGCACCCTTGTAGCTCTTTTATATTCCTGTAGTTAAAATTCCATTACCAGTTCTAATGTAATCTTCTTTATACAAATGTTCACAAAACAAAATGTTGCAGTCTAGTATGCTGTCAATTAAAGTAAACACAAACTCAGTAAAAAATGTAATTGAATTCACCAGTTACAAGCAGATTATTCCCATCTCTGGGTTTTTTTGGTAGTTTGCATAAAAACAAGTATAGTAGTAGAGCTCCACTATTAATATTGTTTGCTCAACAGTTTGAACAGTTCTTTTATGAGGCTGAAAAACAGTTGTCATACTCTGTTGTGTGATCCTGCTTATGTACGAGAAGTAAAAATGCCTTTTATTTCCAGGAATGCCAGAAGAACGAGAGGGCACTAGGCAGTCACTGACTTTGATCAACTGTTAATAATGTCACTGTCTGCTGCTTCTCTTCTTGTTTACAACTGTTTCTTCATGTTTTCTAGTGTCTTTCTCTATCACACAAAGATTTTATCCCTTATAGAAATCACTGTTATGGTGTTCATTTGAGGTAATGTACTACCCTGTACAGTACTACCTTGTCATGTTTATAAATAGTTTTCATTGCTCTGAGTTCATTATCTGAAAAGTAGTCAAAATACTTCATGACTTTAAAGAGGAGCATGATTCATTTTCAGATGAACGTTAAGATAATTGTATTTTTAATGCATACAATAATATATATAACATATATATTTAATATAATTATTACATATTATGTAAAATACAAAAATATGAATAATTATATAAAATATATTGTAATATTTAATATGTTTTATAACAATCACAATATGATAGTGATAAATTTATATTAGATACATTATTATACATGTTTTTATATATCCTATATTAATATATTATGAACCCTAAATTCC
This sequence comes from Pyrgilauda ruficollis, assembly GCF_017590135.1. Taxonomy (NCBI): domain Eukaryota; kingdom Metazoa; phylum Chordata; class Aves; order Passeriformes; family Passeridae; genus Pyrgilauda; species Pyrgilauda ruficollis. Next base: position 9,586,023 of record NW_024525156.1, read on the forward strand.
CAAGATGTTAGTCACAAGAGATTCACACAAGCATATGAATTTTTTATAAGATACTTAATATTGTACAAAAAAAGAAATAATTAAATAATGCTCTCTGATTATAATATTAAATATTTGAACAGTAATTTGGTTCAAAGTATAATATGCTTGACTGTGACTCTTAAAAAACCCTCTCAGTGTTTCAGAGGAGTAGAAAAAATGTGAGCTTTAGCCAAAAGATAATTAATTTTTCAGAACTTAAATGAGGCAGCTATGTTTCGTCTTCCTATATTTTTCCATATTTCTTCCTCTTTCTCTAGGTTTATTATATTTTTTACAGTCCTCTGTTACATATGATTTATATGAGAAGCAGTATGCTGTGATTTCAGAGTGCTCAGCTGCTAGATAGTGATGTGTCCTAGGCACTTTCACTCTTTTTTTAATCCATTTTTTCATATCTGTGACTCGTGTTTCCAACACTTTTCTTCCAAGAGAAAAACAAAACAGCTTCTGTTTCCAGGGAAATGTGGTTCTCCTGTTTTCATTCATCTATTTCTTAAGGACAAGGAATCAGCCATTTAAATTCTTCTATGAGTGGCCTTTTTCTAAGCTTTGTTTATCTTTTAGAGTGAGACATATGTTTTCAGCAGATATTCTCAGCAACTTTTTCATTTACATTGGTCTGTTCCAATGAAGCCAGAGGCTTGAAATTCCTCTTATATAAAAATAAATGTTGTGTTTGGATTTAATGTGCGCTTTTTAAATAAATGATAATACATATTATTTCTTTTTACGTAAATAATTGTTTCACAAATGTTGCCCAAATGGCTAGATTCAGTATACTCATAACTTTTAGAGAAGTAAACAAAAGAAAGAAAACTATCTAAAGCATTTTGTTGGGAAAGGTTTCAAAAATGGGATTACACATTTCAAAAAAAGAGAAGCTATAACTTCATAGGTGCAGAAAGCAAGACATACACAGAACAGTTTCACCAGGAGAAGAAGAAAAGAGGTTCAAGGAAAGAGTGCTAATCATATAAGAAAATAACTTGTTGTAGCTCTTTGGTTGATTGTATTGAAACTGATTAATTCAGGTCTATTTTTCAATTTAATTAACCTGGTTTGTGTTGTGGAATGGCAAAAAAGATACAACGTCTCAACGTGTTCTCATGCATGATAGTGTCAAAGATAGTCTGTATTTGCATTCATTATAGATTTTACAAATACAAGTAGCTAGAATTTCCCTGTCACAACCTCCTCTTAACTCCTACATCATAACTTGGGAGAAGGGAATAGACAGTTTAAATTCCTTTTCTCTGTAATCTCAGGTTTCATTCACCTTTGTCACTGTCCAGTAACTTTCTGGGTTTTATTCTCAAAGGAGAACTCTTTTTCCCTTTTTGCTGTGGGTGTCATACAATTAAAACGGGAAACATTCCTCTGGCATGGAGTAAGTACACTGTGTTATGTTATCACAGTTTCTACATTTGAAACCTAAATTTTCAACAAGTGTAATGAGATTGCTGATTTATATTACTAGAGAAAAAAACTATTACGAATTATGACCTCCCTAGGGCAACCTGCAAATGGGGAATCAATCAGTCAAGAATACTGGAAGAAGAAGGAGAATGTTTCTTCTCTTATTCTCAGGAGGATCTTGCACAGAGCAGAAAGAAAAGAGACAAGCCTCATCATCAGTCCTCTTTTTTTTTTTTTTTTCCAAGCAACTTGTCTCATTTTAAATTGATGAGTCAGTTTCTCAGTTCCTTACTTTCTTTTTGTCCCACAAGTACCTCAAAAACAGAGATGAGGAACCACAGTGCTGCCTGTGCAATACTGCAGATTTGGGGAGGAGGATAAATGAATAAACACAGAAGCAAAGCCTTACATAGGAAAGGAAATGTATGGAGTATATTTGCTATATGAAGGTAGAATTGTCTAGGGTAGAGCAAACACACTGGTTTAAAACTGTGGTAATCATGGCACACATAACTTTCCATTTTCTTTAGGCATTGTCATGGTTTGACCCGGAAGTAAGGTTTTTGGTAAGAACAGAATAACTTTTCTCCTTTAATTATCATATAGTTTCAATTTAGAGCGAAAATAAATGCAGTAAATAGAAACACAGCCTTGAAACGAGCCACAGATTGATACCAACTTCATTTCTATACTTAGAAAAACTGATATAATGAAGAAATGAGACACTGGCCACTATATTTAGGTTTCTAAAGTAAGTTGTCCTGAGTCTCAGCAAGTTGCTTTTGCCTCTCAATGTTTTCAGTAGTGTGAAATTGAGCTGTTCTTAATCCTGGCTTGTCTTATTTTAAGTATCTAAGATATACAAGAAGAAATGCTGTGGAGAAAGCTTCCCTCTCAGGTGTCATTAAAGAAAGCACTGGGACGATCTGACTTAGTCAACTTTTAAATGTCTAAATGAACTGTGGTGTGATCCAATCCACCTCTTTCAAAATGGCTAAGCAGCTGGCTTAAATGTCTTTTCAGCTGGCTATTTCATTATGTACACTAAATCATTACCACGGGAAAAAGATAAATCGTAAAATTATTTTAAAAAAAATTGGAATCTATGGCATGAAGGTTTCTCTATAAAACCTTAAATAAATAAAAAGTTTAAAAATTATCCATGTATCTAATGTTAGTTAGATATAGCTAGCGGGTGTCTGCTTCCTTAATTTTGTGCTGAGCTCTGTTGTAGCTGTAAAATAACTACCATCAGGTTTCAATTCTGAGGAAAAAAATAGCCTATTAGGAGTTAGTGCAAATGGGATGAAAGTGGAGACTTTCTTTTTTTTTCTCAATTAAATACACTCTAAATTTTAGAAAGCTAAAAAACCCCATCTTTTTCTATGAGTAGCATACTTTCCTTTTTCAGCTTATTTTCTTTATTTTTTTTTCAATAGCATAGAGCTGGAATTTGTAGCTTGTGCTTTAGATTTTTGCAACATTCATATTTTTAATTAAATATGGGATTCATCATCAAGACATAACAGTCTGCCTTTCTGATGTGAAGTGATAAAGATTGATGTAGGTGTATATTTTTATATCATATGGTATCTTTCCAAAATGCTAAGGTGATGAGACTTTAATGTTTCTTTTAGGATGCACAAGATAAGAAAAATCTAAAAAACACTGGCTTTTGTTCCAGGGAAAAAGACTGAGGAGGTGTCACAGTAGACTGAAAAATAATTCTCTTGCCCTACAAAACTACATACAGCAATAATTCAGATTCATATCCCTGAAGCCATAATAAATTGAGCACAAAAATAATTGTTTCCCTCACATTGCAAGATTACAGATTTATTGAACTCTTAATAGTTAACAATCTTCTTGTTTTAGTCAACATGATAATTCTACTTGTTGATCTTGCCATACAATATAGTTCTTCCAGGTAGACGATAATGAAAGGTTTTGCTATCTTACTTTTGATATATTTTTTTATTTTATATTCCAGTATAGTACCAATGCATTTATCTCCATATGGTACTGCAAAAATGTAATTTGTTTGACTTGGTTTGTGATTTATAACTCTGTACTACTTCACTGGATTTCTTTTTTTCTTGTCATGAAAGTTGGTTGGCTGTAGTAAGAATTCCCATTCTTACAAGGGAGAGTCAGAGGCACAAAATAGAAGTCATACACTAAACTGAAGCTCAGATTAGATATAGCAAGAATAAAATTTGCTTTTGGAACATAACAAAGTGAGAAATAATATATTTCCTCTGTGCAGCATATTGTCTTTTTATTTCTGTAATGTTTCTTTCCCTTTTATTATTTTTTTCCATTTTACATAGAAGGAAATGAAAATAAAAAATATGCAGACAACAAGTTTGAATCATCTGGCAAATCAGCAAGCAGATGTATTTCATTTGGAATTTTAAAATCAAGTTGAAAAAGGAAGTAAAGACAAAATTTCAGTGATGATTTTGTTGAAAGCTGCATCAGAAGACTTTGTAAAATGATATATTTTAGATTAAAATTTACTTCAGTTTGTTAAGCCTGCTCTCTACTTTTAGGTTTCTTGCACAGCTGAAATAACAGAATGAGGATACTCTAGACTGGATACACATAATATAGGTATGGATACATGTTGCCTTGCCTTTCTTTTTTTTTCCCAGTTGATATTCCTATCCCACTAACAAATAAATTTCTTTGAGTATAGCTGAATCTTTTTGAATGGGTGCATTGTCTGACTCCACTACTGAAAAGCTGAATCTCGGTTTTGAAATTCTTAAGTCAACATGGATATATCACAGGAATTTTAAGAGCTTCTTCCACTGTGATTAATAAAATCAAAGCTTTCTGAAATGTGCTATTCTCTGTGCAAATCATCAGACAGAAAATGGAGAGGAAGTGGCAGCACCATCTGCCATGTTGCAGGCAGCATCAAATAGGGGTGACTAAAGAAAGTGAAAAGCAATTAATTTGCTCATCTCATCCTACCACCCCTCCTTCTGCTGGGCAAAGTTCCTGGATCAAACTATTCAACTAGAAGAATTAGTTGAAAGTGAGGTCTTTTCTCTTATATTTTCTCTTATATTTCTGTACAAATTTTTGGTGATTTTATTTAGACTAGAATTTGACATGGTGAAACTAGTGGAAATGGGCACCTTCCATGTTATCTGCTCCCATTGAACTTCTGTTATTTTTTATTATTGAAGATAGGCCAGTCCTCTAACATTAAAAGCAAAAGGCTACTTTTAATACAGACCTCCTTGGAATTTTACATACATGAAGTACTAGGAGAAATTTTGCTAATGCCTTAGAATACTGGAAGAAAGAATTCACTGATCGTGGAATTCATTATCCAGAAGGAAGGTTTTTAAGGGTACAGGAATTTTCCCAGGAATAGCTGGGAAGATTATGCAATTAAGTACAGAAGAAAATTAGGATCACATTTCAGGTAGGGCTGAAATGAGTTCTTGTATGTCAAATGTGCATTTGTACTTGCACATCTTAAATGCTATTATATTTTCTTAGGAATCTAAGGCTATGCAATTCTTGATTTTAATGTGGATAGCAGGATTCATTGCAAGTAATCTTGATTAATACTGAAGATCAGATCAGGAGGCATTTTTAGAAGGGACTCTTCTGGCTGCTCTATTACAGATATTACCACCAAAACATTGTTCAGAATCCTATCGAGTAGAGAAATGATTGTGAGAGAGTGGACATAAGAAGCAAAATAAATGTTGATCTCAGATTTGGTTCAAGGCTTGAGATTCAAGTGAAGGTTTCTGTTGACATAAGAAATGAGAACACAGCTATTTGTATGGTTTATGATGAGCAGTAGAATTTTAAGGCTGACTGATAGCCTTGATGTGAAGCTGGAGGTTTTAAATTTAAAATCTGTCAAGGAGAAGGTTAAGGCTTATGCTTTATTAGGAGTGAGGACAAGATGATACTAGAAAGTATTGTGTGTACAAATATTGAGCCTATGCTTGTCTGTCCCATTGAACATGTTTTTCTGCATAACTTGCAGAAGTCTGACATCATGTGTCAGTTATTCTTTTCAATGACAAATGACATAAAAGTTGTAAGAAAGGAATTAAATAGTGTGACAAAGATCATCAATGAGATTCCATTAGTTAACAAACCTTTTAAATTCCTTGTAAACTTTTTTGAGTTACTGTTGTGGGTTTTTTTGGTAGTTTTTAAATTTAGGCTTTATTTTAAGAGTAATGCACTATTATTTTCCATTAGTTGTCACTGAGTTAATGTATATAAATAAATATACAAAATGTGAGCTCTCCACGTTACGCACTTCTCACAATGGCAAACTCGACTTTAATATTTCTTAAAAATTCTTTTAGGGGACACGGCACATATAACTATCACTGTCCATAATTAATTACTTTCATTCTTTCGCTTTCATAGAATTAGCATTTTTCATTGGTTGAATGCCAAGTAGTTGTGCTGAAAATTAAAGTTGATTAGAAAAGAGGATAAAATACTTTAAGCTCTTCAGCCATGCAGCTGTCAAATCTGAAAATCTAGTGGAAAGTATTGTACAATCCCTGCATATAAAAGAAATAAATAAAAGAATGTTTGCACTGTTTGTTTGCATTGTCATCTTTACTGCTATATAGATGAACAGACAGAATTTCAATTATAAATCCATTTCAACAACAATAGCTATTCATTTTTGCTCATTAAAATAAAAAAGCCTAAATAACATATGATCTGACACTTGGATTTTTGTATAATTGCATATTTATTCATGAGGGACAATGCATATGCCAGATGTACAAAATAATAGGACTTTTTTTTTTGCATGGATTTGAAAAAAATATTTCTAGAAATATAATGCATGCCTATGTGTGTTTTTGTTTGTCACCTGTGTGAGTATAAATACAGCGTGTGTGAGAGTATTCTAGACACATTCATATGTGCCTGCTGTCTGTTCATGTGTTTTCAAACTATTGTGATAATAGAGCCTTATAAATGCAGCTTTGAAAGCAGTTAGCTGGACAGGTGGCATAACAGCTGAAAGGTGTTGCTATAGGATGTGAGCAAACAAGGTGTTCTTCAAGTTGATACTTAAAATCAGACTCTAATGATTTATTGTATTAACTGTTCTGAAAAAGCTGTGGTACCTATTATTTTATTGTTCTTCCTTAGTGAATCAGCCTTCTCACCTGTGATTCATAACTTTAGGTTGCATGTCAGATATTTAGAGGTGGTGAGAACAGCAATGAGTTTAAAAACCTGAGCTCACATTATCTATGTAGTGGCTAGTCTTCCAGTATACAGAACCTCTGCCCTGACAAACCACACAAGAACTACAAAAAGCTGTATCATTCATGCCTTAATGGACTGTAAGGCATCGGAATAACAACATTAAACCCAGTATGCTTCCTGAGCAAATGAATTAAGCCTTCACTGGTGGAATTAGTTCCTTTCACTGGCAGAGGAAGCTGCCCGTAAACTGTGAATTTCTCCTTACTTTTTATAACAGGTTTGTGGTTGTGATAGATTGATGGAAGAAACATTACAGAAGTATATGGCTACGTTTTCCCTCACTTTCACAGCAAGAAGTTGGAAATCTGAATTCTGAACTTCTTTTCAAAATAGACTGCAGTAAGCCATCTTTGCTTCTTTCTCTCACATTTGGTTTTGAGTGTGCCACACACAGACTACTTAAATTTGATATTTGTCCCTTAGCCTGAAAAGATAAACTACAGAAGTATATTAACATGGGACATCATAGAACAAGGTGAATGCATTATGTTTTAAGAGACTATGCAGATTTGAAATTATTAATGTTCCTGTTCATCTGTGTTTCAGAAAATGGGAGAAAATGGGAGCAGGCATTTAGACATTCCTTAGAAGTACAAAAGTTCAACAGCTAAATTAACCTTAATCCTCCATTTCACTGGTTAGGAATTTAACATTGTTTTGATTTTATTTAGGACTGGTCTGGATGTTATTTTAGATATTCTGCAAGAAGAGATAATCTCTGACATAATATAAACTAGCTCTTTCTTGTTCCAAATAGCCCTAAGATGTTGCTTCAGGAGTCTCCTATGACTTCAGTTGTTTCTTGGAGCCCAGGCTGATACTAGCAATTAAGATAGATGTGGAAAATGTACTTGCAATATTTGTAATCCTAAATGTATTTTTCTTGGATGAACTGGTTTTGATTACACATTAAATGATTCCCTACCTTATCAGTAACAGTATCTTAGCTTCACCACTTACCTCATGTGCTCATTTCAGAAGTTCCATAGACAAGTAAATACTGCAGAATATGTACAGGTGTACCTGCCCTACTCTCCTTCTGTGCCCTTATTTCTCACCACATATTTGCAGAGCTGTTCTCAAATGGGGGATTCTTTGTGATGTACAACCTTTGATTTTCCCTGAAACATTACTGTCATGTTACTCATTGGGTTCCTGGCAGCCCCTCTAGCACACAGACAACATATTTCTAGTGAACTGACCTACACTGGAATGAGGCATGCCTTGCTCAAGTACAGCTGAGTCTCTCACAGCTCCATCTAATTCGCTTCACTTTGTGTGCAGCTGAAGCACTGCGTGCAGCTGTAAACACTCTCTGGACCATAAATCTGGAGAGTGCAGCACATCCCAAGTATTAATATGCCTGCTTTCAACAGCAACATCCTTACCTGACTGTTTTCCATATCATCTGCCAGCTGAGAAAAGGTAAAATTGTCTTGTAATAATGGTTTGTTTACTTTATTCAAATATTAATCTGCCTTCTGCAATCAAAAGAGTCGGTGAAGTTGCAGATGGACAGGGAAGGCTCTTAACTGCAAGGGTACAGAATAGCTCTGGGCATTTGTGATCTTTAAAGTAGAGCCAATATTTTCCTCTGTAAATTTCTTCAGAGTCCCTGAGCTGTAACACCTTGCTTCACTGGAACCTCTGCTGCCAACCTGCCTTCAGCAAGTGCACAGAATATTATGGCAAAGCATGGCTAATTGCCACAGAATGAATACTTATTGCTTGCTTGTTTTACTGCTTATATTGGAATTCCTGTCTTGGATGTGGAAGTATGTTAGTACCTTGTTAAAGACAGGAAATATTACCAGGCACATATTTCCAGGTTATAAGGAAGAAGAGCAATTAGACATTTTTCTGTCACTGCAAAGTTCAGCATCAATAAAAAGCTTTATCTGTGGCAGTTTACAGGTATGATCACATAAATACTTTGCAGGCTTATTACATTATCAGGTTCTAGCTGCTTGCACAGCCCTCTTCCTGCTAGGAGTAGAGTGAAAAGGCAATGGGATTTTTCTCATGAATTTCATTCCATAATCTGGAAGTTTAAGTTGTCACAAAGCCTTTGCTTTCTCTAACAGAAATTTGCAGGGTTCATACTAAGATGTTAGAAGGTAAAACAGATACTAGTTAATTTTAACTTAAAGCCTAAGAGTTAATATTAGTAGCAATAAAAGCCACCAGAAAGCCAGGATATGCAGCTATAAGCATCACCATGAGAAAATTTTCTGAGTTTGGAGGATTATGCAGCATGAAACCTGGGGATTTCTGAGTAGGAAAGCTGGAGCTGGTTCTGTTTAGTGTTTGTCAGCATTCAGGGAATCATTTCTCTCTGGTGCCTTTACTTCACTCCCCCTTAATACACAAAACTGCTACTTGGAAAGAGATTATATCCACCGATTAGTGTCTTCTCATTTATATTATAAGATATTCCAGGAAGGTGTCAAATGTTGACTGACTGCTTGGTTCCAGGAGTAGCAATACTTTCTCCTTACTAGCCAGGCAGAAAAAGACAGGAAATTTGCTTTCAAATAATGAAAAGATGGGGGTATTTGTACAGTTTCAAAAATATGACTGAATATGCTATTTTTCTCATCCAATCTGTCCATGTAATTCCTCTCAATTTGAGTTATTCAGGTTTATATTTTTTCAGGTTTTTATTTCTCTAGAAAAATATATACTTCTGTTTCATTGTTCCATTGCTACTTCATATCAAATGGAAAACCATATGTAATTTATTAATCTCAAAAAATGGTCTTTAAGATGCTCACATTTAGTTGTTACTACACACTATGTGAACAAACCAATACAAAGAGACCTCATTGACATGAGTGACTATATTTCATTATATTGTGAAAAAATGCAATCACAAACTTATTCTCATCTCATTACTTTAGGTAGTTGTTAACATCGAGGATTATTAATACAGTGCCTCATAGCAAGTTTGTTCCTCACATTGGAACATTGTCACTACCACCGTGTTTTATCACTCTTAAGGGACTTAAATTGCTTTTTCTTCTTGTGTCATCTCATCTGCCAGTGCAAAATTGTTTATTTCTCTATTTGGATTCATTACAAATTCTCACTAAAAGAGCTTATAAATGGTTTTATCGTTCAAATATTTTTCTGTAAGTTCAAATATTTTATACAAATTTTTTCTGAATTAGGCATGTTTTGATATTAAAGCTGCAGCCATCTGTACACATTTTTTAATAGAACTTCTTCAAAAATAAAGAATGATATGTAAAACATGTGCTAAAATATGCATTATGCCATTCTTAAATTAATGGTAAATTTTTATTTTGCTAGTCTCTGATTTATTAATTGATATTTCATCTCATCTTTTGTAAAATCAAAGAGAAAAAATTAAGGAACAAGGGCTTAAAAGAATTATTTTCATGAATTTGCTGTATCTTTTGTTAGATAATAAAGCAATTCAAACAGTAATGAAGCAGAAGTTTTTTTATGAATACCACCTCATAGACCAAAAAAATTCTTTGTAGTGTATTCTTATATTCATTATTGATGTTTTTAAGTTATGAAATAAACAAGTGAGAGAAAAAAATATCAAGAAAGGTAAAAACAAAGCCATTATATATTTTTTAAATATATATTCTCTATATAATTAGAATTCATTCTATTTCGTTTGTCTCATTCCAGATATACTAGTCATTTTATTAAATTTGACTATGTAAAAATAAATAAATAAATTTCAGTATTGCATTTTTGTGTTTATGGATCATATCTCAGGATCTGAGTGTCTTATGACCTTTTGTTGAGTCTTGTGACTCTCAAAAGAAGCTTCTCCAGATCGAGATGTTGTATGGCAGTCATGTTACTTGAAGAAGAGAGGAAAGAGTAATTTTATTCCTGACTGTTTTACATATAGAATGAGAGACAGAATAGTATTTATTCAGATTCACATAATAATCTTATTATGTAACCAAATCTAAATACTTTGTGTCATCTTTCTCAATGATAGGTGATGTATAAACAAGAAACTGATTTATTCATCTTTTTTAATTCCAATAAAGCTGGTGCATTAAACTTTTTTTTTTCTTCTCAAAAGGTTATGCATTAAAGAAAATGCCAGTAATCCTGGCTTGCAGGCATATGTTATTCAGCTTTGCCTCAAAGGTAATCCTTTCTTATAAGTCTTCCTCCAGGATGCACAGGCAATTAGTTTAAGTGATTTTGAATTGTCAAGTGATGAAGGCCTAGAAGGTACTATGTTTTATGGAGCTTATTTTTTATGCTAGCTATAAAAATTTACCTTATATTGAGATTCAGTAGGAAAGATGAGTGCAGAAGAAAGACCTGAGGATGTTTGTAGATGAGAAATTAGACATCAGCTTGCAATGTGGACTTGCAGCCCACAAAACCAAATGTATCCTGGGCTGCATCTAAAAAAGTTGACAGCAGGTCAAGGGAAGTGATTTTCCCCTTTTGCTCTCATGTGAGACTCCACCTGGAGTGCTGCATCTAGTTCTGGGGTCCTCAGCACAGGAAAGACACGGACCTGACGGAATGGGTCCAGAGGAAGGCCACAAAATAGTCAGAGGGATGGAACACCTCCTTATGAAGAAAAGCTGAGAGAGCTGCAGTTGTTCAGCCTGAAGAAGTGAAGGCTGCAGGGAGACCTTATTGAAGCCTTTCAGTACTTGAAAGAGCCTTATAAGAAAGATGAAGAAGGACTTTTTACCAGGGCCTGCAGTAGTAGAACAAGGCACAACTGTTTTAAACTTAAAGAAGGTAGATTTTAATTTAATATAATGAAGAATGTTTTTTGCTATGAGATTAAAGAGACTCTGGAAGAGATTGTCCAGAGATATTGGGGATTTTCTTTCTTTGGAGGTCTTCTGGGTCAGGCTGGACGGAGCTGTAAGCAATCTGATGTAGTGAATCCCTGGCCACGGCAAGGGGCTTGGAACAAATGGGGACCTACAAGTTTGCCAAGGTGACCTTGGTGTTGGGGAGGGCCATGTGGCAGATGATCTTCCTTGGCATCACATGGCACATACAGGATAACCTGAGTGATCAGGTCCGCTCAGCATGGGTTTATGAGAAGCGGCTGCTGCTTGACTATCCTGACCTTTTTCAATCACAGAGTCACAGAATCATAAAGATTAGAAGAGACCTTCAAGATCATCTAATCTGACCATCAAGCTAGCACTACCACAGTCACCCTTGGATGATGGACATCTCCCACATAGTGGATGAGAGAAAGGCTGTGGATATAATTTACCCAGACTTTACTAAAGTGTTCTTCAAGAATAAGTATTTTAGAGTAGAAAACTGTTGGAAAGGAACCATCCATATTAATAGATTTTTCTACTGTGGATAATAACTTATAAGCAGAAAGGAACATTTCCCTCATTAGACTATCAAATTCATATCCTTGACTTTTTCTTTCCTGTGATGCCTTTCATAGTAAATGGGCACTTCAGAAAGAAATAAGGCAGGGTGTATTATATGAGGTATGTATATAATATGCACTTTAGTAGATGTCATTTTATTTCACTGCAGTAGAAGGGAGAGAAATAGAGGCTCATACTAAGTTTTATTTCTTTTTTTTTCTTTTTTTTCTTTTTTTTTTTTTTTTTTTTTTTTTTTTTTTTTTTTTTCATTTATGCTGGTTTTTCATTTGGCTACCCAATGAGATAACAGAGACACCTCAATATGAACTTTGGAACCTCCCCACACTCTGTGAAGGTCTCAGCTAAAGCTAACTATACAAGCTCTGAGGGAAGGTGAGTGACAGCAGTAAAATGTGGAGTGAGTAGGTATTTTCTATTCAGGTTGAAAGGTGGCCCATGTTTGATTTACAAAATATTCAGACCTAAACATTGCTTTGAAAAAGTGTCTCTTTCCTGCTGAACTCCTTTTAAGGGCTATATTCTTTTGATATTTTTTAGTATGAAGCAACTTTCTTGAACAGTGTGTTGAGTTGATCTTTGACAGAGAACTGAGTACTTTCCAAATTTTGCTTTCCTGCCAGCAAAATATAGTAATATTTACTTCCTGCTGGCCTTACTGTTATATTTTTGGATACACCTGTCTGAGTCATAAGCCAAATTTCTTGTTTCTTTGCTACTACTTCAAAATGATAGTGCTCTCAATGACATGTAGCCACCCTCCAAGATAGCTTGGCATCTTCCATTTTCCACTCGCTCAGCACGTCTTCCAGTTACTTTTTTTACAATTTTCAGTTTATTTCATCTTGTGCAGAAACTTTCATACCCAGGGAGAGTTCAAAGGTATTTGACAGCTGTGAATGTGTTTCCCTGCTGATGACAGAAAATCACAGTTCACCCAGTTAGGGATGTGTTTCATTGACCCAAGCAATGCTAGTGTCCAGGCTAGCATGAAACTCCACGTTCCAGTGCAGTTCAGAAGCCTCATGCTTTTGATGATAGATAAAGCAGAGGACAGACAGACATTGCCAGTATCAGCAAGAGTAACGAATATGTTAAATGAGACAGAGCCAAGAAGAAATACTGAGCAGCTCTAGCATGATCTTGCAGTGAAAGAGGCTTGCAAGTAGGCTGAATATGGACTTTCCACAAGGGCATGTAGTGATAGGACAAGAGGAAATGCCTTTTGCTGAATGAGTGTTGATTGAGATTAGGTATTAGGAAGAAGTTTTTTTCTGTGAGGGTCATGAGGCACTGGAACATGTTTTTGAGAGAAGTTGTGGAATCCCCACCTCTGGAAGTGTTCAAGGTCAGGCTGGATGGGGCTTTGAGCAACTGGGTGTAGCAGAAGGTGTCCCTGCCCGTAGCAGAGGGGGTGGGAATTACATAATCTTTGAAATCTATTCTAATTCAGACCATCCTATTATTCTGTAAAAGCTGAAAAGTCTTCATGGCTCTGACTGACTTAGGTTTAAGCTGGAGAAAAATTCTTCCCTGTCCCCAAAGCTATTGATCAGGCTCAATACTTTTTTATCAATAAATTGAGAAGGACCCTGTGAGAGGTATTACTGTGAGTCCTATGCCTCTGACCTATTCATATGTCAGAGCACCTTCATGTCATTTCCTGGTCCTTTATCCAGCTGTGCTAAACATCCTTTCCTTCACAAGAAGATGAAAAGTGATTTCTCTAATCTCCCCTACTCATTTGAATAAATCGACATGACAACTTCAAATGCAGAAGATGAGAAGAAGAATACCCTTCCTTATCTTTGTAGAAGCAGCTGAAATCTTGAAATGTGACATGAAAATACCATTTCCTTTTATACGCCAAGATGTTCAGTTTTCTTTTCCTGGGCTGGAATGGATGGGTGAACAAAAGAAATAACACAGTTCTGTCTTTGTCATTACTTTACTTTGGTAAAAAAATAAACTATCACACTATCAAAGAGTGTACTTTATTTTCTTAAGAAGTTCGTGAGATATCGTGGACCGTTTGCTGCTTAACAGACAAAGTAAGCGTTAATAAGACTCCTAACTCAGTGCCAGACTTGGGTACCTTAGGTATTGCACCACCCAGTGCATTTAGCAAAATATAGCTAAAACTTGTACCCTCTGCTCATGAGGTCAGGGACCTAGGGACAAGGGAAATGGAAAGAGCTTAGATGCTGTTTTCCTTTGCCTTCATTTTCACAGCAAAATTGTACTCTCAGGCTGGCTGGTCAGAGCCTTTTGACAGAAGCTGTGGGAATGAAACACTCCCCAGAGCAGCAGGACAAAGGGACAGAGTACCCAAGCAAGCTGAACAGATACCTATGGGAGCAAGTGAGGCACTGGCAGAGCTCACCAAGGTTGATGTGAGGCTTCTGCTACTTGAAAGGTTATGTGTAATGAGGGGAGGTTAGCGATGGCTGGTCAAAAGCAAACATCTCATCCTCTTCAAGACAAGCTAAGAGGGTGGGCGAAGAGATTACAAGACAGGAAGTTTTTGTACTGGTTTCTTTTCAGTTTATGTATTACCTGATGCAGAACTAGATAAGTTTCCAAATGGCGATACTCCTGCTACTTAAGAGGTAGGTATGTGTGTGAGAATTAACATGCATGCATTCTGCTTTGATCAAACACAAACTCAAGTAAACTAAACCTTGTGTGGTCTTCCGGATTGTACTCATTCTAAGCAAGACAAGGAGTATTGTTTTCTGGGTGGTATTCCTAGCACACCTCTACTCTTCTTTTGGGAGCAGGGGAGATAGAAGATTGTTGCTAAGCAGCAGCTGTCACCAGAAAGGTCTAGGTGTAATATTGTGGTAGTGGATTAAGTGCCACTGAAGTACCTCTCTTCTGAAGACTTTCTGTCTGTTAACTGTTGAAATAATTTATAGCCATGGTATTCAGCCTAACGTGTAAATCCATTTTCCCCTTTCCACCCATTCATATTGACTGTGATGTCTGGTGACTTAAGAGCTGTCTATATTTCTTCATGTTAGTATTCTGAGGAAGTCTAGCCCTAGAGCCAGCCTGGACAGTGCTGGAGTAAAAGTCTACCTGTACTGACTTGCTAGTCACTAATACAATCCCCAGTCCTAACATTTTGGTAAGAAAAACAAAGTTAATTGTATGAATAACTCTTTAATTCTTGTCTTCTTTTCCCATTAAAAAAATCTCTTTTCCTCCTCACAGACAGAGTTGTTACAGCCAACTCATAAAATACTGGTTGCAGAAGATACTTTTGAGATCAACTTTTTTCTGCTTGTGAAGAAATTATTTCAATAAATACATTTAATGAAAACTGAAATCAGAACAAGTACCATCTTTCCCACAGGAAAATTAGCCTTGATTGGGCACAACCCACTTTTCTTAAACTGACTTTGAGGACTACAACTATACAGACATTCTAAGGCTGCATAGATATCATTAAAAGGTATTTTAAAAAGATACAAAAAGTATGATGTTGTTTCTTACAGAACCTTTTTTCTGGCTTTGAATTGCTTCCTACAAAAAATTCTGAGTTTTAGTACATTCTGATGGGCAGAAATTACAGAAACACCCATGTAAGATGTAGTAATGTACTTTGGAAAGACAAACAACTAATGCCTCCTCATGTATATGGATAGTTGTGACTAAGGAAAACCCTTCTCCACTTGGAGACTTTTTAAGTTGTATTCAACCTTGATATTTGGCAGTGTATTTTGGAAAGACGTGTTAGTTATGCACCATAGCACAGATAAAATCTTGGAAAGAGATGAAATATGGGAAAAAACCCACATCCATAGAGGTTGTAGCTGCCTTAAATTTACCTGGGATTGTGGTCCAGATGGCTGTGGGAGTAATACTGCCCTCTGATGTGAAAAAGTTTGTTTTGCATTAATTGATATTGGGTAGTACAGACTGCAGGTGTGGATCTGCTTTCCAGACTCCCCCATATAATATATACTTTTTTCAGTTCTGAATAGCTTCAACTATTGTTGAATTCTCAAACCCTTGTTATGGACACTTTAATGAGGACTGATTTTTGTGTTCTTCTTCAGAGAATTTCTAACCTGATCAGCTTTTTCCTGGGATAAGTTAAATTGCAGTAGAAATTCCACTGGAGTATGTCTGGCCACTGAAAAAAACCCCACAAAATATGAATATCACCAAAATCAGACTCTGAAATCTAAATTGATTTTACAGTTTAGTGTCCAGCTGCCAGTGCATAAAATCCTTGACATGAAGTGATTACAGTAGTTTAAACACTTTAAGACTCTGGTCTGCTGATTGATTTTGTCAGAACTTGGGGTGTACTGCTCCTCAGTCCATGTTTCTGGAGGAAAATAAAAAGCAAGTCGTGCATTTGGTTCCACTCCTGAGACACTGATACAAAAGATGTACTATTTCAGGCAAAGCTTACATCTTAACATGAATGCAAAATATATGTAAACTTTCTCGTTTTTAATGTCAGGGCAGTGAGAAATGGATAAACTACATAAGGCCCAAATCAGATAAAATATATGTTATAGCATCTATCCTTAGTTAAATGATCAATTATACTGTCCTGAGGCAAACTTAACCTGACTGAAGGCAACTGTAGTTGTACATACGTCTGGAAAAGGGAAAAGAGATAAGAAAATCTGATGTGTGGAAATATGTGTTAAATTACAGTTAGATTCTGTGGTCCCCAGAGCTTTTTTTTTTTTTTTTTTTTTTTTTTTTTTTTTTTTTCCATTTTTTAAACCAATTTCTATTAATCAAAGTCCACATAAACAGTTTGCTGATTATGAGACCTTGTTGCAGCCTGTCTGTGCTCCCAAACATCGATTACCTTGACAGCCTTTAAGAAGATATTGTGGCAAGTAAGGATCACTGAACAAATGTATGGACACCCAGTATCTTCCTTTCTGAGTACTGGGGTGGCTCAGACAGTGCTGGAATGCACAGCAACAGGATCAGGGGCACTGATACTCAGTGATATAGGAAATGTACACTCCAATGCATACCTCCTGTTCTAGTTTGCAATCCATCGTGCTTTAGTACAATGTAGGTTTTTTCCAACATTTTGCATATTGGTATATTCACATTTTCTTAAATTTGAGAAATTGTGCTTTAGTCAGTTTTAGGGACTCACAGGCTATGAAAGCTTATCTTCAGTTATCTAGCTTTTTTGAACAGAACTTAGATATTTCTTTTAATTTAAACTGTCACTAGTATTGGGATCATCTCGTCATTTATATTTAAATTAAATATTTAGACAATTTCTCAAGCTGACCGATTTAATTTTTGCCTTAGGGATTGGGGGTTAAGCAACATTTTGGAACTTAAAATGGAGAAAAAATTGAATTGAGCTCATGTAAAATAAGCTGAAGTTTTTATCTAAGACTTAACTTTTGTATTTAAAATAGTATAGTTTTAGCAAAAATGGCAACAGTTTTCTAACACTCCTTTTAGGGATTGCAGAGAGACATGACTAGCATATGAAAGATTGGCAGATTAGGATCTTTTGAAATTGCAACTATGTTAGTCTGATTATTATTTATTTTTCAATGCATTACGCGTGTACGTAGTAATCTTTCCTTATATTCCTCATTTTATGATTTAATATTTAGATATATAATTCTGAAGTTATACAATAACAATATATTTGTGTAGAAGCAACACATCTCAAAGTGGAAAATTTTTGACCAGAACAGAAAACCAAAACAGTAAGTTTCCCCTTTTCAAGAACCAATTGAACCCTTTTTACTTTCATGAATTTCAATAAAATCTTGCATCATTAAACTTCCTATGATTTTCTTTCTTCAGATTTGGAGGCAAAAACTTTTTTACTTCCATTAGAGTTTGTATGAAAAGCTTACAATTTAATTAATTTCAGCCATCCAGGAACTTTGTTTGTCATATTGAGCCATTTAATATTTACTTTTTCTTGATTATTCATTATTTATCATTATTGTTATTTCTCATTATTTATTATTTCTTGATAAGTCTCAAATATTCAGTTAGATGTCTAAATATTTGAGACTTGGAGCTCTCATATTGAGCATGTGATGGGGCTGTGAAATGTCCTGGAGTATGTCTTCTTTTGATAGGGAAGGTGGGTTCCATGAGGCTAGAGGTTACTAAGATTTTGAGGTCTGTTGGAAAAGTATTGAAAAACCTCTAATAAACCCTAATCAGTTACTAAATGAAAAGTGTTTGAGAGAAGAAAATTAAATTCTTTAGTTGTCACCAGTGATCATTCAGGATAATTTCCTCCTGTATATTTTGATGCACGTGATAAGGACAAGACCCTTAAATGTCCTGTAGTATCTTGACTGCGTTGGTAAATCAGAGACATTGCAAGTAATTCTGTGAGAAAGCTTAAACAGTACTTAACAAAACCCTTCCTAACTGAGGTTTGGGAGATGGGTGTGGGTGTGGGTGTGTGTGTGTGGGTGTGTGTGTGTGTTTATTATTAATAACTCTGCAATATCTCTATCTTTGCTTTAATTTCTCTGGATTTAGTGCAGCTCCTGGCAATTCTGTGGAGATTTTTCATTACTGTCGCTTTTGAAAGAAAACCTCGGATAAAAAAGCCTTTCTGCATGGTTCTTTTCAAGGAGGTAATTTGGTCTGTTGCCAAACCAAAGTGGAAAATGACACAGTCTCAACACCATGCTGAGATCATCAGTGTGATATAAACTACATTCCAGAATCATACACATATATCTGCCAATAAATGCTATTGAAAGCAGAAAAAATGAAGGTAATAATATTAGATTTAATTTGAAAAATAGTAACAATTCTTCTTCTGGTGTATTCACACTATCCAAGACATAATTTTAAGGTGCTCTATGCTAGCATGAAGCATTAACACAGGATTCTAACAAAGTACCAAAGATATTAATTGATCAGTTTCAGAAAGATGGTTTAAAATAAGGTAGATATAGCAGCTTCCTTGTTCTGCAAAATTTCAGCCATGATTCTTATACTCCTCAGTTTATTCCCAGGTCTAAAAACTCTTCCAGTGCTCCTGGAAGCTTCTGTATACTCTCCTCTGATGCAGTGGGATCTCTGCTTAAGCATTGTGTCTCTCTTCTGGGAGAGGCACTGGTTTCTCCCATGAGATCTCTTGTTCAGGAGCAGTCAGACAGAATTCCCTGGACCAGAATTATTAATATTTTCACCTTCATCTGCTATTCAAGGAAATCTTTGGAAAGACTCTTGACTACCTTGTGTGAATTAATGGTACATGGACTGTGGTAGTTTGACAACAGTGCATGGCACAGAGATTTGTAATCCTGTCAGAACGGTAGTGGATCATACATTAAAGAGATATTATAGACTGAGAAGTTGTTTGGAAGATATAGTAAAAGCTAATTCACTTATTCTCATAGATGAGATCTGTGTACAGTTTATGACACTTTCACATTTGGAGAAAATATGAATGCAACTGTTTAACTCAGCTTCAAATAAACAAGTATGTATGGCCACTTGCACTTTGCTAAGATGCTACAGCCCTCTTTTCTGATCCCTGGCATATTTCACAGTTAAATTCTCTCTTGCAACATTGTGTAACTGTAATTTAACCTCTGTGATGCCTATGTTGATTTTCCACACTGAAAGAAGACTCTTCCTCTGCAAATACATTTTCCACAGAAAAAGCATTAAAGCTCTCCTGCAAGTTGTGTGCTACCTATTCAATAATTATCTAGATATCTGAAGATGTTAGTGTTTGAAAAAGTCCTTATATATCAGACATCCAGCAGTTCCTTTTCTTGGATGTTTCTATTAGACTCTGTGAACTGGACCGTGAATTTAAAAATCAGCACTACTGGGCAACTGATGAGAGTTAGTGAAAATCCCTTTCTAAACTCTTTGTGGTCATGGTCTCTCCCCAGGTGCTGTAACAATTCTGATCAAAGGTGTTATTTTTTAAGCCTGTATTCCCACAGGGTGTCATGTAGTTGCTGAGGGAGTGTTTTCAAGTTTAATCTCTCAGCATGGAAAGTATTGTCATTCTTACATCTGGCATTCAGAACAGATTAGGCAGTCTGCTTCTCAAAAATCTTCCAAAAAAGAGGGAAATTGCTAGGGGTAGAATTTGCAGGATTAAGGAAAAATATAAAGGAAACCTGACAAGGATTAACAGACTTTATTATATATTAACACTAAGTCATTTCATGTGTCCACTTATGTTTGCAAGTGTAAATAAAAATGGTAGGGTTTTCATTTATTCAGGTTTGTAGATTTTTTTAGAATGGAATGTAATCAGCAAATGAGCCTTTGATTTAATATTTAGTACACACAGAATACATCTGCAGACTTTGTAAGCCTCATCCAAAGTAATTTTGAGCAGTTACAGAGAAAATAAAACCTTCCAAGAGTTTTTATATTGTTTAGAAAATAAAATTATTAAGAAATGAGAAGAGAATGTGGTGCAGTGGGATATGTAATTTACATTTATACTTTTTCTAGAAGCATTTACCAAAGTAGGTTGGTAAAAAAAAAAAGCAGGTAAAGTTTTGATTATGTCTCAAGTGGTTTTCAAATTAAATATAGATTACAAACTTGAAGTTGTCCACAGTACTTGTTAAGGTAAATACAATATTAAATAACTGAAGATTAATGTCCCCACAGTTTTTTGATAACACTTTTTTTTAACTAGGAAAGGTAGTCTTTGTCTTCTTTTTCTACTTTCACTTAAAGATTTTTTCACAGAAACAAGATGAAGTGGAATTACTTATGGGATAGTTAAAAAGCAAGATTATTGCAGTTTAGAGAAAGCAAAAATGCGTTAATGTGATTCATGTAGTAAAATTACTTGCTTTGTCAGAAAATATAGTATTTCCATTAGTGTGAATATTAATCATGTCACTGACATGAATGACAGTGACAGTGACAGTAGAATGCATATTGGGTGCTAAACATTAGTTTCGACATATTCTCATGTGGTTGCTTTCATTGGAGCGCTCTGGTGATTCAGGACAGATACCAAAAATTGTAGCACCAAAGCTGGAAAGGGGGGAACTCCTGCTGCTTTTAGATGTAGAATACATCAGTGCATTGGGTCTGGATGAGCTGGAGATCATTTTCACTAATTTTACTACTCCTGTCCAAACTAAATTCCAGTATTAAAGAGGTTTGGTTTTTGTTTTTCATTTTTTCCAGAGATTACATTTAGAAATCCACTTTCCCACTTGGATCTTTAAAGTCGTTACAGCTTTTGTGCATCAATATTTTATTTTATTAGTAAATATTTTAATATTAATGACAGAGGAAAACAATTCCTTGGCTCTTTCTTGCCTTGAGTAGTCTTTTGTTCACTTTGAGAAAACTTTATTATCCTCCTCTCTCTGTAATAGAATTGCAATAGAACAGCACTGAACTGTCTTTCTTGTTTTGCCCATGGAACAGACAATGTAAGATAAAAATTCACCTTAAACATTTTTCTCTTCCTTTGGACCATGTCTCTATTGCCTTTCAACGTTGAATTTTTATGAATGAAAACAAATTCCCATACCTTTCTATGACCCTGTGTGTTTTTGTTTTCTTTTTTCATGTAACTACAAATGCCATCTTCTATGTAGGGTCAAAAAACAACCAACAAAAAAGGAGGTGGCAATAATCTCTAGGTAAAAACAGCAACACAAATTAGCTATACATGTAATTTTCAAATCCTTTTGACTAAGAATCCATTCAGACATGACACTGACTCTCAGCAGCACAAGAATTTGGACAAAACCATACCAGCTCCCTGTTGCTTTGTGTTCTGGGATCTTTTATGGCTGTACTTGCTTGAAGTCTCAATCAAAAACTATGATTATAAGGAACTATTGGGGTTTGAATCTGAGATACCTCTACTCTTGCTTTGAATTCCAGAAATTCTTCATGTAGTATGTTAGCCAAGACAGTAGCTGTTGCATTATCTCCTTTATATTAAGTATAACTTTTGGTTTCCAAAAAATTTCCTGTAATATCAAGGAAATAAAAGCTATTGAAACATGAACTCGCCTGTATTTTGAACATTATATTTCAATAATTCATTATGACTTCAAAGTATGGAAGGAGAAATATTACTCCTCTCCTATTTTTATTCTTAGTTTACAAGATAACAGTTTTTTTATTAAAAATCACAAATTAAATCCTTCGTTTTTTGAGAATCAAATAACTGCATAGAGAAAATATTTACAGCAATAAGCTTCTTACCTCTAGACAAAAATTTTGTCTGAAATGCAAAGGTCTGCTTTTGTCACATTAAAACACATTTTATGACTATCATCCTGACACAGCAAATGACAGCTTCTATTCAAAGATCTAAAGCTGACTGACCAAATCAGCTGTCTGAACAATTCTATTCACAGAAAAATCATTCCATTACTGCACATGACAACTCTTCAAATAATCAGTCACTATGAGGCCAAACAATCCATAGGTGGAGGTGATGGACAGCAGAAAAGCATAATTATATGGAAGAAATTAAAATATAACAATGGCTTTTGAAATAAAAGGACAATTTTTAGTTGAACATATTTGTTTGAAAAAGCTTTTCTACATTCTTGAGGGACTTGCACAAAAGGAACAAGCAGTAGAGAAGCTGCATTAACTAGTAGATTAAGGTCACAAATACCTACATGCTTTAAGCCTACTCTTTGTCATGTGCATCTAATAAATAGATATATAAAGGTCATCTTGTAGCTGAGAGAATGTACTTATTATAATAGGATACCTCTCCTGTCAGTTTTTGTTCAATAGCACTGGCAATTAAACAATTTCTGCTTTGTACATTTCATAAAGTACTTGCTGCAGACAACTGCTAATGGAAATTACATATGAAAATATGAACAGCTGAATGGCAACAGATACTTGTTTACAACAGTTGTTGACATTTTTTCCTCCCCAATTTCTCTTGCCTGGTTCTGAGGCTATGTTTATATTTCTGAACTGATTCTATAAATGAATGCTTTGTATGCAAATCAAAATCTGGCATATTTGTCTTCCATTTTAGTGAGAGTAATATCTCAACTGCAGAGTAACCTATTTTATCAAGTTTAGAAATGCGCTTTTTACATATCAGGTATAGAAAGCAACATTTACAGTACAGAGTAAAAACACGATAAAAATGTATCTTTTTCTTCTTCTTCTTCTTCTTCTTCTTCTTCTTCTTCTTCTTCTTCTTCTTCTTCTTCTTCTTCATACTAAATTCTCTTACATCATTTGCTGAATCCCCTCCTAAATTATGTATTAAAATATTAGCAACTCAAAGTTTGTTGTTTTCTCTGATGAGTCATCCTGGTTAAAGCTGGGACAGGGTTAATTTTTGCAGTATCCAGTAAGGGGAATGACCAGGACCCAGAGGGTGTTTTGTTCCACCTTGCATAATTTTTGGGAAACACGGAATTGTTGAATTCCCTTCTGGGTCGAGTACTGTGGAAGAGGGAACAGTCAGGGAATTTCCATGGAGAAGGGAACAGTCATGGAATTCCATGGAGAAGGGAACAGTCAGGGAATTTCCGGGGAGGGGAGCCATCACATGTGAATCATTCACCTCTTTTCTTTTACACTGTGTCATTAGTTTGGTTGCTGTTACTAGTAACTTTCTTAACTCCTTGCTGTTTCCAGTAAATTCTTGTTATCTCAACCCATGATATTTCCCTTTTGTGAGTCCCATCTTCCCTTCCAGGCCACCACTGAGGGAGGCGGGTGGGAGAACAGAGAATGAGCAAATGGTGCCTGGTTTTGAGTGTTTCAGAGTGAATGCTAAACTGGGGACTACAATTCCTGAATCACGACACAAGTGGAAACACTTAAGAACACTCAGATTTCATCTTTCTTGCCTAACAGACCAATTTCTCCCCAAAACAAGTCCAGTAAGGTCAGTTCAGTAATGCATTTCTGAGATGCTTTTCATTCTCACAAAAGAGAACAAGCATTGTCATTACCATGGTCAGGGGTGGTGAACAATTTTCCATCAAAACTGTCTTTCTAAGGTCTTTAAAAAAATGAGCTGTTTGTGTGAGACAGAATAACAGCTCATACACACACGCAAAGAAAAAAATCCAAAATAACATTTTTTTTGTGTTTGGAAGTCAGTTTCTCATTGGACTCTTTCAGCCTTAATTGCATCAAAAAAGTATTTGCCTTGCATGCTTGAGAAAGCTTATCCAAATCAATTGAGTGTGGAAATAAAGGGACATACCCAACATGTCAAAGTAAGATATGAATAAATGACCATCATGTCCCATCTCATTGCAAGACAAGAATATCTTACAGTGAACCATCTCTGGAGAAAGTATGTGAGCACAGGCAGCTGTTATTAAATAAGTAATTCACTGTGTGGGTTTTTTACAGTTTCTGCAGTCCCATGCATGTTAAATGCTAAATGTGTTAAAATGCATTAGCCCCAATGTAGACACATATTCAGAATTAAAATGTCCTTAATTTAATTAAGCTTAATTCACTTTGAAGTCTGAAGTAGACTACATGGAATTACAGGCATTGAAAATCTGAATAAAAGGATCAATATGTGGCTTTAATTCATTTAATTACACCACTTTAAAAGTTACTTCAAATTAACTTTCTTAAGTGTTTCTGCATTGACAAATTCAATAGGTCTTGAGTCTTTAGATGGGAGCTTATAATTAATTATGAAATTATCTGTTCCTTCCTTTATGACCTAAAGAGCTCATGGCATAAAATGTAGCTATTCTGAAACCAACACAAAACATAAAGAATAAAAGCACAGAATTTTTTAGACCCTGGCACTTCTTTTTCTCTGAAGCTTTTCCAATGATTTAAAAGTAAACAGTAAATTTATTTGACAATTTTAAAATAATCTATTAGTAGTTAGAATGTTGCAAGTCATTCAAATTTTTTATTCTATCATCTCTTAAAATGGGCTGTGTTTCACGTGAATAAAAGGCAATATATGATATTTTTTATAATGATTTTCTTTCAACAGATTAGGTTGTTTCTTAATTTAGGGTGACAATGAATATTTGAATAATTAAATGTAGTGTCAATATTTAGACCTGGGGCATAAAAGGGTCTTTTATATTATTTTTTTTCAAGTACACAAGGAGTTATTGTAACATTTCACATGACTAAACTGGAATAAAATTTGTGATACTGAAGTGATGTCACATGAGTACCAGAAGAATCCAGGATCATACCCCTTTTCAGGCTTTTGTTCAACCACGATTTCAAGGAAACATATTTTCCCCTTATTTGAATATATTTTAAAGGCCTCACAATTTAGTTAGGTGACAGAGATGAACCTTGTGTAAAATCATTATTGTTAGCATCTGTAAGTAAAATCAGCTGTATGTAAAGTCATTATTGTTGGCATCTGTTGCCCTTATGCCAAGTCTCCAGAGCAATGGTTTAATGGAATTCAGAGACATGTTCATCAGGTTTTCTTGTAGGATCTCCTTTTCTGTTGTTTACACCAGCATAAAGCTATCAAATCTTGACCATAAAAAGTGCTCCTGAAAGTGTCTCAGAGGATGTCCTTAAAGAAAGGACATTTTCTATTGGTTGGCTATATAGTATGGAGGCAGCACTTGTTGGAAAATGTCATTTCCAGAGATATAATAAGCATCACTGTTGAAAGAGAAGGCTGTGTCAAATTCATGCTCTGCACATGTATTATTCTTCATTAATATTAATGGCCGGGTTAAAATATAAATGAAATATAAAATATGCTTACTAAATTTGAAGTTGAAACAAACCTGGAGAAAGCTGCAGGTGTGGAGGAGATTAGAATTCAAAGCCATCTGGATAGTTTGGGAAATGGCCCAAAAAATTGGATGAATGTACAAAGTGCTTTGCACAGGAATAATTAATAGCACATATACAGAAACCAGAGCTTGAGCAATAGTTATTTGAAAAAAACATCAGAAAATTAGGATGTCATAAGGAGGTGAATCAATGGCAGCTATATTGAAAGAGGCACAAAGATTGCATAATTAAAAAAAAAAAACAACAAAAAGATATGCTACAAGAAATTTGAAATAAAGCTCCTATGAAAAAGAGATGTATGTAAAGCACTTCCATAGACACTGTCCCCCTTCAGAAAAGCCTAGAAAGTCTCCCCTTTGCAGATCTCTCATCCTGACCTGACTGTGCATGGGAGCCATACATAGAAGAGCAGTGTTTGCTGTTGAGTACATTGTCTTTTAGCCTGCTCTGGATGGGTAAGATTTTCCTGAAAACACTACTAAAATACTGGGGAATACTGCCCATTGAGAAAGAGATTTGAACATTCCTTGGAAAACTCCCAATGACCTCTAAAGTATGACTAAAAAGTATCAGGGCTTGAGAGCACATGAAGAAGAATTAAATTTGTTACAAGAAAAAAGGACTACAGAGGGAAAAACCCAGTTTCCAAGCATGTTAGAAGCTGATGCAAAAGGGAAGGGAAAGGTCTATCTTCCCCATTTGCCATACTTAAAAGCATGAAATAATGGATTTCTGTTGCAGCAAAAAGAAGCCAAGTAAAATATTAGGAAAAAAATATTAGTGAAACACTAAAAATGCCTGTTGAAGGGACAGTCACATCTCCATCACTAGTCATTCTGAGAAAAGTATAGGAAAGTATCTGTGAGTACTGATGATGCCTCATTCAGTACAGTGGAGGGAGTAACGCTGTCTCATTGGAATGGGTGGAAAGAGTAATGCAGTCCACTTGCAATTTTTAATGTAATTTACTGGAACTTGCTAACAATTGCATTGAAGCATACAGAAAAATGTTTAGGTTATTAAATTTTTAAAAATAATTTTTATTTCGTTCAGGGGTAGTATTCAGCATTTTCTTAAATTCTTTTACTTTTTTTTTTTTTTTTTTTCCATACATTATAGATACTTGGGACATATTCTCCACATTTCTTTCTTTTATTTGCAGTGAAAATATTGATGTAACATAAAAGGGGTTTTTTTCAACAGAGACTTGCATTATAAAGATGAGGTTTTTTCTAGGGTCTTTTTTGAAATTTTTAGATTAATTCAACAGAAAGACACATAATTATAAATAAAAGCAAAATATTAAGAGACCTATTTCAGGACTAAGGATGTTCTGCATTTTTCTTACTATTTCTTCCATCTTTGTTTAGATAATTTACCATAACACATTGTCAGCTTTATTTACAAAATCCTGAAGCCATTGAAACAATTTTTCATTTGCAAAGTATCAGTGTTTGGAATGATTTAGTTATGGATGAAGTATTTGAAAATATATTACTGTTATTCTCTTGTGTTTGGATTGCCTTCTTTGACTCTATCTTCTTTTAAATTAATTTATAAAAGTAACAGAAACCTCTTTCACACAAATGCCCATTTTGTTCAAATAATTTAAATGCTTATACATCAAGATTATATTTTCTTGAGATATTGGGTTTTATGAATAGACAGAGAAATGATTTTAAATGCTTTTGCCAGAAACAACTTTATTTCATTTTATAAGTCTTAATTTGAAAGATCATTTACTTTTATTAAAAATATTATTATAGAGGAAATAAAAACATGTAGAAAATTAACAAATGCAGTTCTAGATCACCTGAAATAAATATAGTTTAATGAAAGTTGTAAAGCACTGAAGTTGTGTCTGGCAGCTCTAAAGAGATTAACTTCTATTTCCTCAGATGTAACCCACAAAGTGCTTATTACACAGGAACCTCTAACGACATGATGGAGCACTATTTCTTTTGAAATTTCACTTGTAATTTGAGATTACATTGTCATCTATTGAAAAGGTATATTGGATCAGAAGATTAGAAACACACTCCTTCTTACAGAATACTTATACACGCAGAATACTTATACTTTCAGTTTAGTGTTAATGCAGATAAGTTTGAATACCAATCCGAGTAATGGAATCTCTAATATTGTCTATATCCTTTGTTTTCATCTAACCCAAGATGCTATCTGTCCATGAAAAAGACACTGGGTCTCCAACAGAAACCACAGATGTGATTATGTGCCTCATTTTTGCTGTTAGTTTTCCAGAAAAGAGCAAACCCAAATGCCAAACACAGCTCCATAAATATAAAGTAGATAATCTTTACAGGAATGTATTGTACCACACAAAGCAACTGAAGAATTACTCTTCTTGGTATCTGAATTTAGCAATCCATGTATTAATAAGCATTTTTAGTCACAATGTTCATGAATCCATTCCCAGCCCATGAAACTGAGATGCTGCTATCAATTCATGCTTCGTACAGCAGCAACACTCTAAAGTTGTGTGTTCATTGACTTTGAATAGGAATTTTGCACAATCATTCACTTGAGGGGAAAAATGGCACACGACCTTTTAAACTGCAGCTGTAGCTGCATGCAGTTGCAGTGGAGCCATAATTTAGTCACCTTCTAAATGACATTTCTTTTGAGTGCTTGCTTTATGTCCCTCTTCCTCTGAAACATTTTTGTGTTCTGAAGTTTTTTAGTGTCATATATAAGCTGAATGTCTTCATCAATCCTCCTGGTCAGAGGGAAAGGGTTCGAAAAGGCCAGCCAAATTAACCACTAACGATTTGTTTGTTAACCCTTAACAAATGGTTAAAAAAGCCACAGCCAGGAGTTAGACTAATTAACCGTAGGACTTGCTTTGAGAGAACTGGTTTACAGCAGGCTGGTCAGGGTTCATCTGCCAGAGAAGAAGAGCATCTTCAGCCATGGGCTTGCCAAGTTGGTGAAGTGGGCTCTATCCATCCCACTCCTACCAGTTTGATGTTACTGCCAGAAAGTGATGCCCTGAGCCTGGAAAGGGATCACAGGTCAGGAGGATAACACCTGAAGGACAGTAGCAAAAGAATTCCAGCCATCCCATACAATAAGTCATTTCACTGGGGGCTGAATTTAAATTCCTCTATGCAAACATATATCATGGGGAAAAAAACCAAGAAAAATTGGAGATGTGTACATGCCTGTAGGGCTGAGATCTTACTGGCATCATGAAGACATTGTGGAATGGTTCTTATAACTGGAGTGCTGGGTTGGAAGGATAGAGGCTCTTTAGGCAGGACAGACAGGGAGATGAGACAGCATTGACATCTCTGTCCATGACCAGCTGGAGTACATGGAGTGCTGCCTGAGGATAGATGAGGAGCTGACCAAGAGCTTATGAATCAGGGTTAAGTGGAGGACATGGACAGGTGGCATTATGGTGGGGATCTGCAAGGGGCCACCTGACCAGGCATATTAAGTGGATAAAGCTTCTATAGAGAGATAGAATCAACTTCACATTCACAAGCCCCGATCCTCATAGGGGACTCCAAACACTAAAATATCCATTGGATAATTTAAGCAGGACATAAGAAATCCAGGAGTTTCTTGAAATGAACTGAGGATAAATTCCTTCTCCAAGTGACAGAGGAGCCAGCAAGGAAAGGTGCTATGTTGGACCTTGTTCTCACCCACAAGGACATGATGGTGAGGAATGTGGAGCTCAAGGGCAGCTGACCATGGAATGGTGGCATTCAAGATTCTTAGGACAGGGAGGAAGGTGCACAGCAAGCTCACTCCCTGGCCTTCAGGAGAGAAGGCTTTTTCCCCTTTGGGGTCTGTTTGGTAGAGTACAATGGACTAAAGCCCTGCAAGGAAGAGGAGTTCAAGGAATCTGGTTACTATTCAAGGATCACCTTCTCCAAGCTGAGGAGTGATGAGTCCCAGCAAAGAGGAAGAAAGGCAAAAAGACTGGGAGGCCTGCATGGATTAACAAGGAGCTCCTGGACAAATATAAACACTAAAAGGAAGTCTACAGTGGAAGGAAGGACAGGTAGCCTGGGAGGAATACAGAGAGGTAGTGTGAGCCATCAAGGATCAGGTTAGGAAAGCAAAAGCCCTGATAGAACTAAACCTGGTCATCCAGGTCAAGGACAAAAGGA
Source organism: Pyrgilauda ruficollis (assembly GCF_017590135.1). NCBI lineage: Eukaryota > Metazoa > Chordata > Aves > Passeriformes > Passeridae > Pyrgilauda > Pyrgilauda ruficollis. Next base: position 9,616,006 of record NW_024525156.1, read on the forward strand.
TAAGCTTCTATAGTTGAGCTGGTGATAAAAGGAAAACTGGAGAAAATATAGGCCCTTTTTGAAAGAAAACGTAAGATCTGGTGACCTGGGACATAGGCAAGGCTGAGGTGCTCAATGACTTTTTGCCTCAGTCTTCACCAGTAAGTTCTCTAGCCACACTACCCAAATCACAGAAAGCAAAGGCAGGGATTGGAAGAATGAAAAACCACACATGGCAGAAGATCATGTTCTTCACTATCTGAAGAACTCAAAGCTGCACAAGTCCATTGCACCTGTTGAGATGCACCCATAGGTGCAATGAGAGTCCATGAGATTCCCTCATGGTCCTGAGAGAACAAGATGAGGAAGTGGCTAAACCAGCCACCTTGGTATTTGAAAAGTTGTGGTAGTCCACAATGAAGGACTTTTTTCCCCTTTTGTCTTGTGCTCTGCCATTGAGGAAGTGCACAAAAGAAACTGTAAGGTACCATAGCTGATCAGGCACAGGGGACTCAAACTTACCAAAGGGGTATCCCACACCACAGAACACCATAATGGACAGGTTTCTGTTCAGTAGTCTATTTTTATTCAGAAATGTGAGATTATATTTTTGAGTTTCCTTTGTGTTCTTCCAGTGTCATTATAATCAGCAGACATGAATATTATGTGACATGGATGGATAGGCAGACATGGTTTGATAAACAGCACATAAAGAGAAACACAAGCTTAACCTCCAGCCCCTTTACAGACAGGAAATATCAATTAAAGGAAAGTGGATTAAATTAGCAAGTGCATCAGAATTTTAAGACAGCATGAAATATATTACAGCATACCACACAATGCACGCAATGTGTGCAGTACAGAAAATCACTGTGATTTCTGTCTTAGTCTGCAGAAGTCATACAGTTCAGTATGTTTTACTTGTGAGTAATACAGACGTTTCCAAGAGAATTGCAATGAAAATTTATCATGCTATAACACAAAAATTCTTATTAATACTTTTTAAATTTTGGAGGGAATATTCCCTCTCACTTTATTCTATACCTGCAGTGAACTTCTGCGCAATGAACACTGGAGGTTTTGGAATACTTTAAATATCTATTTCTGTATAAATGCTATTGTTTGATGCATGTAAGTGAAATATTTGGAGGTCTGGAAGGAAATCCTTTTATGAATTATTCAAAAGCTGAGCTGCCGCTCCTTTTTCTACAGGAAAACTAGACAATATGTCTCTGGCTCAGAACAGAAACTTTGGTGTCTTAGGAACACTCTATTTTTTCTGCTTGGTTAGTTGTTTGGTTGGTTGACTGGGTTTTAAATGCACAAAGGAAGATAATAAACACTCTTTTTGGTTTAACCTGCTTTGGTAGTTGATTTGCTGTCAACTGAACTGCTCAAAATTACTCAAGTTCTCAGCATATCTCAATGCTAGCTGATGTGTTAGTGCAAAGAAAAGGTTTCTGAACAGCCTTCCACCATATTTATCCATTTAAACCTGTAATCCATTTATACATAGATTGCTAGTGTGGTAATATTTTATCACACAGACTTAAACCTCCATAAAAACGTAACAAAAAAGAAACACAGAATAATTTAGGAGATTTTCCACTGTGTGAATATAAAGGCAGGTAAGAAAATCTGTGCTTCCACATACACACTCAAAAAATGCATCCCAGGACTGATCTGGCCTGAAACTTTCATAAATAAATTAACATTCCTTTGTCACTGAAACAGTTGTCACTTTTCAACATACTGGGCTTATTAATGTAGGTGTAACACCTTCATTTAATGCATGCTCTGATGGCATGACATTCATTTCCCAGCTTAGTTTTAAGCTTTTCAAGGTGGATTTTTTTTTTGTTTTGAGCAAAAATTTAGCCTAGATAAATAGATAAATGTTATCTTTTTTGCAAAAACATTAGGTTAAAGATACAGGAGTATGCAGGTTACAAAAAGGGGGTATTTACAGGACAAGAAATCTAATAATAAAAAATTATTTTTAGATTTTGTCAAGGGCTTAGCCATATTTATGAATGTCTATAATATGAGAAATTTCATCTACTATAGTTCTTTCTTGGTTCATTTATTTAATTCCTCAAGATCATCTCCAAAAAAATTTCCATTTGGAAGAATTTTCCTTAAAATACTGTTTTCATTAGCCATATTGTTAGCTCTGATTTGATTTTTGATCAGGTTTCTACAGGATTTTAGGTGATTTTTGTTTATTCAAAATGTAATGAGAATATATTTTAACAATTTTAATTGTTAAGCTTGAAAGGGCAAACATGATTTACATTAATTTTGCCCTCCCCATAACTAACTACATGTCAGCCTTGCGGCTATGCTTTCAGATATCTTTGCATTTCCATTTGACAGCAGAAGGCTGTTCTTCACTCTCTTGTGTGAAATTTGTTTCTTATTTTCTGACATTATAAGAGGGTCTTATAATCTGAAGACTAATCAACCTAAACTACAGATTTCATACTCTGCACAGCTCAATGCTTTAATTAAATGGCTTGCTAAAAAATATCATGCATCACTGAGATTTCTTTCTATTCCTCTTTCATATTGATTCTGTTAGGCCAATTACTACTGATGCATTGGTCAATAATTTTATATATTTAAAAATACTTGATAAAGATCACAAGATTTCTGTTAATATAAATGTATGTAGATGATGCAAGATAGCTTAAGTGGCAATTAACTTTTTTTCAAATATCTTCAGTTCTCACAGCATTCATGTACATTCTAGCAGAAAAGAAGTAGCATAGACAGTCTTAGTTTCTGCACAATTAACCCATTCAGAATTTGCTACTATTTCTTGAAAAAAAAATCAAAAATATTTAGAAAAAACGAAGTCACACTATAGGTATGATTATAATAATAAGCATTAGAATGATGATAGTAGAGGCGACTTGTGGGTGGAGATAAACAGAGATGCCTAATAAGAGAAAGGAGAAGGGCTGGAGCCTTAACTCGAGATGGAACAAACAAGAAAGGAGCTGTAATGAAGCTGGAGATAACATGGTGCATGTGTGATAGCATAGCTGATAGTATGGAGAGAAACAGTGTCTCTTAGACCCTCATTCTGATATGTGCATTTTTGATCCTATGTTTTGGAGGAGCCTTTAGATGGGCCAGATAAAAAATGTTTTTGCAGATCTAATACTTTTTTCAGTACTGATTTTTTTTTTATACTTTCTCTCCCAGAGGAGGAGGAAATTGGATGTCTCTGATTCAGTGACTGTGTCTGAGACCATTTTCCCTTTTAGTGATACAGCTGGGAATTCAGCATCTATGATTCATTCCTCTTCCACAGACATATCATCAAGATCATCTTACTGACCTATTCTCAGGAAGAAGATTTCAGGTATGAAGTACGACTTTCCTTAGGTGTTGTAAGTTTCTAGAACTTACTGTTATCACTTCCTAAGCAGCAGATGTGACTAGGAATCCTTTTCTTTTACACCTTGTACAGGTAGCTTTGCATAAAAACCATAAAACCCAAGTAAATTGCTATGAATGTAGTAGTCTCTATTAAATCTGGCAATCAAGCATGAGTAAGTGAGGAAAGGCATGGTGCAAAAGGGGAAGAAAGGGATTGAAGTCAGCAGCTAGTCTTTCAGATTTACATCTGTGCTAGGGAGGGATATACTGACCTAATATCTCAATGATCACTTTATGATCTTCATAGCAGCCTAGCAATAATGGACTAAATATAATCTGCAATTCTGCAATGTAACCTAGACTGCCAAGACAACTGACACAGCAAGGTTCTTGGGGTTTGGTTGGTTGGTTGGGTTTGTTTGTTTTTAATATTAATGAAAGAAATCCAATCTTTCCCATATGATAAATAAATAATTTAAATAGAATGGTACTTAATTTGATGGGTGACCTTTATAAGTACATATTCAACAAAAACAGGGACATTTTCTGACTTAAATTCCTACCACAGCTAAACATGTTATTAGGATGTGGGAAAAATGAAGATTAAGGACCTTCAATACTATACAATTTTATTTGCTATTTATTTTTATTTGCCACTCATTTTCTTAAATAAGCATTTCTGTCCCTGTACCATTCTCGTATCTGACCATTTCTACCATCTATATTTATGTACTTATTTATTTCACTTAAATAAAGATAGCATTTAAGTCCCCTCAGCTTTTCTCAACTCTTTCTCAATGCAAATCATTATTTGCTTATTATTCCTTAATATTTTATCTTCAGAAATTCTCATGGCACTGTCTTGAATGACAAAATCTTACTGAAGTCTCATTTCTGTAGTTTATTTAATCTTTCAGCTGCCCCTTTGTACCCTTGGTCCTGTGTCCTGGTCTCTGTGTTGCTCATGTGTTTTCACAGCTTTTTCCAACCTCAGATTCTCTTGTTACTGTTCGTTTCAAACTCTTTCTCTTTTACCCTTTCACCCTTCCTATTGTTCTAATTTTGTAGTTTTGCTTTATTATTTTTCTTAGATACTGTCCCAAACTTCAGTCGCAGTCTTCATAGAAATTATACATTTAGTAATCTGCGTTTAAAGTTTCAACAGACTAGAAATATTTTGGAGAATGCTGTAAGATTTCTCTCTCCACTTTTCATTGTAATTTGCAGCCAATGGCAAATTTCATGAGGGAGACTATTCTCTGATGCATGGCTTGTATGTTTATGCATTGTCTGCATATGTCTTGCCAAGTCCACATCACTGATTTCATGAAAGGGTAGAATCATGGAATTGTAGAATCATTAGGTTTAGATGATACACTAAGTGCCATGTACAGTCATTTCTTGAACACCTCCAGGGATGATGACTCCACCACATCCCTGGGCAATCCATTCCAATGCTGAACCACCCCTTTCAGTGAAGTTGATGTCCAACCTGAACCTCCCTTGGTGCAACTTGAGGTTGTGTTCTCTTGGTCTCTGGGAGAAGATGCTGAAACTCAGCTGTCTACAACCTCCTTTCAGGTAGTTGTAGAGAGATAAAATACCCCCTGAGCCTTGGGTTTTCTCCATACTAAATAAACCCAGCTCCCTCAGCTGCTCTTCATAGGACTTACTGTTACACCCCCATCACTCAAATCTAGAGCTAAACCAAGGTTCTTTTGCTCTGGGTAGGTGCAAAGAAGAAAAGTCCAACCAAATATTCTCAAGATGTAAAAAACCACAAAAGTTTACTGGCAAATTATAGAAAATTAAGGAACTTTTGCAAAGGAATAAAGACTGCATAACATCGCTTATTACAGCATATACTGAGCCCATTAAACATAGAAAATCTTATAACCCATTTGATACTAATATTCTGTTGAAGAGAGAAGAAAAAGAGAGGAATAAAACCAAAAATATGGGAAGCTATAGAAAAACAGAAAAATAGTTATCAATTCCTGTTTTCCAGTAATGTAAAACGCCAAGATGAAGGTAGGGTTAAAGGACAACATGCTAATTTTGTGGTGACCCTTCTTAAACCTTTTTGGACAATCCTGCACCTTCCTCCCTAGAGGACTTCCAGTCTCTTGGCCACTCAGGGACTGGGTTATGCATAACTGGGGCTCCCTCCAGTGTGCCATGATTGGCAGATGCTGCGGGGCTGGAGGGTATCGGAGGCAGGATACCACTTCACCAGAGTAAGATCTGACTCACTCTCTGCTATATATTCCAAGACCCCAAGATGTCTTGGAACACATCCCCTTTTCCAGTCTCTGAAGCTTACTCACTAGACCCTTCACCAGATCTGTTGCCCTTCTCTGGACATGCTCCAGCACCTCAAGGTCTGTCTTGCTGTGAGGGGCACAGAACTGGACACAGGATTTGAGGCGTGGCTCCACCAGTGCTAAATGCAGGGGGACAATCACAGCCCTGTGCTGTGATTGCTGCTGGACACACTATTGCTGATACAGGCCAGGATGCCTTTGGCCTTCTTGGCCACCTGGGCACATGCTGAATCATGTTCAGCTGGCTGTCAACAAGGAGCCCCAGGTCCTTTTCCACTGGGCCACTTTCCAGTCAGTCTTCCCCCAACCTTCAGTACTGAAAGAATTGTTGTGACCCAAATCCAGCACCCAGCACTTCACCTTGTTGTACCTCATACAACTGGCCTTGGTCAATTGATCCAGCCCATCCAGATCCCTCTGCAAAGCCTTCCTACTCTCTACCAGATCAACACTCCTGCCGAGCTTATGTCATCTGTGAACTTACTGAGGGTGCACTTGATCTCTTCTTCCAGATCATTGATAAAGATATGTAACAGGACTCACCTCAAAGTTGAGCTCTGGGGAGCATTACTGATGCCCAGCTACAACTGGATGGAAATACATTCACCACCACTCTGGACCAAGCAATCCAGCAAGTTTTTAACCCAGCCAAGGTAAACGCAGAATAAAAAGGAAGAGACTAGAATCTTTCAATAAAAGTATCTTTACAGGGCAGTATAAAAATCTAAATGAAAGAGAATGTGGGCAATAGTACAGCAGCTTTTGTGGTTGCAAAACATCTCTTATTTTTAAAATTAATATGGAAGAGTATATTGACTCACCAAAATTTGCAGAAAATCTCATTGTGACTGGATTCACAAGTGTGTAAAAATTAAGCAAAAATAATAATTTTATATGGTTCTTGTGTCTCACAGTGGAGATACAATGTTACAATCATTTATAATACTTGTCTTTCAAGGATTTGCTGTGTTTCCTATCATTAAAACATTTTTTAACCTAGGATGCTGGATTTAATGTCTATATATACCTTGTTATCAATATATGTGACTTAGTATAGGGAATAATTTTCTTAAGCTGTGTCAAGTCATTCTGATGAATGGTTGGTATCTGGGTAACTTTTATGTGTTCTTAAAGATAACCCTTTGATTTATCACTAACTGAAGTGATATGCACACACACTGGAGAAAATTAATTTCTTTTTGATGAGGACATGTAGAACAAATTAAAACATAAGACAAGCAGGCATATTTTGAAATATATCTGTAAGTATTCTTCAAGGAATGTAATCGTAATCATACTTCTATACCAATTTAAAAAAATTATGTAGTTACACATCTGATATATATATATATAGTTTTCTGTATCAATTGACTATGAATTTGGCAACAGCTCAGTAAATATTGTCCTTTGACTGGTGAAACTGTAGCCAGTGCTGCAGAAAAGATTTGAACACAAGCAAAAACCATTTTGCTTTAATGGGGTTGTGCCTGTCTAATGAAAGACACTTCAGCATTAATACAGATAGCTTCACATTCAGTTACTCTGGTGATTAGAATCTATAGCTCTAATTGGTTGTGCAGGACAGTTATCCTCCATTAACATTAGCCAGCACATTCCTCTGATATCCAGCACAAAAGAAAACTACAAGAGCTGCTGCTTCTTATCATCCTGCCTACTGACTCTAAATTGGAATGGGTTGTATTATTTAATAAGTTGCACAAAGAAGTCAGCAGTCCTCTTTCTCAAAGCTCGGTGTATCTTCCATAAAGCTTTGGATAATTTGGTTTAGCATTTCTGCTTGGATTTTGCATATGCTGAAAATTTATTTTGAATTTAATTCTTAAGCATCAGATATACTCTAGATTAAAATGAGGAGAAAAGTAGAAAATTATAGCCATCTAAAGGACTAAACAATGAATATGTTTAATTTATTTTTTTTGTCCAACTTGTCAATATTCTGCATTGATCCTACTGTTGTATACAACTGTAACATTCTGTATCCCAGTCACTGAGAAAAACAGATTTGTTTGCCCCCTTTTGTTTTGCATTTGAATGCAAAACCACTGCAATTACAGACACAGATGTGTATTTAGTTTTGTCAGTTAAAAAGAAGAACATCATGCTGTAAAAGATCCTTGTCGGGGGGAAAAATTACAAAAACAAGTGTTGTCAATGCAGTCCATTCAAATTCTAGAGTAGGTTGTTAGAATTCTCATAGATTTTTTATATTAAAAATATTTTTTAAAAAACACTGTTCGCGCCAATGCAAACACAAGAATTTATCATTAGAATTAAAATCTTATTTGTATAAAAAAATTATTATTAGTTTGTTAACAGTGATAACAACATTCCACAGTCAAATTATGTAAAGTTAAAAACAGATGTACATGAAGTTTCTAGTGAATTTTCCTTTCTCTCTTGTCAATCTCATTTCACTTAGGTGTGAGCCATCAGTTTGGGGGAGCTTTCTCATCATCCTACATTCTTCATAAGAGGAGCATGATGATGATGTTAGTGGTTTCTCCTCACTGCAGAACATATTGGATGGTATTTTTATTTTTGCTACCACAAAATGTCTTGGTCTTTCTTCATTGGTGTGCAAGTCCACATTATATTCAAATATAACATCTGTGATTTTTTTTTTTTTTTTTATGGAGACTGGTGCTTGAAGTCTCCCAAGGGTGCCTTCCTTTTACCACTGATTAGTTCCTGGTGAATTGTTTAAAACCCTGCAGACACTTCATGTCTGTAAATTCAGATCCCCTGCTGTAATCTCATGCTGGTTTTCTTCCATATTGCATTTTATCAGCATCATAGATATCTGTTCTTCTCAGAATAGCTGCTGAAAACAAATAGGCCTGACATCACACAACTGTACAAATCTAAAAAAAGTTAAAGAAAAATAACAGTGAGCTGGTCATTAGATAACTGCTAATGCACCTTAAAATAAATCTTCTGACATACATAGAAAATTCTGGGCAAAACTTGACAAGTCCCAAGTCCTTTCTGTTAGCCTATCACATTGCCTGTGTCCTGTTACAAGCAATGTCAAAAAACACCATCAAAAAACAGGAGCAATACAACAAACTACCGAACAAAACCCCCAGAGATTTGGGCTACTTTTTAATTCATAGTCTATTTCAGGGCATTGTGAGCTGTAAATTTGCTTCTTCTCTTCTCCAAATTTTGCAAGCACTGTCTAAACATACAACTGACCACATTTGTCACCAGAGTGAAGACTGGATGAGTGTTTCTTCACTTTGCAGAGGCTGTGATATGTATCTGACTTCAGTGTCAGCGTGAGTTCATATGTGGGTGAGGGGGGTGCATGAGGTGCAATTTCCCTTTACTTTAGCTGGGCTTTCAACGCCATCTCCCACAATTACTGTTTTAATCTAAGTTTTCATTGTAGGGTCTGGATTGCTACACAGTAAGAGGGGTAAAAGATGTTATAGATTATTGGCCACAGAGGGCAGTGGTAAATATGGGATGCTGCTGACACATAAAGTACGGGAATGACATATCCAGTTTAACGGTGTTATCAGAGACTTGGAGGAGGTTATGGACAGTGCAGTTATCAAGTAGGTGAAAAATGAAAAGTTCTGCCCCTGTAGAGCACCAGTACAACAGCACAGGCTCATGCCTGCCTGTGTGGGAGCTGCTCTGCTGGAAGGACCTGGAGGCCTTGACCAACAGAAAGTGAATATGAGCCTGCAGTGTGCCCTGGCTGTGGAAACGGACAACAAACTGCATCCTCGACAGTATTAACAGGGCTACAGCCAGGCCACCGAGAACTTTTTTGCTCTGCTTGGCACCTATGAGATACCATCTAGGTACTGCATCCAGCCTTGACATCCCCATCCCCACCCCTCCCAGGAAAGCCATTGATAAACTGAATCATGCTTGGCAGAGAGACTTTAAACTGGTCAGGAATGGAGAAGTTTCCCTGGGAGAAGAAGCTGAGGGACTGGGACTTGCTCATTCTGAAGAAGAGGTAGCACCAAGATGAACCTAACAGCAGCTTCTCAGCAGCTGTAAGGAGGTCATCAGAGACAAAGTCAGGCTCTTTACAGTGGTACGTGATGGGAGAATGACAAGCAGCAGGCACTAGCAGAAACAGGTAAATCTTAGACTGGATGGAAGAGAAAACCTTTTCTTCTCAAGGATATCAAGCAGCAAAGCAAGTTTTCCAGAGATTTTGTACCTGAGACTCTGTCCTTGGAGATGTCAATGTGAAGCTGGATAAGCATGACCAACCTGTTCTGACCTCAGACCTGATGATGCTATGAGAAGGAGGCTGGACACTACACCTCCTGAAGTAATTTCCAACCTGAACTGTCCTATGACTTCTGTATCTACTGTCTTAAAGAACAGACCTAAAACAGTATTTACAGAAAATATTGTTATTAAACCTTATAATTTTTAGCCAAAATCAAAGTTATATCCTTAAAACTTGCATATAGAACAATATCTGTTGGCATAAATATATTAGCTCCATGGAATTCTAGCAATGGTCTGCAAAATATGTGGTTTAAGATGTGAACAAGACTTTTATATTCTCTTCAGTCACTATAGAATGAAGTAATTAAAATCCATGCAAAATACCTGAGAGTAAAGTTCAATGAATATTCATAGCTTGATAATAAAGTCATTATATCTACTAGTTCTCAAAAGTGTTTTGCACATAGTAGCATTATGTAGCTTTTGGTAATGTGGAATTTTATCCTATTTCTGTGCCTACATTTGAGCTTTTGTACTATTTTTGGATGTTGTTGTAAGTAAAGACATTCTTTCTTCATGGACTGTTCAGAAGCAAGAACAGGTGATTTTTATATGCAGATTTCAGCTTTTCACAGTTTGATGGATTTGCAGAACTAGCATTAAATATACACAACTACTATTAAGATCTGTACCTATTAAAGGCTAGGTATTCATTTGCCTGTGTGGCACTGTAGTGGAATCAACTGTGCGATAATAATCAGATTACTACTGATACAGCTGCTGGGAGGAAAGGGTTAAAATGGAAAGATTTGGTGAGGAGGTAATTGTTTCATTGAAAGGGGCCTTGCAGCTGGGAGGGCTAAGAATATCAGTGTGAGAAAACAAGTATTATGCCTATTGCTGATTATCCTCTGTCTGCTTTGAGAAGTAGAATTTCTGCAGAGATAACATAAATGTTATCAGATACTTGAGAGGCATTTTCACACACAGGCTTGAGCCTCCTGCTGGGAGAGAAAGCTCAAAAGCCCAGAGCTTGTAAAAAGCACTGAAGCCTTTTGATACAAGGGGGCAAGCAGTGATTGCCCCCCCCCCCCACCTCTGCTCAGGGCTAGGATGAAATAAGCCTAAGGGAGCCTTTGTCCCCGAGTGTCTCTGCTGTCCAGCACTGCTAGCAAGGTAATGAAACAAATCTGCTCTCTGCTCTTCAGTTGTGGCTTGGTGGTCACCCTGGTTACCTGCATGTGTTGCTCCACACAATAATCAAACAATCATCTGTATGGAAGAAAGGACCTGGTGTTAGACACTCACATAGGGGCCTACCTAAATTAACAAAATACATGTATGTTGACTATAGCTTCAAATACATTTGAATATTCTGCAACATTGAAAAAAGACATTTTGAAGTTATCAGCCTTCAGTAACCCTCAGTAAGTGATGATATTCATGATTTTTGAGTTGAAAGTTATTGATGGTCAAGAAAGTAATTGCTGTATTGAATGATTGTGTTTAATAGTTAATTTCTGGTGGTTATAAAAGGCAAGTGCATTAGGCTGAGGTGGAACTCTTGAAATACTTTGCTTGTGAATACGGTTTGTGTTTATGGACAAATCAGTATTGTGAAGTCTGTATGCAATATTCTCGGTATAATGTCCTTTATATATGTATGCAGCATCCTTATTAAGCCTATGTTTATTCCATCACAAATGCAGGCAGACAGTTCTTCCTTTCACAGTTGTGGTCTGTAGGCCAATGTTAAGTTCATGGGTCCCCAGACTTAATTAGGAATATGTCTAATCATAATAACTGTGAAGTTTGATTTTGTCTGTTTGTGGCTGTGGACCACACTAAACCTGTTAGTGGAAACAGAGCAAGGAAGCACCCTGAGCTTCTTGTTCAGTGCCAAGATTTGATCATAGCTACTGGATGTTACTTCAAAATTTGCAGAAATCCTGCTGTTGAGTAGCCTATGCTCTAACAATTAACACTAACCTTCCTCCTGTTGAAGTTCCTTCTACTTTTCGGTACATAACTCATTTGCATAGAACATTTGTATGTTCCCTCCCAGGAGCTATGGAGTACATCATTATACTAGGTGGGGTTGGTAGTGTAGTTAAATGGAAAATAATATAAGAGATAGACACAACATCAGTCTTGCATTAGGGATGACATTTACAGTTAAAACTCATAATAAACAAAAAAAACCCAAAACCTTGCAATACAAAACAGTCTAGAAGTAATTGTGTTAGAGTGTATTACTGAATAGACAGGTAATGTGAGAGTTTGCTAAATTTCTATTTTAGTTGCTAAGGGTACATCTGGTTATGAGTAAGAGGCCACACCTTTCTCTTTAATTGCTTTTTTTCAAACATATTAGTTATTCAAAGAGGTGTAGATAGAAGAAAAACATCTATGCAACACTGACTGGTTTATTAAATCTAAACTTCAAACTAGAGGTAATTGAAGATTTTGATTATTACTCAAGAAGTTTATTGTCCAGTCCTGAGGGGAAGAACCTCAGTTATGACACTACTTTTAGTTCTTGGTTTCATAAGTGGATTAATTTTTTCCAAAATTAAGTGTCTGCAGCCTACACACCTTTGGCTCTCCTGTAATGGAATGAAAATGATATTCCAAGAGAAAGTAACTAATCCTGTCTTGTAATGATGCCTTTATGGCATGATGCACTTATTTCCCTGAATTACATTTCGTGTCCCTGCTATTTTCTTTGCAAAAATCCTGAACTAATTTTTTTCGTGTTTTCAGTAGTACAGGCATTCCCAGACTGGTCCTCTAAACTGTTGTTTGTTCCTGCCTAGTGGCTGTTTAGCCCCAGCTTGCTGTACTAAAGGAGTAAAAACAGAAGTAGTAATATAATCTGAAAGCACTCATCTTTGGGTTTCATGGTGGGAAATGTAACCTTTAAGATCAAATAACGCCTCTAGAGTTTTTTTCCTAATATAAGCTTGAAAGAGTAAACAGATATAAAACAATCACTAGACTTGAAGTGATTCATGAAAAAGAGCTGAAGACTCAGTGCAGAGGTAAAACACACGCACATTTACTTACAGAGAATCAATTACTTTTGACAGCTATGCTTGAAAAATCACCTCACCAAACTCGCTGCAGGTACTCAAGGCAGACACCTACATTGGGGTGCAGTGCTAGTAGGCTCATGTCTTTTGAAGAAGTGACAAAAAATTATTAATTCTGAAGTGAATTTGAGGTATGCTTTGCTCATTGAACAGAACTCATGATACAGTGCTCACTACTTCACATCGGCTGTTGCCAAGGAAAAGCTTGTTGACCAAAAGCAGGGCTGAGCAAGTGTATTTCAGTGAATACATTTCCTAGCATTACATTTCTGGTGTCTGTGTGATAAAGTATGCAAAATGATGCAGCTTGAAAGAAACTAATGAGCAGACACACGAACTGAATTACAAAGCAAATTTCAGGAAATAACTTCTTTCAAACACAGGGAGAATTGGGTAATCAGTCACAGATGACAAAGGCAATATTGCTTTTCAGAGTATGTACTGCATTGCAGCACATAATTAACACCTAACATTACAGAGCTCTGGAGGCAATTTTGCTACAGTCAGAGGAAAAGAAAAAATCAGTGATTTCAGACCTGGTTTGTGAACCTGAAATCTAATACTATTTCTTCAGTGCAATAGGAAAAAAAAGAGAACAGCTGCCTAGTTCATTGGTGCTAGTTACATCTTTTAAGCTTACTTAAAATAATGAAATTGTAATCCCTTCCAATTCCTATTCTAATCTTAGAAGTTTCTATATGTATTTTATATGTAATCTGTCTTTCTCTGGGCCCTTTACATCACAATTTATAATTTAAGGAAAATGCTCCATGTTTATCTTCATTTGGACTCTGAAATTTGTGCATTTATTTACCAGCTTGATTCCTGGATCAGCTATAAAATGTTCCTTGGAAAGCTCCTAATTTTTAATAGCTAAATTTTTGTGAGGGGTTTTCCATGCTACCTAAAAGGGAAGTTCACAACTTCAGAGGAAATGGAATATCTATCAGTCAAATTACAATTTAGCGAGTTTTCTCTAGTATATTATTTCTTTAATTTTTAATAGAAACTTACATAAATATGTGCCAAATGAGGTTGATCCTAAGTTGTGATGGTCTAAGAGATCAAATAATTCAAACAATTTATGGTGGTCTTTTTGATATATGGCAATAACTTAAACTTACTAAAGTATATATGAGTTGAAAAATGGAAAGGTATGATTTCTTTCTTGAAGCAAAACCATATATTGCATGTCTACAGTGAGGTCTACTGTGAAATTTAATGACAATACTCACTTGCATTTATACACCAAAACCTCATTCTGAGTCATGAAGGCATATAGACAAAGACTCAAATTTTGGTACACTTCTTGCATTTACAAAGATCCTAAAGATAACAGAATTAATGTATTTTGTTTTTATTTAAGGTGATTTCCAAAACATTTCTAAAGAAGTTGTCAAAATTCTGTATAGTATTTTAAATATTTGAGATAATAATTTGAATATTTTTAATAGTTAGGTTTGTTAAGACAAGCCCTCAGAATTCTATAGGATTTACATTTTCAAATATTGGAAATTGACCTGGATCTGTCTACTCATGTATTTGGTTTGAGTTATTTCAAGTTCTTAGAATTTTAGGTGTTCAGATGGCCATTTTTTGGACTCATTCTTGTTTATCTAAATTTTTACCTTTTGTTTATTTCAAGAAAGAAAAGACAAAGAAGAAAAATGAAAAACGTTCCTGTCAGAATAAGGGGGCTTAGTCATCCATTCTTCCTGGAGGGCAGGTAACCTCTCTCAAACAACTTTCCACATTTTGTTGTCAATGTATTGACACGTTGCCAATTTGTGCCAATAGCGCACCTCTGTAGTTAGCATCACCTCTGCTACAGAAGTGACTCGAAATATTTTTGTGTGGATATTTACACAGCTATGTATGCATGTATTCATAAACATATGACTAAATTTACTTCACCTGCACACAGTTAAGAGCTGGGACACTACTTGAGAGTGGGATCCAAAGGCTTCTCCAATTGATACTCAAGCGTGAATATTGATTGAACATCATATTTTAAGAGTCATTCATCAAGCTACCTTTCTGTTTTAACTGTAGTGTTCCCAATGATATATGAACAGGATGAAAAGCAAAGTTCTGGGGAAAAAAGAAAGAAAAATTAAATCTATACACCTGTTAGTATTTTATTCATAGTGTGAAGAACATGATGTGAGGGTAAGCTGCTTCTTCATTAAGTCCATCCAATCAAGGACTTTTTCAGTGCCAAAGGCAACAAGTAAACGGGGAGATGATAACCAAAATCACATGGAAACATAAGCTTAGTAAATCAGGGACAAAGGATACATGGTCAAATATTAAATTATCCAGTTACTAAGTGATGGGCCATCAAGAAACTCAACACACAGCGTTGGAGAGGCCCACCTGATCATTTTAACTGATAAGAAGAGGGAAACGAAAGGAGTATGGGGGTTTGAGATATTCAGGTGACATTTATAGTTCCATGCAAAACTTAGGAAATAAGCAAAAGGTCATGAGGAAGAACAAAGTTGCAGTAGTTTAGTGAAACTTCTTATTTCTAATGCTGTAGCTTTCAAAGATCAACTCTGTTTCTAACAAAAATACCAAAGACCATACCAAAATTTTCTGGAAGAAGTACCTTTTCTCAAAGAAAAACATTTTTTCTCATTTAATATATTTGGTAGTGAAAAATAATGAATATCAGATAATGTAGTGTCAACAAGAGAAGCAATGTTTAAGTTCATTGAAAGGAAATATTTAATTATTTGACAGATAACAAGAATCAAAGATCTTCATCTCTTCTTACTCTCTTATTATAGGTAAAGTCATATATGTATATCCAAAATATGCAATTTTAAAAGCAATATAACATCAGGGACCATTTTTTCCTGTGTTGAAGAATAGATTTATCTTTGTATTTAAGACTTGTCATTTGTTTCCTAGTGCAGGAATCAATAAGTTCTGTAAAATTTAGAGTTTTCCTATAGAAGAGCAATAGGCCTATTGTAAAATTATATTCCTGAAAGTTGAGACAAAGTTATTGTTGCAATAGTTGGTTGTGGGTTTTTTTTGCTTTTTGTTTGGCTTTGTTTGGTTTTGGGGAATTTTTTTTTGTTTTTTTGTGGGGTTGTTTTTGTTTGTCTGGTGGGTTTTTTTTCTTCAATAGTTGGTTGTGGGTTTTTTTGTTTTTTGTTTGGTTTTGTTTGGTTTTGGGGAAATTTTTTTGGTTTTTTGTGGGGTTGTTTTTGTTTGTCTGGTGGGTTTTTTTTCTGGGTTTTTTAAACTTTTTTTACTTTTTTATATTCGGAGTTCTATGTGGACTCTTCTGCGTACAAACTGAGATAGGTCATGTTGTACATTCTTTCAGATTTTGAGCAGAACTTGTTGCTTGTAGCACATTGTTCATTCTTTGATTTTTGCTCTTGAAACTGTAAAGCAGTCCAATGGAAAATTCTTTAAAAAGCATTTACAACATTAGGAAATGTCCTAGAAGATAGATTGTAAACAATATATGTCACATTGTATTCAATAAATTTTGCAGCAATGGCTAGAATTTCAAAAATTTACCATTTTACTCCATCTTCAAACTCCTTTGGATTTGCAATTCTTTCAAGTTTTCCCTATCTTTCTCATTATCAATTACTTTATTGATTCTGAAAATCCACTTTCTCAAGTTTTTTTAATATGTCATATAACCAGTTTGGATTAGAGTAGAATATCCACCTTTTTCAATTTTAAAATTGGTAGACGTGTGAAGTAGAACTGCATCTATCTCACATTCTTTATCCCAGACTTTAGATGTAAAATGGAAGCTTTATTATTAAAAAAAAAAAAAAAAAAATCTCTTCCTACAGCTGTAGCTATTTTTTTTCCTGGATCTTGTCAAAGTTATTGATGGCTTCATTTCTGAAAATGTTCATGTACTTTATAAAGTGAATTACTACCTACTTTACTTCTGCTGGTTGAACAAATTTGGAGGCAGTGAACAAATATCTAACATGCAATTTCTGTTGCAAGCACTTTTCTTCCACTATATTTTTTAAATAAAGAAATCATTATTAATCCAATTGTGCAAAACTGAACACCTTACAGAATCGTCCTGGAGGTTTCTTCTTTCTATATATCCTGCTAATCCTGTTTGTGCAGAAAAAGGTGAATTATGCCTACAGCACTGATATTACTTAACCATGAGTAGAATCTATTTCAATATTATGAAACAAATGCTCCCTTTTGAGAGTCAAAAGTGATCAAAAGTTAGTTTCCCTCATCTCTCCTGTTCTTTGTTGGGAAGTGGTCTATGCTATCACGAGAAATACTAAAAGCAGTGAAGCCAGTCAAACAAAAAGGAAGCATAAATTAAAAACACTGACAAGCAATGAAGTATTTACAATACATGTATTTTGTATGTCAGTTTTACCAGCTGGAAAGATGAGGCAAATTCTTTGCAAGAAGTCCTTATATGTTGATTTTAGTATTGAAAAATCATTTAAATGTGGTAAAAAAGCACACCAAACCAAACCAAAGCTAAGAAGTCCTTGTATGTTGATTTTAGTATTATTGAAAAATCATTTAAATGTGGTAAAAAAACACACCAAACCAAACCAAAGCAAACCAAACTCTTACCGTAATGAAGTTTTTTTCTTCTATTATTATGATCAGTACTTGTCTGCTGTGAGAGAACTGGGCTATATTAGTCAAAATATTTTGATGCTATTTATTATTTCTAAAGCCCTACAGGTGATTACATGGACAAACCATTTTTCCAATTAAACAGATTTTTAGGTTTTCACATTCTTGCACTTTAAAGAGCATCTAGATCATCCTGAAATAAAAAGGTGAAGATGGGATGAGTTGTCTAGTCTGCAGATGAGTATTTTTCACATCCTAGAAAGACCCACAGGATTCCCTCACTCTCTGGAATTGAGTTGCATACAATTGACAGTATTCATGGTTACAGATCTCCAGAAAGATATAAATTGCAATTTTTACTTTTGTTAAAAGTTTCCATGTTTCCCTGTTTTAGTGTCTCAAATTATAATGTAGAGACAAACTTTAAAGTGTTTTGTGAGAAAAAGCTCTCTCAGTTACTAATTCAGTGTGGTACTGTGAGTTGAAATATATTTTGTTTAAAAGTTCCTATTGTGACTATTTTAATTGTACAGCTGTGTTGAAAGGTATTTGATGTTTTAAGGGATTGAGAGGAAACCAATGAAATAATACTGAGACTGAAGGAAAAGAAGTTTTAATTAGCACATTTATTCCCACATTTGAGTATGTTCTGTCATGTTGTTGAATGTGACACTTTACCAAAAACAGGAATATTTTTGTTGAGTAAAATATGAATGTTCATTTTCATGCACCATCTCATGGCTTTCAGTCTTCTGAAGAAACCGCAAACCGTACACTGACTGGAGGACTTTATGCATGCAGCATTTTCCATTGTCATTATTAAGCTTCACTTGTAGTTTGGCAGTGAGCCTATGGCGCAGCAGTTAATAAAATAACTTATTTCTTCAGTGTGAGAATCCTAAATTCATTTTCTCTCACAGTGAACAAAAATGAAAGAATCAACATTTAGCAACTCATAAGAACACCCATAACTGTAATCTTAGTTTTACATGATGTACCTGTTGCTTACTTTCCAGTTGTTATTGCTTATTCCCAGAAAATAGACTTCAGTTGTGCTACTGCTCTAAATGTAGCTCTTATAGGTGTATAATAAGTATAATTTCAAGTCTGTTTATTCACAGAATGAGTTCACTCCACTTCAGTGAAATATGAAATGGCTGATTATATATTTTCAGGACTGAGGTTAATTAGCAATATGAGTTCTTGTGAACATTTTATACCCATACTTCAAAGCTAGTTCCTCACTGACAGCCCATTCATGTCCATGTGTTTAGTGTCTACCTTTTCTGAAGCTATCTATACTCTTTTAAGTGTTATTCAATCAGTTCAGAGTGTTGTGGATTCCATAGCTACAAGAAAAATGAAGGTAAGGCTCAGATTTCAGTTAATTTAAATCTTATAAACAACAGCAAAAAAAAATCCTACTGGAGTGAAGATAATAAGTATATAAAAACTATTCATTTGGAAGATGGTAGACAACACAGTGACAGCCCTTTGTGGTTGTTTTATCTGTTTAACGTGTAGACTAATGTTAGAAAATAATACAATTTGGAGTGAATATGTCACTGGAACCATATCTAACATTTTGAAAAATGAGCTAGTGCTGCTATAGTGTAGATCACAATCATCATGTCCTGAGCAAAAAAAGGCATTGGTCTCTAATTTGAAGATTCATCATGTTTGACTCAAGAATGCTCAGATTATAGATGAATCACAATATAAAACATAAGAACATATGTTAAGCTGAAATCTAACAGACTCTTAAATAGTTCAGAGAAACTTAGAACCATGAATAGTTTCTGGCACTTATATTTACTATCTCATTCCCCCTACTCCATTACTTTGAGATACAGCCCTATAATAGATATTCTGGAAAACAGAGCTTTAAGAATCCAGCATGAGCTACTTGCATCAGGTTATTACAATTTTTTCAGTAGCTCATTCCTTACCAGGCTAATGACCCCAGATTCAGACATTTCAGCTAAGCCTAACCATAGAAAGCAGGGCTGACACTCTGGGGGCACTACTTTGCATGCCCCTCCATGGCTGCTCTGCTTGCACTCACCCTGGGGTGGTTTTAGTCTCTGCCAAATTGGTGCACTCTGAAATGGTGCCCAGGCATGATTTCAGTGACCAGCACAGGACAGGGGCTATCCCCAGCTTGTAACATGGATTAGTTATGTCTGTCTGTTGTAGGAATGGAAGGTATGTAACTATATGAAGACAAGATCAATTTCACTATTTGGCTTCACAGGCAGAGAACGGTTGCTGGCCTGTTGTACTCAGTACCATAATCTGCAGCTTTAGTGGAAATGTTGATAAATTCCTTTGAGCAATAAATTTTATGATCTATCTTTTTTTTCCCCCACAGTAGATTTTAATCTGTTTGAAAAGATAATCCCTGTGTCCTGTCCATTCCTTCCTCCTCATGTTAAAAAAGAGGTCCACCATTTAGAGAAGATGGTTTGCTTGCTTCTCTCTTGTCATTGTTTCCAAGGGTGGCACATCCATAACCTCTCTGGGCTACCTGTTGCAATAATTCACCATCCTTACCATAAAAATATCTTCCTTGTATCTAATCTGAATCTACCCTTTTCTAACTTAAAGCTGTTACCCTTTGTCCGAAGAAAACAAGTCCTGCTAATAGACCTAATCTTTCTTACAGGGCCCCTTTAAAGACAGAAAAGAGACAATAAGGTCACCCCAGAGGCTTCTTTTCTTCCCTCCTCTACCCTGCCAGACAGGCCTTGGCTGTATGCAAAGATAGGAAGGTCTGCTTCCAGTGTGAACAGCCACTCTTAAGACTTTGCAGTTGAGGTAAAGACAGCATGGACATGTTGGTAGCTCTTTGAAAGAATCACTACTTGGAAACCTCCACTCTATTAAGACTTTGTGCTGCAGAACTATTGAAATCGTCACTGCCATAGGTATTCAAGAAACAAGTGTCCATAACCTATTAAAGTAAAAACCCTTCATTGCAAAGTCTGATATGGATTATTTTATGGGTGCTGTCACGGATGCACAAATGTAAATCTCATTTTCTTAGAGATTTGATCAAAGGAATAGTTCTTAGGTAAAACTATTTTTTAAATTGTTTTAACTATTCACATGGGTTATTGTAGTCTCATTGCTCAAGGAAAAAAAACATACCAGAAAACTCATGGGGAGAGGGCCTTGAGGAAAAAGTAGTCACATGTTGATATTTATGGGACAGCAGCAACTAAGGAATTGATGAATGAATATTATGAGATAAAGCTTCAGAGAGGAGAAGCAAATTAGCACAGAAAGAGGCAAGTTAGAGAAATCTGATTATATATTGTCCAAAGAATATATAGGCTTGAGAGAAGTCAGGATAAAAAACAACTTTTAGAAATAAATAGAACAATGTCTGGGCAATAGAAGCCATAACATGTAAAGTAAATTTGAGCAGGAAAGTTCTTGAATTTAATTTGTCCACTTGGATGAACAACTGATGAAATCTGAGAGAAAAAATAGCCGAAATAAAATGTGCCATTGAAAGAAGCCAGACTAAAAAACTTCAAGAAGTGAAACATAGCCCTTAACTTGATAGTAGTGTCTAACCACATCAACTGGGAATGGATGCCAGTGTTTCTGAAATGAAGATATTCAGTAGTAGGTGTAAAACCACTAATCCAGATTTATACACTTGTGTATTAGCAAATCAACTAATAACAAGGGCTATCAGTTTAAATGTAAATACATTTAAATTTAATTTAAATTTAAATATAATTATGCTCAGTTTTAAAATACACTGCCTTGACTTCCACTGGAAATCAATTGACAATGTATTTAGTGAACTGGAAAATTCTTAATATTTTCAAGAATTATTTATGTTAGAAAAATTGCTTTCATATGTCTAATATTTCTCTCCTGAACAGTAGGTATGAAGAATGCTGTAAAGGTACAAGGTTTAAAATGTCTGACTGTGGTGAGATGATGCTCTTAGGATGCATTTAGCTTCATAAACTACAAGCACATCCAAGACCCAGGAGCACACTTTACATACTGACTTTTGTCAGGATGGGATCTGAACATGCATATTTTTCTCCATGATTTAGAGAAATAAACTGAGAGCCTGCTATGTGCAAGCTCCCAAACATGGACTCCTGGAAATGTTAGAGATTTATGTGCCCTGTTTGAACAGCATTCTTAAAATAGTGGTTTGATCATAATATACAGGTTCTCTAGTCTTTGGTAGCAGTAGCATCCAAAACTCTAGTACGTCAAAGGCCACCTTATTAAAAGTGGAGAAACAGAGAAAACAGACTGGGAATTCTTCAGCAATTGGATCATCATATGCTAAACAGTGTATTTTTTAAGGTGTCCAGATCAGTTCATGTCTAACAAAGTGAATTTTCTTCACTGTCAAAAAGACAAATTAATTTTACTTTCCCGAATATTTCCACTTTTACTTTGAAGTCTGAAGTTTTCTTACTTTTTCCCTAGGCAACGACTTTTAGGATTCATGGCCTTTCAAGTGCTACTGCTACATGTACACTCAATGACCCTGTAAATTTATAAAGAATTTTCCAGAATTCTTATATCTGGTCAATGAATCTGGGCAAAACCTGCAATACTGTGTAGTTCACCCATGCAAGGAGCCATATTATTTATAAGACTAAAAATTTTTTTCAGTGTGAAGTATGACCATTAGTTTTTACCAGTTACCTTATAGGAGATAATTTTAATAGGTCAGAATTTTGGAAAACCAAAATGCAACAAAAGAAATAATTTTCTTTCCACAGACACACTGCAGGCTAAAGATGGTCTTTGAGTAAATGATTCATTGTGATTTTTTTGTTCAGCTCTAATTAATATTTTCTGCTAGCATGATATGTTTGCTGCATTATAAAGTCACACATTGCACAAAATTGTATTTTCAGCCCTAGTTAAATGCTATAAAAGTTTTGGTTTATTTGATTTACACTCCACAGAAACTTATTTTTCTTTGGTTTTCATAGTAAAGTATTTTAGTTTAATAGCAGTGGAAGAATGCCAAATGTTAGGAAGATATTTTTTCTTCCTACTGTTGTTGATGGCTCATATTAAAAAATGATAAACATATAGCATATTATATATCTATCAACTGTTGAATTTTATTCTTTATATAGAGCTACAAAGCTGTTTTATTGATGTACGGAAGGTGACACCACCTTGTTTTGTGGTGGTGGTGATAACTTGCCATTAGTACAGCAATTGGAAGCAAGATTTATTTATCCACTTGTCCAAAGACATACCTTCAACATGAACTAGCATAAGCAAAGTTCTAGAAAATAGTAAACACTACATCTACATGATACTTTTTCAAACATTAATCTATTTTTTTTCCTTCTAATGGCAGTTGTTGTTAGGTATTTTGTTCATATAGACCAGTGAGAAAGCTGTTCAAAAACTGGTGTCATGGGCTTTACTTTCTGAGTGCAAAATTTACCAACTTAAATAAATAGCTGTTTCAATTAGCAATTTCTTGAAATTAAAGCCGTTTCTCCATGTTCTCAGCATAAGGAAATAAAAACACATGTAAAAATTACTCCAAGAAAATTATAGAGAATGGTGAATTCTGAGTACTGCTAAAAGAGTAAAATTTTCTGTGGTGACTAGATGAAACATATAGCCTACTGGAGTTTTTTTTAGTGGTTTTTTTTTTTTTTTGTTTTTTTTTTTTTTTTCCCAGAGGAACCAATTCCAGAGAATGAAAGGAGATATCACTGTATCTTAATGAGGTAATAACACTCAGTATTTATTCTCATTATACTAGATTAGTATTTAACTGTTCTCAGAAAATTTCTGACTTGCATATGCACATGTGTACACTCTCCTTCTTTAAAAGAAAGTGGTATGTGGCCTAGTTTTGATCCATCAATCTGCTTTGTGCAACTGCATCTAAGAAGAAAAACCTTCAAAAAGCAACACATCTGCCTACTGGGTTACTGAAGGATTCATCTTCAAAAAGAATCTTCAAATGTTTTTTACAATTGCCAAGAAATTTGTATCCTGGTAATTTTCCTGTTCAGCTTTTTACTTTGTGGCAGGTTGCCACAATCTGAACCACCTTTTGGTTAATGAGGTAAAGCTGATTTTCAAACATGGAAAAGTACGCAAATAAATATTCAAAAGAGGGAGATGTTGATTAAAGAGGAGTTTGGTAATCTATTCCATTACCTCCTGTTGGGAACTGTAATCCTTACATTCCCTTCACCTTTTTTGAAGACCTGGCAGTTGGAGTTCAGTTAGTGACTTTAATACTCAGGCTCTGATGTCTTTGCTGCTAAATTAGGCAGTGCATGAAGTCAGTATATTTTCAAGTCAGAGTATATTTTAGCTACATGAATTAATTAATACAGTGACATTTTAGTGGTAGATTATGGTTGTGTTCGAAGGGCCTAGGACGAGGGAAGAGATGTGAATCTTGATGCCATGTTTCAGACGGCTGATTTATTATATTATGATATTATATTATATTAAAATGCTATACTGAAACAATATGAAAAAGAATAGAGAGAAAGGATCCATTGGAAGGCTGGAAAGGAATAGAGAGGAATGATAATAAAATCTTTTGACTGCTCACAGCCTTGACACAGGTGGCTGTCATTGGTCATCAAGTAAAAACAATTGGGTAAGCAATTCTCCAAATCACATTCCAAAGCAGCAAAACACGGAGAAGCTGAAGCTTCCCAGCTTCTCAGAAGAAAAGTTCCTGGCAAAAGGATTTTTCATAAAATATGTCTGTGACAGTACATTTTTTTTCTTTGTTGTAAAAAAATGTCACATGAATCTAGAACAAGGGATCAGTGAGATATTTAAGCTACAATGTTCAAATATAATTAGAAAATAAATTTAATTTCATAGAATGGTGG
Source organism: Pyrgilauda ruficollis (assembly GCF_017590135.1). NCBI lineage: Eukaryota > Metazoa > Chordata > Aves > Passeriformes > Passeridae > Pyrgilauda > Pyrgilauda ruficollis. Next base: position 9,640,489 of record NW_024525156.1, read on the forward strand.
AATTGTTAGGGTTTGAAGGGTTCTTAAAGATCGTCTCATTCCAATCCCCATCTTGCCACGGGCAGGGATGCCACTCACTAGATCAGGTTACTAAGGGCTCATCCAACACGGCTTGAATGCTTCCAAGAATGGGGCATCCACAACTTCTCTGCACAAACTGTCCTGGTGTTTCACCACCCTCTGAGTGAAGAATTTCTACCAAAATATATAAAGACATGAAATCTGATCTCCAGTGTGCAAGTCCAGTGATGATTACTGACGTGGGGTAGAAATTTGAGTTTAAAGCAATTCAACTTGGAATATATATTGGTACACTATATTTAACATTATACCACATCTAAAAGAATCCTCCTAATTATATAATGCCATTGAAACTGTGTATTAGTATTTGCAATAGTTTCTATAAATTAATACTCTTCCTCCTAAAATTGATTCTATTTTATTCTGTTTGTCTGACACTACCAAAAAAGTACACACACATGTATCCCCTCCACATATATCTGGCTATTTTGTCCGTACATAACTAGTATATATTCCAAACTAAAATCACCCTTAATTAAAATCAAGGTTTTAAAACAAATTTCACTATAAGATTGATAGTTGTTACAGATACATTTATGCTAAAATAATTATTTGAAATTACAGAAATTAAAAGTTGCCTTTTAACAGTAATGTCAACGAAAACATATCAGTGTTCAAATGCTAAGTAACATTAGCTTATTCAATTACTTAAAGACTGATTCAAAACTTGCCTGAAAAATTTGTTAAAAGTCTCAGTTAACTTACTTTGGATTTATATTTGTTTTGTTGTTTTTAATTTTGTTTTGTTTTATGGTTGTTTTTGGTTAGGTTTTTTTTTGGTTTTTTTTTGTTTAATAAAGCAAGTTGAACGTAACTCCAGTTGTCATAGTTGCAGTTTTAATTTTTTGGGGGAGTACATTTTAAGTCAAGTCAAAATCTGAACTCTTAAGTGTAGTATTGTATTTTCAGAATTATCTTGCTCATGAATCTTACTAAAACACCAGGGATTTTTAAATGGATGTGTGCGTTGTGTGATATTGCTTGTATTTTCTCCTTGAAGTCATAAATAATTTTTTTGTAATTAAATACGTGGGATTATATGTTTTGGAAAAAAAAAGTTTATATACTGTTTATATATGATGATAATTATGCAGAAACATGTAAAAATGATTAGAATTAATAAAGGTATTTATTAATTAACTGTGATCTTTATGCAATTGTGTCAAATGTAAAACATTTAAAATTGCAATGTGTATAAAAAGAAAGTTTTGCACACCCTTTCGGAAAGGTCTGTGATAAGTAAATAAAGCTTACTTAGTGTTTTAAAGATTCATTTCTTCTGAAATAAAACTAAGTAGCTAATGTGTTCATCACTGACCTTTAGTTAGATATTAAATTTCTGCTTAGAACTATTTCAGTATTAGCATTCTGTGCATTCAGTAGTCATGCACACATACAAATGAGCATTTGTAAATGCAACACATATAGTAACTGTATCTTAAATGTGTCTTTACATTTTTTTAGCTACTAGTTAATAAAAAAAACGTGCGTCTGTACAGGGAATGACAGGATCCTGGTGACATCTTGCAAATCATTAAGGTTTTTTTGCAATTGAAGCAGTTTTTTCTCATCTCCAAATACCTGTTTTCCTGATTCCAGAGCTGAACTGCATTGGCCAAGACAGATAGAAGCCAGATAGACACCAGCTTTATATATATATAATGATACCTTTTTTTTTCCAAGCTGTAACTGCTGGTCAGATTGCTCTGCTCTGCTGAGAGTCATTTCTCTTCCCATAGCTTGAAAATCATCCCTTTGATTTTCAAGCAGTTCCCTTTCCAAGTTCCAAAGTGATAGCAACATAGAAAAATGTAGGAATGGCCATGATTAAAAGTTTATTTTTCAGGTGGACTTACTAGCATTGGATCTACATTTACAAATGTAGCTGCATGATTCAGATCAGAAATGGTCTGTGTCCCACTGGCTCAGAGCACAGGTGAAATTAGTATGACAACTTCCTCATAACCCTACATCAAGGTATTTTTTCTTTTCCCATATCTAGTTGTAAATCTTTTTTCTATTTTCAGTGGTTTCTTCAAGTCCACAACATCTATTTTCTCCCACTGAATTTGTTTCTGTAGATAGCACAACGCATTTTGGAAATAATATTTACCAATTTGAAATGAAAGTACATTCATGGACAAGGGGAATGTGAGAACTTTAAAGTTTGAAAATCACAATTTTTTTCTCACTTTTGATTATGAAAAAGTTGCACAAAGTTACTACTGACTTTCTAACCGCTCTGTGCTGAAATCCAATGTGTAGGCACTGAAGGCACTGACTGGTTAATTGCAGGTATTAATCACTAACATGTCTTGTGGTGTACAAAATTAGGAAATATTTTTGTTGGGTTTATGCACAATTTTCTTTGATCAAAGAAATTTAAAGAAGACATGGTGTACCTGTTTTTTCCTCCCAAAATTTTTTCCTTACATTCAAAAGCCAAAGGTATTTAGAAAATTATTATTACTCTGGGTGCCTGGATAAGTGATAAAGTCATCAATTTCTGTGTACTTTTTCCCTAATAGCCAAGAACTATCATAACTCTTTTCTTGAGTTATGATGTTAACTCTGACAACATCTAAATTGCATCACAGGTAGTAATTATCCTAAGATTTCATTATTTTTAGCCACTTCTATATAAAAAATCATAAGTAGAAAACTGCAATTGTGTGCTGGCACCTCATTTTGTGTTTCCTTTTTTTTCTTTTTCCTAGATCTGATTTTAAAGCTTCTTTCACTGCAGCATCTTATTGCTATTCATTTTTTTGACACAAACCTGCATTCTTGGAAGGTCACATTTTAAATTTTTGAGACATTTTTCTGGCCATAAAATGTAATCTGCCATATTAAGGAAAGATCATGGCATACCGTACTGTGTGATTTTTTTTCCCCCCTCTTCATTATCAGTTAAATTTCTGAATTTCAGAGTATTATATCAGGTTCTGATGGCTCCAACTTAATATTTATCACAGCAGTAAAGTTGCACTGAAGTTCCTTATACATGAGAAGAATTTATTAATAATTGATTTCTGCCCTTATATTTTGTATTTAGTGCCCTTATATTTTGTATTTAAGGAGCCTAAAAATGCTTCCTGTGTGTTCTCCAAAATGGGATCCAAAACTAAGTCATTGTTTTTCTACATTTGTGCAGAATGTCCTGAGTTTGTCGCCACAGAAGAACACTTGCCTATTTATTCTGTGATTACATTTGAGTATTTAAAATATTAGTGCTGAGGCATTGACTGGATCAAAACCATGCTCTCACTTACACCTGAAGAAATGCAGTATCTCTGCTCATTTTAATTGATACCAGCTTTCTCTCAATAAAAGGGCAGTCTACAGAGAGATAAGACCTTTTTTCTACCTTGCCTCTTTCACCTCACAGTATGAAAATGCAATGTCTGTGGAGGCTATGGGGGATTATGACAGAAATCTTTGTAAATAGCACAGTCTCCATTTTAATAACTCCTTGAAGCAGGCCTGCTTGTTTTTCCATGCAAGGCACTTTATTTTTGGATTTATGTTTTTAAGTCCTACTCATCTGAAGCTAAATTATCTTCAGATTTTAGTTAGTGATTTTTGGGAAATGGGAGGGATAGCAATAGTTGTAATACACAGACCTAATTTAAACTGTGTAGGAAGGTTGTGGTAGGAAAGAAAGAGTTAAGTGGAATGAAATTTGATTGCTCTGAAAAAACAAAGGGAAAGAAGGAAATAAGCAGGAAATTCTGCCCTATGGTTGTTATAGGTCATTTAATCAAAGTTGGAAAAAAGATAAAACTTCTTCTTAAATATTTACTTGCAAAATGCACAATTAACAAAGTTCTTAAGGGGCTGTATCTCAAGAGAAAGATTCTGGAAATTTCAGTATCTAATAAAAAAGAACATTTGCTTTTTAAAACTTCTTGCTTTGAATTTCTAAAACACATGTACACCCTTTTTCTGTAAGCAGGACTTAGCAGGCTGTCAAAGGACTAGAGGGATCTTATCTGATCACATTTAGAGACAGCAGAAAGAGAAAGGCATATACATTTAAATATTACTAGTAATATTTAAATGTATATGCTGAAATCCACAAAGGATTTAGGTGGATGCAAGCACCTGGTTTAAATATCAGACACAGTCCTCAAAACCACAATGAAAATCTTTAGGCATCTAAACCTACCTGTAAGCACTTGAAATTCTGTCAGTGAGTTACTGTCCAGACAATTTCCTTCCAAATCTTTCCCTATTTGGTGGCTTCCCTGAGTGGCTTAATGCATCCTGAACATTTGCCTTCAGCTGGAAACATCTGCATAGGCATTTCACACAGACCAATCCAGAAAGTGTGTCCAGAGTAAGAGAAGAAATGTGCATACCTTCTTTTTACTAAAAACAGCAGGTTGTTCTGCTTTCCCTCCAGAATATCTGCTTCCACCTATACAAAATATACTAATGCACATTTAAAATCAGAAACAGTTCTTGTCTGCTTGAGTGTTTAGATGTGCTGTTGTTTGGACATTTTCAAACAATTTATTTTTCTTAAAATGACTCTCAAGTGGCTTACAGCAAAACTGAACTCTGACTAATGTTAATTAGTTTAGCAATATAAAAAAAATTTACTGCAAACATTTGTTGTCATATGGTTTGTAGTCACAAGAAAGAAAACTAATTTAGCTCCAGAACTACTGCTTAGAAGCTGACACTGTGATGCAAAATTATGATGTGATATGAGGGTGGTAGAGATACATGTGTAGATGCTATTTATCTGAGATCACCTAAAGCACAAAATGAGTTTACAGCGTGAGTGATCACTCTGATTCTGAATTACTGTTATTTACTGCCATATCCTTTTGTAAGATTCCACGGAGTCCAAAGGAACATATAGCCCTTTAGAAAAGGCATGGAAATAGAGAGCAATCTCTTATATAAATGCAGTCCTTTACAATAAAACAAACAATATTTTTAGTTGTGTGTTGACAAATGTGATTGGAGCTTAGGAGAATACATAGCTTTTCTAACTTTCCTGGTAGTTTAAGAGGCAGTTCTTCACATAATTATTGTCAAAATTATATTTAAAAATGATATAATGTGATATTACTACAGAAAATTATCGTTATTTAGATGGATCTGGAGAATGGTCCTAGCCTGTGCAGTTTATCCCTCAAGCTTCTTATACACCCTTTGTTGACTTATTCTACCAAATGATTCTCCAGAATATCTTGCAGATAAAATTCCAAAAGCAGGGATGGTCCAGAGCATGCCTTTATCTACAGTGCATCTTTGTCATTTTCATATGCAAAGCTGCAGGTGTACTCATTAAAAAATCCCATGCATGGTACTCTACTTTTGGCTAATGAAGAACATTATCTGAAGGGCAGATATTCCTGTGAGAACCATGTGTGTTGTTGCTGGCAATTTCACCAGCAATTTGCAGAACAATTCTAATCAAAGCTACTATTCCAAACTTGAAACAATTTTAAAATGGGAAATTAGAGAAATATGATTAGCAATTTCTGGTCATTCTTACATTCTTCTTCTACTACATTTTATGAAATTACATCAGTGTTTTCTGCTTACTAACATTGGGGAAATCACAACCTCCCCCTCCCAACTGAATCTTGAAGCAAATAAGAAGTAATCAAAATTGAGAAGAGTTCTCATGCTATTTTAAACTAGAAAAAAACTTAATTATCACAAATTAATAACATTTTTTCTAATTGCTTCCTTAGATAATTTTGTTTCCTGTATTTCTTAGCAAATATAATTAAATATTTAAATACTGTCTTAGCTTGCTTCAGTTTTAGTGTTTCTTTATTAAAATAAGTGCAGCTTTACCAATCGAGACAATTCTGCTAGACTGTCTTACTTAGTGTTTCTTTATTAAAATATTAATAAATAGTGTTTCTTTATTAAAGGTGCAGCTTTACCAATCGAGACAATTCTGCTAGACTGTCTTAGTGGTTTTAGCATTGAGTGTCCTTTTTACAGTCCAAAGGCATAACACTTAACATATAAAATTACATAGTTCATTAAGATCGCTGCTTCCAACAGCAGAAGTTTTTAATTTTATATATCTCAAGTACTCTTAAATTCTTTGAAATATTGTATCAGGATAGAAAGAAAAGAAGAAGGAAGAGAAAAATTGCATTGGTCTTTGTACCTTTATTTCACATGCTATGTAAGAAAAATGTGTTTTGTGGTTTTGCAAGGAAATAATGACATGACAAATAATTATACTGGTTCTATTTTTTAAATTACATTCATTTCAGCAGATGTTTTTGTCAGGATATATTTTTGGTTTTCATCTCTGAATGTCTCTTTCAAACTCTTCCTATTCCCTGACCTGACCAGTTATGGTCATTTTCTTTTTCTGTAATGTTGCAAGCAAAGATGATATTGCAGTTGTACAAAAAATATCTCTTTGTGGTCATTCTCAATGCTAATCTGCTGCTCATGAGACAACACTGCCACTCAACAATGAATGGTTTAAGCAACACAGGATTTGGGAGAACAAATGAATCAAGTACAGGAAAGGGGATAACAAACTAAAAATAACCTGTCCAAGAACTATTCTCCAGACCCACCTGAATAATTACAGTCTTCCAGAGCAATATAACCATTGGCTAGAAATATTTTATAATAGGTATGTGAAGGATTTTCAATTCACCGATCAAGAAATTTAGGAAAGTTATGTATTTCTGCTTACTGTCACAATGATTTCAGAAATTATATTGCTTGTGCAGTAATGTATGTCCATCTTGTTACCTGGGAGTGCAGCTGCAGATTTGCACAAAGGACTCTACCTTAAAAAACCCCGAAATTAAATGTGGGAAATGTGTTTTACATAGAAAAGCAGGTTTTACCCTGTTCATTATGAATTCTGGGTCAAGACTGACATGCTAGCACTTGAGTTTGCTCTACATTGGACACACAATTAGCAATAGCCCTTTTCTTAAATGCTAATAAAATTACAGATTAACTGCTTACTAGTAATTTTTCTTATGAAATATGTGCTCTGGATTGCAAGGGTAAAATGTTATGCACTAATAGCAACCTGGGCCTTGTCTGATGCTGGGGGAAAACAAATGCATCTTACTTTTTCAATGGTAAGACTTTGTCTTAAGGTTGATGTCTACAAGCACAGGCACCCAGTTACTAGTTTTATAATTTTATAATTTGGAATTATTTTACAGTAACTAGTTTGGAGAATTCCGCACTGCTTATAGTTGGTTTTTATTGCTTCTCTGGGTATATTGATGGTCTTTTTTTGAGATGTAATTTATACCACATCACATCAGTAGTATTTTCATGAACATAGGAACTATACAAAATAGAGTTGCTTTTAAGAAAGGAATCTGTCATCTTATTGTAATGAGAACTCAATATGAAAGGGAAAGCCAGACTTTTGTAGATAGAAATAGTGTTTTCTTTTTTCTGATATTTACCAGGCAAAGATTTCAATTTAATGACATATAGTTTATGTTTTAAAACATTCTTATGTTGGAAGAGATACTTGTACAGAAACTTTCTTTCTTTTATTGTGATAAAGCCATTGCAATAAATCTTCAGCTGGTGCCAGTAAATGTTTTCTAATACTCAAACCCCCGACCAATTGCTGCATATTTTATCATTGAATTTCAGATCAATTAAACAGTGGTGATATTTTTGCTATTTCAAGAAGTAGTTAAACAGTGGAATTCCTCTAGAAAAGACTAACACTGGGAAGTTGATCTCAATCATCACTGAGAAAGAAAACATAATTTTTTTCAGTAGTTTGATGAGATCAAATATTTTCATTGAGTTTGAGGTTGTTTTTGCAACATTTGAGCATGATATCTTGGAATTATTTTAGTGTATCAGAAATTTAAACCAATACAGAATAATTGCAAATTTAATAAAATTTCCAATTATTCCGTTCAGACAATAGAAGATAGAAAACAGCATAAATGATACAATTGAAACAATAATAATAATTAGGTTGTAAGTAATTGCAATTAAATGTAGTAAATTTTAGTGCTGTATTTCTTTTAATTTCATTCATTTTTGGAAGACAGTTATTAATGTAATCCAAAGTGTCCAACTGTAAAATGAAGCTTGTTTGTGTATTCAGACTCAGACACATATGCAGTGACTGTTCAGGGTTGCAAGGAGGTTGATCTCTCTGTTTAATGTGAGACATGTTAACACAATAATTTTTCAAGCATTAATGAGGATGTAATCACTAATAAGACATGATCTCTGATGTCCAGGTAAAATGAAATCAGCAAATCCTTTCTAGTGAAAGTCATTTCTGAAGATGAGTGAAATGTTTCCAACAAATCCCAAATTTTATTCTAAAAGTGTTGAAATCGGATTTTTTACCTAAATTTTCAGAACTGAATGATTTAATTTTCTTGGTCATGGATACACACGTATTAAGGAAATGTAACAAAAATATTTTTTTAAATTACTTTAAAGTTGAATACATGTAAATACTGAAATACGTATATAGGAGAGTTAGTGTAATATAGAGGAAAACAGAGTTTTGAAAGGGCAAACAAATCTGTCAACCCAGGTCTCCAGGAGCTGTCTTTCTTTATTTTACTAGGTAAGGTATAAAAAAGAAAAAGTACCTTTAATTTTTTTTTTTTAATTTTTTTCTTTTAATTTAGCAAGAGGTTCACGTCATTTCCCTCAGAAAAGTAGTATTGCTGCTTAAATAGAACTTGGGATATGTTTGAAATAGGCGGTTCAACTCTATTGTTATTCAACATCATAACTGTATTTCTTGTTACACTCTATTGCATTCTTTAGAATAACAATTTTGTCTTTTGGGTTTTCATCCTTCAAATGCTTATTGATTTCTTGTTTCACTCCAGGCACTAGGCAAGCCAGAGATGTGTAATTTTCCAAAATTGTCATGGTTGTTTCTGAAGTCCCTACAGTTTACAAATGTTTATCTGGAAGATAGTTTCTTGAACTGAATCCCATATTCCAAGTATTACTCCACCAGAAATGCCCAGAGAAAAGTGCTGCCTATTTTCTTTCTATCAAGGTATCTCTGCATACTTGGCCCTAAATTGGAAAGAATCGACTTTGCTTTTCTGTCATCTCACACTGAAAACTTACAGTTCATTATCACATGAACAAATTCTTTCTGAGGCTGTCCATCAGGGACGTCTCCCTGTCACACTGATAATTTGTTCTTCACATGGTTGCCTCCTCTTACCCTTTCAGTTCTCTGTTTCCAGGGTTGCATCTCCAAATACAACATAAAGTAAATCAAGAAATAACAATTGTCAGAAATCCCATTACTCTGCATCATATATTGCCATACTGTAGCCATCATATGTACTCATTCACATAGTACATTGTAATAGCCTTGAACAAAAATATGCCTTGGGAAAAACTCTGACCTACATGCCAAAGAAAGAGATATTGAGCACCGTTGAGCTGGCTCACTAAACCTGGAAATTTCTCTTGCTAATCTACAAGATAGGTAAAATTGCTTTCTGATTTCTTCAGACTGTGAAACAGGGAAAACATATCCATTACAGAAACATAGTATGATCTACTACAAGAATTTCTCTCTCACAGATTTTTGGCAAGTTGAAGTGGATAAGTAAAGATAACATCTTCTATCATATCAACTACTGGACTTATCACAAGTTAGAAAGGGTCCATAAGTTTTAAAAGCATGCAGGCAGAAAGCAGTGATAGGAGCAGGATTGCACATTTCTTAAGGGAGTTACAGGTATTTTGCAGGTCTGAGTTTCTGTAAAGCAACAGAAACATAAACTTAACAGCAAACTCCCACAAAGCACTAAGGAACCTTTCACAGAAAGCAGAAGTTTTAATAGATGGCAGGACTAAAGAAGGGTCTGCCCTGGTTCAATTTCTTGTGATGTATGGTTTAACTGTGCTGATTACAGAGCACAGCCTAAACCCAGAGAAGTAATTTGTAGCTGTAGTTGTGACATAGAATGAAATTAAGACAGAAAAGTGGTGATTTTCAGGGGAAACTGAATTTAATAAATAAAATGTCTGAACCTAGATATCTCCTGTGCAAAAATATACTTTTTATCCACTGACAGTTGTGGGCAATACAGATAATATTATCCTAAATAACAGAGATTTTGCAGACTTTGCTGCTCCTAATGTTGCCAATTGAAAAGAAATGCCAAGCACAGTTTCAGGCCTGTCTGAAAACATCCAAAACCAATTTATTGTTTGGTGTTATTTTCTTTTTGCATGCTTAAAAAACTAGTAGCACCCAACCTTGTGCACCCTAAATATACTTGTTACATGACACGTCTACCAAAATTTTCCAAATTAATATTTCACTCTGGTTTTTTTTTTCACATGGAGAAATTTTATTTATATAGATCATTTTGGAAATTAAAGGAAGATGTTTTTGCCAGTGACCTCAATAAAAGAGTTATTTTTGACATGCTATAGTTTTTGTTAGATTTTTAGCTTATGTGAAGTAACAGCCTAAGGTGACAAAATACAGCTTTATTTTGCAATGTTTATAAGATTTATCATGTTGCATAGCACAATCCAAAGACATTTTGTTACCAAGCAAATATGAGAAATTAAACACAGACTTTTCTTCAGTTTGGAAAGAAGATGTCATTTATTCACTGGAACACTGGGTGTGGGGAATGAGTACTAAGGGTCCAGTGTAAGACTCCCCCATGACTTCAGGTGAAATTTTGTCTGTGATTTGCATTTCATCAGTTTCAAAATGAATGTAGTGTAATAATCACATGTAAAAGTAAGGGTGAGACTTAATGCATATTTAATGAAATGTTTCCCCAGACAAATAGGAATTTCACATTTGTCTGGATTTGAATTACTTTTGGGTTAGAATGCATAGCTTAACAAATATGTGCAAAAGCTCTGAACAAATTGCTTCTTGACATAAGGAAAAGATAAAGACGACCCCTAAACTGATTATTGTAAGGTCCTGTACTCTCAAGAATATGGTTGTGACTTTTATACAAAGGAAATATTAGTCCTCTTGACAAATATTTACAAACAAATCTGAATTTCTATTTCCTTACATGTTAATGAGAAAGAGTAATACACATGAGGAGTTGAGCAGCTCTGTGCTTATCTCAGGACTCATGGAAGCTTTTTCACGTTATGCAGTTGGTGATCTGGCAGCTTTTGTGATTGGTAGATCCCTCGCAAAGGCAACTGTAAGGCAGATAGAAATGTTTTAACATCCTTCTGACAAACAAACAGCTGACAGCATCCCTTGATGGTGTTTGTGACATAGATTTGCCAAACACTGTCTCATTTGCTTGGAAATGTCAGCAGCTGGAACACGGAACAAGATGGTGACTAATAATCCTGAATTAATTGCAGCCATTAATTTTAATTTGGATTCAAAATGTTCCTATTTGGTTTACATTTAAATTTTAAATTTAAATTACTAATTAAGTTTCACTCTGTGTATATCTCATATGAAGCAATTACTGATACTTCTCTCTGAGATAAATGCCTCAAAAGCAGACTGAAGAAAGATTGTAATTTCCATCATAAACTGTATGCATTTAAATTTGGCATTCCCTTTACTCCAGTAAGGATTGGAGAAAAATACTTACTGGAATAAAGGGAATGCCAAATTTAAAACAAAGAAACAAAGAAACAAACAAGAAAACGAAAACCAAAAAACAATTGCTTTAATAAAATACACATTTTTATGGAAAAAAAAATTATAATTTTCAGTACACTACACAATAATGCTTAGAATTTTAGGATTCTAGGGTTTGGTTAGTTCATTAGTTTGTTTGTTTGAGAAATTATTTTGCTCAAAGGATATCTCCTAATTGCCTGAAATCACACTAGTATTTTTCACCATTTTGGAAAAGTCAGCCATCCAACCATGGAGAATTCTCCGTTATCTAGATGACTACTCCATGCACTTTGAACAATGAAAGAGGAGGTTGCTAAAACGGAATTGTTTTTGAACTATCCAGTCCAAAATAATTATACACAGAAAAAGGTCTGACAAAAATACTTACATAAGAAGTAAAGCAATAATAATTAAATAAAAATAATAATAAAAAATAAGTAAAAATATCATAGACAGTCATTACCTAAAGACTGCAAAGGCCCTAATAACATGTTTTTCCAAAAACTGTTGAGGTATAATACAATTTACCACTACAAGCAGCTCACCATATCATGCAGTAATATGATCACCCTCTGAAAAAAACAGAGAGTAAAAACATCCATGTTAAAATGTACAAGGTTATCTGGTGATACTGAGTAGAAATAGAAAACTGAAGTCTTCCTTTCAGATCCTAGTAATCTAGAAGTAAAATCAAAATAACAGTCAGATGTTCTATATGACAGAACCCATCATATAACTTGCATGTGAGGTTTTTAATTTATAGTAATATATGCCAGTCAATCAGTTAGTCCTTCTCTTCAGGTGACCACCTATTCATTTCTCTATACTGAAGGCAATTTTTTTTTTCTTTTTATCAAAAATTTCTATTTTTCTAGGACCTCAGCTAAAAAAATGTTGGTAGCCAAGCCATATCCAGGAAATTTAAAAATAAAAGTTGTTTGCTAGAGGGAAATTTACTTCAGATTTTTGGGTTTTTTTTTTTTTTGCACAAAATGTAAGAATGAACTCTGTATCTACTCCCAAGTTACTTATTAACTTTTTTCCCTTTACATCTAAATTTACTAGAAACAAGGTTGAAAAAGACTTACAGCTCATCTTCTGATTGTAGTTTACTTACATCTAGCAATATTTTTTTGTTGTGCTGGTTTTGGCTTGGGTGGAGTAGCTGTTACGGGGCCGTGTTTTGTGTTTGTGCTGAAAACAGCGTTGATAACAGGGATGTTTCAGCTCCTGCTGAGCGGTGTTTGCACAGTGTCAAGGCCTTTTTGGCTCCTCACAGAACCCCATCAGCCAGGAGGATGGGGGTGCAGAGGAGCTGGGACAGCCAGGATAGCTGACCCCAGCTGACCAAAGGCACACTCCAGACCACATGGCACCGTGCTCAGCATACAAAAGTAAGGGAAAAAGGAGAAAGGAAGGAAGTTCGGAGCGGCGACGTTTGCCTTCTCAAGTCACCATTTTGTGTGATGGAGCCCTGCTCTCCTGGGAATGGCGGAACACCTGCCTGCCCATGGGAACTGGTGAATGGATTCCGTGTTTCACTTTGCTTCTGCATGGGTTTTTCCTTCCCTATTAAACTGTCTTTACCTCAACCCATGAGTTTCCCCACTCTTCTGATTCTCTCTCCCCCATCTTACTGAAGGGGCGATGAATAAACATCAATAGTTACAAAAATGTTATAGAAATATTAGAAAAATGAATAAGTAAGGAAATGCATAGTTTACAAAGTTTTCTCAAAGGAAAGCAAAAACATCTTGTGATGAAGAGTACAGCAAAGTAAATAGAAATTCTCAGAACCTCTTTTTTATTCTTAGAGCATCCCTCATAAAGGTGGTGTTCATTAGTTAGAATACATATAATTGTTGGTAAGTATGAAAATGGGAATAAGATGGTCCATAGCAATAACAAAACCATTTAGGTAGTTGCAGATTTTTTTCACGGAATACCTGTTCTTTGACAAAACCAGAAATTCCAAACTACAGAAAAGTCTGGGCAAAGATGCATTCTAAGACAATAATAAATGGAGATCACACTCACACTAACAAATAGAAATTTCCATGTTTGCCTGGAAAAATATGTGGACTGAAGTATGGTCTGGAAGAAGAGGTTTTACAGAGCCTAGAAGCAGACAAAGTTCAACTCTTATACCTACAGTTGAACTATCCAAAGCTGAAGTAACTGAAATATTTTAGTGAGTGTTTTCACCAAAAAGTGATAGATGTTTCAGCTCATAAAATTATTTTTGTCTTGAGTGAACAATCCAGTATAGAACACTGCTAATTATTTCTCTACTATACTCACCTGTACTAGACATAAATTAAAAATAAATTAAATTAAAAATTTCATTGGGAACCAGGGCAACATAATGTCATATGAATTAATACTTCATTGTAGCTGTAATAAGATATTCTGTCACAATCATTATGTTAGATCAACTGCTGTTTATGAACTCAGAATAATAATCAATAAAAAGGTTCTGAATAGATGCAGACCACATTAGGAAAAAACAAACCAAAGCAACCCACTGAGTACAATAGAAACTTCTGCTTGTTGCTTATTGCACTTGATTTAATTGTTGATTATAATAAATACAAAATTACTTCTAAGTGATTAATATATAAGAAGTTCATCAGAAGATAAATCTTCCTAGGACTTACAATGCCATAAGGTAAATTAGACCAAAATTGTGTGGTATTGGTACTAATTATTTCAAATAGTGACAGTGATGACTGAGAATGGATTTTTTCATCATTCCCATTATAGAGTTCAATAAATTTAATTTCATTATTGTGTATAAAGCAGGCTTTTAAGGTTGCATAGCAACCTAATATTTTATGTTGTCACATGAGATTGAAAATAAAAAAGTGTCTTTACCTCAACCCATGAGTTTCCCCACTCTTCTGATTCTCTCTCCCCCATCTTACTGAAGGGGTCAGTGAATGAACAGCTGCTTGGGGTTTAGTTATTTACTGGAGTTAAACCACTGCAAACATTTAACAGAGATTTGTGCAGTTATTTTAATCTGTTTATTTTGTTCCTATTATTTCATTTTTTTTCATTTAATTTCATTTCAACTTTTTTTTTTAATAATTTTTAATGAAGTCATAATTATTTAATTCTGTGCTGGGCCTCCATGTTCCTTATTTTTCATGCTGTAATTTGTTGAACCAGTTAGGAATATCATTGTCAACAGCTGAATTCCTTTAAAGAGCATCTTATGAAAATTATGAACAAGAGCACACTGTCAGGTTTAGTTTCAATTAAAAAAATAATATTTTCTTTCCTTTCCATCTTGGGGTGGAAATAGAAAAATACGGATATATAATAAGTAGGAAATGACAACCCAGCTCTACCCCTGATATATAGAACAAGTTTTTAATAAACTGTGAGACTAATACCATAGGCATTAAGGAACATATATGTATATGGCATCACCAACAGCACAGAATGTTTTGTGACTGGGAAAAAATATTATTTCTATTTGCTTTGCTACACAGATTGATAGTTTTTGTTTGTTCATTTACTTGTGGCTTTAATAAAGACAACAAATGTGGAGTAAAAGTGTGATGGTAGCATAATACTGAAATTGTAGGAATTTACATATTACTGGGCACCTAGTTAATTGGAATAAAAGTAATGAAGAAGGTAAGAGAAATTCTGTTGAGAGAATGCAAAGTGTCCAGAGAAACCTAGAGAGCACTTCCTGCTCCTAAAAGACAAAAAATATAACCAGCTTATTTCTCTATGAAGCTGAGTGGGTGATGACGAAAAAAAGAAATGCAATTACCTTTGATCAAGAATTGCAGTGCTTTAAATCTTAATAAATCTACAGCCAGAACTCTTGATTTCTTCAATAATACAGTGGAAATGGGAAGTCATTAAGAAAACTACATCAGAATTCTTCCAAATATGGATAGAGGTAATTGAGAAAAGCCATGGTCTCAATGATCCAGAAGATTATTGCTTCAAGTTTGGCACTGGCTGTGATGATCTTGAGAAAGATATTTAACTACTAGACCACTAACACTTGATGTTGGCTTTGCTAGCTTACATCACTTGATGCTGAGAATACTCTTAATTTATTTATATTATCATTGAATGAGTTGAGTTAAATATAAATAGCATTTATAATATTTTATTTCAACATATATATC
This sequence comes from Pyrgilauda ruficollis, assembly GCF_017590135.1. Lineage (NCBI taxonomy): Eukaryota > Metazoa > Chordata > Aves > Passeriformes > Passeridae > Pyrgilauda > Pyrgilauda ruficollis. The sequence continues at coordinate 9,656,332 of NW_024525156.1, forward strand.
AAAAAGCAGTCATAATTCATATGTAGATTCTTTTACTTTTTATGGACAAAACCAAAATATTCTTTCTTGTGCACAAGAGGCCCAAGGAGATGTGCTGCTGAAGATGCTTGAAGAATTTATGCAGTTCTTGGTTTGGTGCTCTCTAGTGTCTTGACAAGATTGTGACTCCAACAAAGCAAGGGCATGCCTTCAGGAGGGGAGGGCAGGAGTGAGGCGAAAGGCATGCAAAATATGGAGATATTAATATTTTAGTGGTGGGGTACTGCTGTGGGGTTTACATCTACTTTTAAAAAATATCATTTTGAAGTGCCAAAGCAAAGGGTGCAGTGCCTTTATTCTTTATTTAGTCAGATAAATATAGGATAACTCTTTATTAGACAAGTTATGGGCTATAAGAACCCTCCTGGTGGACCCAGCCCAGCCCAGATGTCACTGGAGATATCTCATAAAACACTGTCTGTTGAAAATAACAGCAGAGTTACTGGGCCACAAGGTTAGGTGTTCATTTACCTCTGCTGTGGAGAGCAAAGCTATGGAGTTTTGCTTTCCATCTTCTTTGTTTTCCCACTGATTCATCAACTCTCAGGTTGTCTGTCTTACTTTTCCTTAAGTTCAGACCTTTCCTTGAGACTTTCTTCCTCCCATCTCTCTGTTATGGCATACCTGTGCAAAGATGATCCTCTCAATCTTTGAAACCTGCAACTGGGATGGGAGACAAAATCGTTTGTAGGGATGATACCACTTCTGACATTTCCCTTGCCCACCTTCCAGGCAGGAAGATAATTTTCTGCCAAAATTTGACAGAATAGTACGTTTTTTCTTAAATGGTAAAAACTATTTCAATTCCATAGGAAAAAAAATCCCATCTATGCATTAACTGCTCTTAGTATCTCAAGCTTCAAGTTCCCTGATGGTCACTTCCAAAGCTCTGAGTATGTATGCAACTATTACTATTTACTTAGTTTCTTACTTCTTTGGCAGTTTTCTAGAGTTCTAATCAACATGTTGAGTAAGCAATATTGGATAACAGAATTAATTAATTTAATTGCAATTCATCATTCTATTTAAAAATAGAGATATATAATTTTTGTGGGAAGTGCACTTATTTTAGAAGACAGTTCACAACAGATTCATGTATGAAAATATAGTGAGAAGCATAATAATTCATCATTATATTTCATAAATAACTGGCAGCAGGATGGAAAGGATGATAAAAATACCAGCTGTTCCCAATTAAGCATTTCATATGGGTTGAATTTCTGTTGATTTATTTATTCTGTAATTCACTTTTTTTTTCTCAAAGTTTACAGTAACAGGAGCTGTAGTCCAACATGAAGAGCAAGGTCTGATTCTGCAATGCAAGGTTACTTTTGTGGCTCTGAACCAGGTACACAGTGTGCCTCAGGATGATAACTATCATCCTGATTAAATTTTAATTCTCCAGCCAGGATCATAACTGAGGGTTTGAAATCCTTTCAAAGTGTAGAGATATATTTGAAGATTTGACATCTTATGGACTTTTTCCAAGAGGGTCACATTTTAGTGAACCCCAAACATTTCAGATAAGGTAATGTTGTAAATCTACTCTTATTTAATTAAACAATTTAAATTACCTGTCTCTGCAAAAAATTAGTAAAATTCTTGAGAGTATTTTTTTCTTTTGATCTTTCTATTTGTTTGTTTGTTTGTTTGATTGATTGTTTTGGGGTTTGGTTTTTCTTTGGTGTCTGTTTGCTTTGAATTTTTTAAGTTCAATGAAGATACATAATTATGTATGAAGTGTAAAATTTAAAGTATCCCCAACTTAATTTTTAATGTAGTTCAATGTACAAGTCTTGTAGAACAGATTAATTGCATATCTCTTGAGACTGAAAAATATATGTATGGGTATACCTTTGCAACTAAGGGAATGCTCAGGGTGACCTAGGACTTGAAGGGAAACAATCTCCTTCCCCTCCCCCAAAAAAAGCTAAGCAGCAAGTAGGAGAAGTTAAGAAGTAAATAAAGGCAAGTAATAACATGATTTGAGATTCTATATTTTAAGATTTATTTTGCGATTTAGAAAAACAAATTTTATTTTAGAATATAGAAAATTTAATTCTGCAGTTTTGTATCACATCTGTAATCCATTCAGATTCCTCACACAAGAATTAAATGAAATAAAATTTTAAAGTTATTTTTAAAATGCATTTCTGGTGTATGCATGCTCTGTACAGTCAAGACTAGTTTAAAGGTTATCAAGCATTGTAAAAATGCCTGACATTAAGATTATCTTCCATGGCCTCAATGGGTTAAAACGCAAAATGGTTTTGTAATAACAATACCACCTTCTTGACTAAAATTCTGCAAGATTTTTATATTGGATTAATGCTAAATGTATAAGCATATTTCATTCATCAGTCAAGTTCCAGGAAGCTAATTCAACATTAGCTTTGCAATAGGATGTCACATGCTGTTACTCCACAGAGCCCTCTGCATTTCCAGTAGCGTAAATCATTTGTACGTGCTGGCAACACAGTTGGTCAACCAATCGAGAGCCAGGTTCTTACTTTCCGGCAATGTCCTGATGTCTTTGCATGTTTAACCATCAAGTTTTGAGCACAGCATATGGTGAGAAACTGCTGCCAGTTTGAGTTTTTAACTGCTTAATTTATATGTTTTGGTTTTCTATTCTTGATTATATTCATTTGCCTTCAGAACTCCCATCAAGAATAAAAATCCTTTGTGCTATGCAGTGTTCAGATATATTGCATGCTTGGTGGATAATGCATTTGTATTTAAATCAGAATTGTTTAGTGTTAAGTGCAACTTTTTCTGAATCCATTTCATCTTGTATCAAATTTACTGAATTTTATCTTATTTTATAAAATACACTGAGGTCTATGAATAAAAATATTTATTTTCCAAGACTTATAATGATAGTTGTAATTCTTTTTTCTTAAGACAGTAAGAAAGAGTGGAATGCATATAATGTAGGGATGAATACAATGTGTCCATACTCACACACTTGCTCATTGGCAGAAGAGAGACATTTTTACCTTACTCCTGGATTAATTTACAACAAAACACACTGTATTTCTCCTAGATATAGAACCTTCTCAGAGTATGTCAAGAGTTTCATTGTGCATCCTTCAGTAATACTTCTGAAAATAAGTATGTGTGCTACTAGCTGATTACTTTCCAATAAAAACAAAGATGGATATTTAGAACTGAAATGTTCTTTGTATTTTGCAGTATTTGAACTTTGTGTCCTTCCAGCATGTGTCTTCTTTCAGTGATATTCTCAAGGAGATGCAATATTCAGTCACATTTTCTGGTGCCTTTTTGTTAGGGCATTGCTTCACTAACAAGCACTGAACCAGCGCATCTATTGTCCTACAACTCTACGTCTGCTCCTGTCAAGTCAGGCCACAGATCCTCATAGTTTAATGAGTTCTTTGTAGCAACAGAACATATCAGCTTTTTCCAAATCCTTTAATACTTCTGAATTCAGAATAGTATCAACTCCAGAAGATTTGTAGGGAAGGCAGGGTAGTCTCCAAGTATTTGATTTTTAAGTAAGAAGATGGTTTCCTCAGAAGGGGATTTTTAATTTTCCTTGGCTAGCGTAAAGTTCAGAAGCCCAGTCAATATAAAATCTCACATATGATGAAATGGCTGTATATAATTGTTGCGTTGATGCATTTTTCTGGTGTTTTTTAATCTTTAAATTTAAATTTTTTGTCCTTGTTTACTATGTTCGTACTCCCAATTTAAGGTCTTAAGGTGACCTTTTCCCAATAAATAGCTGATCCTTTAAGCTCTTGAATGTAAACACAAAAAAAAAAAAGACCAAGTATCCTCCCCTGCTTTCTGAATGGGCAATTTCATTTGAAAGGGATGTTTACATGGAGGAGTGATACTGAACTGTAAATTTCAGGTCAAATCACCATTTATTTTGTTTTTCCATCTACTTCTATTCCTCCTTCCATCAAATGTAATGCAGCTGCACTTGTTACATATAATTTATAATTGCAGTTTTATTATTTTTGTAGTGGCCTTGCTATGATGTACTCTATTCAGAGTGCACTGCATTGGAAAACTGATTTAAAAATGATAAGGAATATGAAGGTGTATGAATTTATTTTCTACTTAAAATTTCTGTTTGGAAATACAGAAGAAGTTTTGCATCTTTTTCTCAGAAAATAGTCTAAAAGCTACTTAAACTCTAGTCCATAATTTTTGTTAACCAAAATGTACCAATAAAAATTGTATTTTTACCCTAAATACATATACAGATTTAAGCTAAGCAAACACTAATACAAGCATAGAAGCAGCCTATTTAAGGAAGAAATAGGACCCAAATATTTTTTCTTCTAGTTGTATTGCGAAATTTCCAATAAACTGAACAATAAGTATATTCAAGTACCAATTAGTCCTCTCCTAGAATGAAATAATGTTTATCAAAAAACTATTTAGTTCAAGAAATTCCAATTAGCTTTTTTTTTAATAAATAATGTTGCCTTAGTGCATCAGCAGCTCATTTACTGCATTGTCATTTTTTTGTGGGATAAGACCTTCTAATACAAAGCTTCAGGCTGAGCCAAAATTTCTCACCATAAAAAAAGCTTTAAGAGTCATTGTAGTGTTAAGAAATTCAGTAAATGACTAAGTGAAAGACCGTCAAGGAGTAATGACATTAGACTGCAGGGCTTATCAAGCACCTATTTTCAACTTTATTTTTTATTACAATGGAGATCCAGCTGTTTTGCTCTGGTTCTCTCATGGTGTCACATGCTTTCTCTGATTCTCTTGCATTTTGAGCAAGGAGATCAGAAAGGACTTTTTGGACAGATGGTGATGTGTCTGAGCTGTAATTCATACGCAGTCTCTGTCCAGAATTACATTTGTGCCATATGCACTGACTTTTACATTCCCTTTGGAAATGGTTTTAAAAACAGGAACAAGCAAGATCTCAAAATATGTCATTTCTCTTCCCTCTGTGGTTATACTAAATGCACTTCTGCAAGGTGCTAATGGACAAAAAGTCTCAAACCTCACATCACATCTCCATAAGGGTGAGACCAGCCTCAACTGCTGAGGACAGGTCTCCTAGGATAACTAGTTGTGCATAAGATGGAAATTAATTTATAGTGAGATTCAATTGAAAGGAATTATTCAAATTTCAGCAAATATTTGGAGGCATAAGCACTATATCAATTGTCTTCCAAAAATCTATCCTCAAAAATAGAATTGAACAGAAAGCAGGAATATTTTCCTCTTTATAAGCTATAATATAAGACTACTTCCTTTACCTTTAAGTAATACGGAATGTGGTACTTGTGCTTATACTAACCATTATAAACAAAAATACGGAAGGGAAATAGGTGAAATACTATATTCAAATACTGCATGTGTAGTGCACTTTACATTGAAAGGCTAAAGGGTAGTGTTCTAGTATAGCAAAACAAAATCATAGGTAGGCCAGAAAATTTAATTAATTATTGTAAAGGTACAAACAGGCTTCAGAATACAAGGCATTCATTAACTGGTGTAATCAGGAAGAAGGTCCTTTTGTGCAGATTATTAGAGATGCAATTTTTTTTTTTTCTTTTTTTGCAATTAAAGATGCAATTTTCTTTTTGGAGTTACATCTTTGTGCAATTTTTTTACCTCTAGAGATGTTTTTTCGGTTTCCATGATGCTCAACTGGAGAAGTAAAATCAGGCAGACAAGACTAGCAGGTGAGACCCAACCTTACTCATATTTTTAAAATAGCACCAGTTGTTTTAGAAGAAAGGTATAATTTGTTAAATTTCTTGCAGTTTATGGGGTCAAGTCCTTGATTCTCAAAAGAGGATTAGGTAGTTCAATGGTGACAGTTTTACAGGTCATTTGAGGACTTCCCTGTTGCACATAATCTTCACATGTTAAAACTTAACTGCTCTCTTTTTCACCACCTTTTTCACAAATGTCTCTCATAGCAGAAATTTAGCTATAGCATCTCAGGGAGAATTAGCCAGGAATAATCTGTTGGAATTATACTGTTACACAAAATATCTTATTCATTTTCCAGTCAGAAAATTGCAATGCTATATATTTCCTGTTAGGAGAGTTGAAATGATGGCCCCTTGGGTGTCTGCTTTGGAAGTCTTAAGTTTTATTCTCTTTTAGAGCAAAAAGATAATGCATTGGAGGACAGAGAATTTGATCAGTATCCAGGTTGTTCCATATTATGCAACCTATTATCTGGTAAACCTAGATTCAGAAAAGTTAAGTCTTTTCTTTGGGCATCCAGTAACATGCTAATGCACCGTAAGCTGCAAAAGATACCAAAAGGTTGTGTCAGAATGTGTTTTCTTAATAATTCATTCTGTGCATTTGGAGACCTTTTTGCAGAGTTCCAGTATCAAAAAGGGAAAAACAGGAAGGGCATGCAGTGACAGGACAAGGGGGAATGGCTTCAAACTGAAAGAGGGTAGATTTAGATTGGATATTAAGAATAAATTAAATACCGTGAAGGTGGTGAGGCACAGAAAGAGGTTGCCCAGAGAAGCCGTGTTATTCCTCTAAGAGTTTAAGGCTAGGCTGAATCGAGCTCTGAGCAACCTGGCCTAGTGGAAGGTGTCCCTGCCTCTGGCAGGAAAGTTGGGACTAGGTGATCTTCACAATTCCTCCTAACCATTCTGATTTTTAAAAAGAAGAAAATGCATATAGTAATCTGAAGTGTAGTGGAATACTGAGAACTTGAGACAATGATTGAAAGCTTCTAGAAGAAAAATAAATGTGTTAAGCGAGAACAGATGAAAATAAAATAATGCTTCCCCTTCTTAAAAAAGCAAAAACAACTAACTTATTTTTGTGTTATGTTTCCCCCACACATGGATTTTAATTGTCTAGAAAACAGCAGACCAATATAAAGGAGAATACTATTTCCTTTCTTTGAATATTGTAGTGTTGAAAAATGCTGTTTGCAATGTCTTTTAGGATACATTCTACCACTGCAAAACATAAAACAATTTCATTATCATGTGATAAAACATCAGGGTCATAAAATGTCATCCAGGATTCATCTAACAACATTTTTTTCTGGTATTCAGATTAAATGTTTCTTTCAGGGTCTTGTTGAACAGAAATTTTTCTATATGCATAGCAGGTAAGAAAAATTAAATTAATATAAATAAATACTCTCTATGTATGTGAGAGCAAATATATTCTGTGAATACTGCCAAACTACAGTCTATGCTATTTTTTTTTTTCTTGACTGCAGTGAGTAAGCTGAAACTTCTATGTGTTAAATACTTTTTGGGTGGCAAGGACATTCATTAAATCAATGGGAAGTCTCTAAAAAGCACAAACAGTAAAGTTTTATCAGATTTTTAATCATATTAGAACAGTTTTGTTTATTACCTTTTAATAATTATCAGTATCTCTAGGGATTGGCATTTTTTTCATTTGGGGTCACATAATTTTTGGGGGGCTGTGTATTTATCCCTGATTTGTTTTTCTTATTAGTTTGTGGGGTTTTTGCACCAAATTCAGCACTAAGGGCCTTATCTCACCCTGGCCAGCCTCATTGAATCTGATTTTCTCTCTCATTGAGTTGATATGTTTGAACTATTGCCAAGCCAACTTGATCTTTAATTATTCTGGATAGCAATGCTAGCATTACCCTGATTATGCATTTTGGGAGGAGGGATTGTATGTATATGTTATATTCAAATTACTTCAATTAAATGAAGAGAAAATGTATTTTTAATAATACAAGCTGCCAAAATCTATAAAGACAGAAACAAAGAAGGGATAAAACAAGATGACATTATTTCCAGCCAGTCATCTTTTGTTATTCAGTTTATTGTAAATACCATGGACTTTGCAAACATTTGTTTACATGTGTTTTGACTGCACATTTTTCCATCCCCCTTCTTCCTTCTTGGAAAGGAGAAGGAATTTCATAAATCTGATCTCTGAAGTGAAAATATTAAAGCAAATCCATGCTTCATTCTTTTATACAAGACTTTTCAAATTTTTCAGTTGTATTACCTGCAAGAGATCTAAAGAATCAAGGAAAATTAGGCCTTTTCATTAATTAAAATTATCTCAGGAGACCATTTATTTTCTGCCAAGTTAGAACAATGTGTTCTGTAATTCTATCTACTCTCTAAGTTTGATGAAAATGTCCAACACAATTACCCAAAAGAGTAAATTCATCATTGTACTAAGGATAGAGTTCAAACTAGTATCTAATACTGTTTCTGCAGATGAAGAAAGAAAATTCACATGTTCTAGTGGCCTAAGTTTTTCAAAGCCACCTTAGAGTTATTTATTTAAAAAATAATGGCAAAATCTGGGAAATATTGCAATCTACTAGAGTGTTACTATTTACCTAGAGAAAAGAAAACTGATGCTAGTAGGGCACCTCTAACTCAGTGGATATTATCACCAGAAACAATACTAGAAATTATTACCAGAGCAATAGTCTTAGCAGAGTACCACGGCTAAAATAGAATTTCTTGAGTATTGAGGTAAATTCCACCTTCATTATTGGAAGCCTGCTGTTAGACAAATTGAGAGCAAAGACTACATTGTAACAATGACATATGGAATAACAAAGTTGGGAACTGGGAGTGAACAGTAATGAGAAGCTAATGAAGAAACTAAAGCTCAATATGCATTCATAAGTTTTGCTTCTGTGAACAGAAATAACCCACAGAGCAGTACTGTAAATGATGAACAGAATTGTATTTTACAGCATCAGCCAAACTGCCTTTATTTAAATCAGAAACTTTCTAAATTCAAGGAAATGTAAATAAAGTTGTCATTAGCAGTGTGTTGTCCTAGTCAAGATTAATTGGGCAGCTGTTCGATGAAAAAGAGTTCAGATTTAAAATCATAAAGAGCTTGCTATTTCCTTTCTCTGTAGTGTTTCTTTAGGATATCCTACTAGCAGAATTAATACTGAAAATTGAAGCAGTAATGCAATAAAGAAATGATGGTTAGTATAAACCCATGCATTGTATTTTAGGAAAATTAAAAAGATATTTTTGCTTAGGGATGTAATTGAATAGTCAATGTCTTGAATATTAATTCAGAAGATTCATAAGCATATTGTAGCTGTATAAGGACATAGGTGTTGATAAGAATATGTGGATATTTGAGAGGTGAAGTGTGGTTTGTTAATGAATATGCAATATTGTTTTTACAGCATTATCATACTGGCAATAATGATGAGCCATAAGACTTCACATGTTTGGGTAAAGAAAGGAAGAGTATTTCTAGTACTCAGCTTGCTGTTTTTCTGAAGGAGAAGGAAGAATCTTAAATCCATAGTTTTACATATTTAATATGTTGTTTTTTAAAAAATCTGGATAAGAGTACATAGAAATGTATCTGTACAAAATATGTCCCACTTTGAGAAATTAAAATTTTATTTTGCATTTTTCTTTCTCCCCCAACTTGGTTGTATTGAACTGCACACCTGAATAGCTCTGTCAGCTCCAAATAAATGTACAGAGTAAAACATTTTAGTCCAAATAAAGTTCCCAAATCACATCCTTTCTCTGTATTCAGGTTTATACAATACTTTGCAGGTAAGCATAAATAATCAGCTTTTGCCCCTAATGACTAGAAATTTATGCTAGGCATACCAGAGAACATCAAACTCTACAAAGAGATGAAGCAAGTTTGAGAAGGTGGTGGATATGTCATAGAATAAATGGTAGAGTAATTTGTCAAAACTTTTTTGTCACACTCAAAATATATGGATTTTAACAGAAGGTCTCAGATGTGGGACGTTTTGCCAAATAAACAAGCTTTAACTGTGGTACTTTATAATAAATTTCTTCAGCATTGCAGTAAGGCATTCCAATTATGTTTGGATAAAAAACCACCTGCAATTATTTCTCTGGTTGATGCATAATAAACTATTGGTTTAAATCTGCATAATTTTAACTAGCAAAAAACCAAAATTTTTTTGACAAAGTCAGTTGCATAGGTTGTATAAATGATTGGAATATAAAGACAGGAAAAAAAAAAAGTAATAAGTGATAAACATTTGAACTATTTATCAAATTAATTATTTTTAATAATGAATAAATATTTCTATAAATGCAAGTATTTTAGAACTTTGATGTGGAAATTCAGTGCAAAGAAGAACAGCAATGAAAAGGAAAAAAAGGCAGATTAAATAAAGTCAGAAAAGAAAAAATGTTCTGAGTGAATGACTGATTGACTGAAACTAGTTTCAACAAAACATACATAAATATGAAGTCTTGGAAAAAAACACTAAGGAAGTTGTTGGAGTTTGTTTTGGGGGGGGGGCACCCCGGGATGTCCCCGGAGGGCTCCCTAGGCTGTGAGTTGGCTGGCAGCAGCGGGCAGGCAAGGAGACTCCACACGGCTTCTGAGGGTGCTGATGAGATGAAGGTTTATTGGGGGTCCCACCCCCGGGAACAGCATGGTGGTTACTGAGGGGGAAGGGGGAGGGGGAAGGACGGGGAGAGGGAGAGCCTAGGGGAGGGAAGGGCCAAGGCGGGGGAAGAAGGGCTGAGAGAGGGGAAAGGCTAAGCATGCGACTAGTCTCGCTTGCATGGTTTGAGGGGAATTGAAGTGGGCATGGAATCAGACTTGGGCCAATGGGATTACAGGTACAGGATGGTTCAGGGCAGGACCACAGGCTTAGAATATACCATACATTTTGGAGGGGTGAGACAGAGCATACCATTTAAATAAAATGCAATACTACAGGAAGTAAAGCTTATTTTGACCTGTTAAAATTTCACATCTCATTTTTCTTTGATTTATATTATTTTTAATTTGTAGAAATAATATAGTTTCCTTTTTTTTTTTTTTTTTCCTTCAGTAAGTCAGATACTGAGAGATTTCCAACTCTTCTGGGTAAATTCTTGCACACTGAAAAATTTTGGAGGTAAAAACATTTTTCAGAATTTTATGAAAAAGATATTCCTTCTTTGCCATCACTTTTGCTGAAATTGATCTCTTTCCTCTGAGAACATGAATCTAATCATTCCTCTGATGAACCTGCTTCCTTTTTCTCATGGAGGGTTAAGAGGTTAAAACAGTCTTTTTTTCTCATAGTGCTGAATATAAGCACTTCTAACCATACGGTCAACCTTCTCACAAATGGTCATTCACATATCTACAGGGATGATATCCTGCCCTATTCTAGGGAAAAAAAATCCAAACTAATCAACTTAAAAACAACAGTAGACTTGCTTACAATAGTATTTAGGTATAAATGGCTTGCTTCAACAGGTTGAATATGTTTTCCTATTGATGCTTCTCTGTCACTGGTGTTATTGTTACATCTACAAAATAATTTCAATTAAGGTAGCACTGTAGTAGTTTTTCTAAGAAGTCTTTGGTCTGGAGGAGGAGTTGAAATCTGTTGGAGATGGGCACACAATTGATTTTGTCTCTGAAGTACCATACAGTAAAGTATACAGCATGGGGAACAAATGACAGAAATTTGAGATCTGCATGTTAGGTTTCCTTTGAGGTGAAAGAGACATGGTGGGATAGATCACACAACTGGAATGCTGCCCTGAGTGGATATCAGATTGTTTAGAAAGAACACTGTGAAGAAGTGAGAATGGAGAGTCATCCTTTTGGAAAAGAGCAGCAGGAATTCATGGAGCATGGATTTGATGATGAGCCACTTCAGAGTTCAGGATTGGTGGGCAGACCAAATTGGGTAGGCTTGCAGTGGGGTACATCAATGCCAACATCCTGGCCCAGATTATTAAGGATCAGATAGTAAAAGATGTTCTTCTGAACTTGATATTAAAAAAAAAAAAATAAAAGAAAAAGGAAGTTCTGGTGGGAAATAAGAAGGTTGGGTCAGCCTTGGCTGGGGTGTTTAAGAGATGGTGGAGTTCAAAATCTGGGATAGGGTGGGGAGATAGGAGTGGAAAACAAAGGTAATAAAAGCAGGATCACAGCCTTAAGCTTTTTACAAGTAGATTTAGGCCTCTTTGGAGAATTTAATGACATAAATTTGTTAAGGGAAGAGGTGTCCAGGAGAATCAGTGGATTTTCAAGAGTCACCTCCTCTAAACTCAAGAATGGTTCATCCTGAGCAAAATAACATCAACCAAGTTTGTGACACGAAGCTTACAGAAATGAACAAAGACCTTTTAAAAATGCTCAATATAAAATTGGAAGTGTAGAGAAACTGGAAGAAGTACCTGGTGGCCCAGAAGGAATTTAATCGCTCTTAAGGTCTGAGGGTGCTGGGAGTTAGATATCTTTCCTGTTGTTCCTTTTTATTAGGGAATTTTTTTTCCATAAGTTGTTAGGAAACACTAAGGCAAACACAAGAAAAACAAAAGAAGTGGCCAAGCTCAGGGGAGGACGGCATCTGGTTGCATCTCTTATCTGGGACTTTCTCTCTGAAGAGCAGAGATACTGTGAGAATTGGCTGATGAAAGAGGGCTGGGGCAGCTGCGGGCTCTCTCTCTCTCTTGGCTTTGGAGCAGGACGGTCAGAGCTGCTGCTTGGGAAGGGAATTCGCTGCTGCCACCAGAGCCCAGCCCAGAGCTGCCTCTTCTGCCATGGGTGAGCCTCTGCTCACGAGAGCAGCCACTGACCCGAGACCTTAACACCCACCTCACTAAAAGAGGGGCCTATCCCCATCTGCTTGGGTGCCCGGGATCCTGAGCCTGCCTCTCCCTGCCCTGCTGGGAGCGGGGCTGCCACTGTCTCGCTCCTGCTGTTTCCTCAGCATTGCTCTGAGCTTTCAGTGCGCTGTAACCCTTAACCCCCTGCCTGCCAAGACGTTCTACCCTCCCAGCTTGCTGCTTCCTTCCGAGAGTCCTGCTGGGCCACTGGGATCAGGGGTTTGTGAAGCAAAGTGTCTCTCCCTTCCCTTCCCGTCTGGGCCGAGCCACCATTGCCATGTGCTCCCTGAGCCCGGGCCACAGCGCCCCCTGCAGCCGCGGGGGAATCACCGCACCTGCGCCACCCACCGGGAGCCAGCAGCGCCCCTGCCGGCCGCGCCTGGAACTGCGCTGAAGGGGAAAGTGCCACGGCCAAGAAGGCCGGGCCTGGATCCCGGGTTCTGTTTGCTGTCAGTGCCGTAGTTATTGTTGTTTGTTTGTTTGTTTGCTTTATTATACACACAGTAAAGAACTGTTATTCCTATTCTCATGTCTTTGCCTGAGACCTCCTTAATTTCGAACTTATAACTCGGAGGGAAGGGGTTTACATTTTCCGCTCCAAGGGAGGCTCCTGCCTTCCTTAGCAGATGCCTGTCTTTCAAAGCAAGACAGAGGGTTAGCTTTAGAAAGTCAAAGTCCATGTGGGGTTGTAGCAAGGAACATGAAACTGAAGGGGAAAGTGCCGCAGCCAAGAAGGCCGGGCCTGGATCCTGGGTTCTGTTTGCTGTCAGTGCCGTAGTTATTGTTGTTTGTTTGTTTGTTTGCTTTATTATACACACAGTAAAGAACTGTTATTCCTATTCTCATGTCTTTGCCTGAGACCTCCTTAATTTCGAACTTATAACTCGGAGGGAAGGGGTTTACATTTTCCGCTCCAAGGGAGGCTCCTGCCTTCCTTAGCAGATGCCTGTCTTTCAAAGCAAGACAGAGGGTTAGCTTTAGAAAGTCAAAGTCCATGTGGGGTTGTAGCAAGGAACATGAAGGGTAAAAGGAGGGGCTTCTACAGGTACATCAAGAAAAAATATCTTCAAAAAGGAATGCAACTAAACTTCAAGTTATGTTAATTTTCAGATGTTATTTATCTCAAGTCATACATATGGCATATAACATAATTTTACTCAATTATTATGAAAATGTTTTAGTAACAGGAAGTAAAGCTGCTTACTAGATGTTAAATTAATCATAAGTAATATGAAGAAAAGAAAACTAAGTTCAAAGATCTGGTGATTATTTTACCTTTTGTTGCTTTTTGGCAGATTGGGGGATGAATCAGTAGTTCTGACTGAATTTTGTGTAACTTTTGTTGGAAATTGTGTATTTAATGCTAGAAGTAGAATGCCAACTCTTTTGTAGATGAAAACATTATAGGCCACAGTTTAAATGAAGGGCTTTTTTATTTTGATTATGCATTCCAAATGTTTGGGGGTTTTCTTGGTCTGTTCTGTCACAAATCCACGCATGGAAACAAAATAAGCTCTGAAGTTCAGTGACTCACAGGTGTAACCCAGTCTTGTTTTAGTGTGTTGTAGGGTGTGTGCATTTGCTGTTTCGTAAACAAATCAGAGAACTGCTGTTTAAACTTGGCATCTGAAAGAATGATAAAGGGTGAGTTGACAGACCATTTTTTTATGCATGACATTTAGAGATATAAAATTCAGCTTCTCCATCATGATAAGCAGTTTCTCCATGATGATTGCAGATATCCTTGGAGACTGCACTATTGAACAAATAAGGATTGTATATTCATAATACAATGAATAGCTGAATGTTACTGTGCTCTATCACCATTCTTCCACACAATAATATTCTGAGAATATTGCTTTGTACTTCCTTTGCTGTTAACCAGACTGATCATACATGCATTGATTCTTGCAGTGCTCAAGATCTGCAAAAAAAAAATGGGTAATTTGTTGCACTTTGGATTACTAGATTAAGGACAGTACTCAGTAGAAAAGATAGACTTGCCACAGTTGAAATTGACTGTCAAAGGCATCTAAGAGTACCTGAGAAATGTGGGATTATGTCCAGTAATCTCAGGTAGTAGCGATGATGCTGATACAAAAATGGAAAAAGTAAAGTTAGCATACAAAACTAAACAAACAGCTCCCTATATAAAGAAAAAGAAAAGATAATTTAGAAATAATTACAGGACTGTGTTTGAAAAATCAAATTTCATCAAGAATAATCTTTTACAGTTAGAACTGAGGCCTTGATTTGAGGCAACAGTATTATAAACATGGGAGAGGATGAGGAACTCTTGTGACAGTGCAGAAAACAATGCCTGTCTGATCTGACAATAAATTAATTAAAAGTAAAAATGATGGTGTGACTATAGGCAAGGAATTTATTGCAAGTTGTGTTAGTAATGAATAAAAAATGAGAAAAATTGAATCAAAATATACAAAGGGAAATATAAAGGGGAGCTAGAACATTGTTGTAAAAGCACTGTTTGAAGTGATTTGAACAGTGATGAAAATCTTTAGAAGGAGAACTTGTTGCTTAGGAATTGAAAAATTTCTGAATTGCCAAAAAAATTCTAAAGGGTTTTGAATGGTTTTAGTATCAGAAGTTCTTAAGAAATGGAAGTAAGGAGATGTAGTAATTGTAAAATATAAAGTCTGTGCAGTGACATTTGATTTTACAGACAATCACCAAGTTGAAAAGTTAATAAGTGTCAAAACACACACATTAAAAAACCCCTCCTGTCAACAGCAGGAAAAATATGCCCTTAGCATGACAGGGAACAAAATATGGAGCCATCCAAAAACATATGAGTAGCAGAGAACAGCTGAGTCAATTAGCATAGATTTAACTAAACCGCAAATGAGTAAACTTCTGTATAAGGAAAAATCAGAATTGCCAAGCTTTTGGTTCTAATGCTCCAGGCTGGTTTTTCTTTCATTACACTGAAAACAAAGCAGAGCAGGAAAACACTTGTTGACGTGTCCATGGCATCTTCCAGAATTTGAGACGGAGCCAATCACAAACAGCACCTGAAGAGCTCATCTCCAACTATGATAATTGTTTTGAAGTCCCGTTCAAGTTTTCTTTAAAATTTTCATAGTGGATGGCTGACTGTATCTCTAAGACATCTTCTTCAGACCTGAATATACCTGATATATTTAGATATAGTGATAAAAGCCACAATACTGTATCTTTAGTTTGCCTTATATTATACAAGTTTTTGTTCTGGGGTAACTTGCTTAGTTTGGTGCAAGAATTGCTATGTCCAGAAAAATATGTAGGCTACAGCTTCAAAGAATGGGGGATAAGTATGTTTTTTTTAAGTTGAGAAGGTTCTCCTAATGGCGCTGAAAAATATATCAGTTGTTGAAAGTAATGTACTCCAAGTGTCATTTCAGTTATACCCCTGAAGAAAACTATCTATGTTTCCTATCAGACAAAGTGTTTTCACATTGAATAGTACTGTTTTGTTTTAGGGAGACACAGGGGTTTTATGTTCACAGGTAGTATAATCCTTTTTGCAGAATTCTGTGTCAACCAAATTAGTTGTCCTAGATATCTCCAGCAAGACAAGTTAGTTTGAAGTGCTCAGAGAAGCTTAGTTTTGTATGCATCTTACTGCCCAAATGAAATTTTAGTAACTGATTTTTATATGTATTGTCAATGAGCAAAGAAATAGCCAACAGTAGAAGGGCTCCTTTCCCCCTGGGGTGATAGTGGTCCCTGCGGGCACTATGACTTTCGACAGTAGCAGCCCCAGGAGCAGCAGCAGCAGCAGTAGCTGCACTAGCAGCAGTTGCCCCTTCTTCCATTACTTCAGCAAGAGTAGCAGCAATTGTAGCTTGATTCATGTCAAAAGGAACATTTTCCCAAAATGGAGGTAAGACTGACTCCACTTGCGAGTTCTGAGGACTTGGTATTTTCTGCTGAAACCATGCGCTCTGCCATGATGTGAGTGGTATGGAATTAAACAGTGGTAGGAAACTCCACAGCCTTTTTCCTCTCTACCCAGGACAACCAGAGAAAAGTAATAATGTGTTATTCTGTGATTCAGTTTTTATAGCACTTTCCCCTTAAACTTCTGTAATGGGACTGTACTGTAGAACAACATATTTCAGTAAAATGGTTCAGAAATATGAAGTGAAAGTTAGATGCATTCCACATGTTTTGTGCACTTGAACATCACCTAGAGAGTCTCTCCAGAAGTCACCACTTACTGCACTAAGAAAAGAATAATTGTATTGCTTCCTGGTCTTATACAATAGAGAGAGTTAAAAAAATAAGCTCAGTTGATGAAGTATGCTCATTACATATAGAAATCAAACTAGTAGACAATTAAATCTATGAAGAAAGTACCTACAATTTCTTTGCGTAACTACTCTTTTCTATTAGGAGAAAAAGGGTATGATCTACTGTGAAATGTAATAATAAATGGAAACACTATTTTTCATTGTTCCATAAAAGAAGATTTCCATCTTACCTGGGAGCCTCTGCCACTCATGGACACAAGCTGTGAAGGGTCACAGATCACCACAATAATGAAATCTGAGCTCAACAGGATGAATTTGTCACTCAGAGAAACAAACCCTTACCTTGCCCTCAAGAACAGTAGCTGTTGCAAAACAGCAGAATTTAGGGAGCGCAGAAATCATGAGATGTTCCATAATTGTATGGGAGTAGGTCACACCACTCTTACCTATTTACCAGATGAAGACAGCTTTGAACACATTGGTGGTACCTCAAGACCCTGCTGCTGTAACTCTAACAATGACTTTGCTCTCTGACCCTTCCAAGGACTCAGAAACCTGCTAAGTTACTGAGAGCATTCCATTTGGAACCAGGACCATGAATCAAGAAATAACCTGCATTCTGGATCATGCCATCTGAAAAGGAAACCTAATGGATTTGTGGTATCCTTCTGTGCATAAGGTCATCACAGAAATTTTTTCTCTTATTCTGGACTCCAGTGAGACATGCTGCACAATTTAAACTCAGAGTGCATCTCGTCACAAACATAAATACTTTAAAATATCCTGTCTTTTTGAAGCAAAAGTAAATAGAAAAAAAGCAGCAAACTTTATGCAAATGTGATGTCCGCAAAATTTTTACTGCCTAAAGGGATAAAAGAACAATAAATCTTTTGCAGTTTCTCTTGAACCACTAAAACTAGCACTTCAAGAGCTTTTTATTCAATGAAAAGCTTTTGCAATGTGAGCACCCAGAGCAGTTCATGTGTTTAATTTGCTCATTAGGTTGTGCAGGAGGGTGAGAAAAAGTGCCTTGAGAGGAAACTAAAGGCATTCCACAATCATGGCATAATGTCAGAATGTCCACACTATTGTTCTAAATGGAACTAAATTAGATCAAATTATACTGTCATATACAAATTATACAAAGGAAAATGGGGCTCAATTTTACCTTTTCTTCTTTTTTAAACTGCTGTCAAAGGAAAATGGGGCTCAATTTTACCTTTTCTTCTTTTTTAAACTATTTTCTTTATACAAAGTAATCATGACTTCAAAACAGTTAGTTAAAATTTTTTATTTGCCAGAAAATATAATTTACTGGACAATGTCTACAATCTTCAAGGTTAGGAAAGGATGAGTTTTTGAACATTTGGAACCCAGTCATTGAAAAGGAGACACCAAAAGGGAATTTGAAGCCAGGGAGTCCAAACTGCTGCTAAAAGCTGGTGAACTTGGACCAGGTTGCTCAAGGCTTTATTTCCCTGGATGTGGAAAATCTCCTGTTTATTTCTAAATATTTTGAAACTTGAAAAGCAATCAGAATTTTAAAGACTTTATTACTCCAAACTATAGTGTCTTCTAGCATCATCATATTTAACTGGCAGACTAAAAAGAACCCCACAGAGAGATGAGCTGTTCCATGAAAAACTGTCACAAAAAACCAAGAAAAAAAAGCAACAAAACCCACCACCACCAACAAAAAACCAAAATTTCCACCAACTCCCCCAAAAAAAACAAAACAAAAACCCCAAAACAAACAACTAAAAAACCAAAAAATCCTCAAAAAACCAGGAAATAATAGTTTATTTGAAAGAAAAAAAGAACACCAAAACCCACTAAAACATATATGTTTCCATAGAAAAAAAATTAATTTAATTAATTTTATGGTTAACCTGCTAACACTTTTTTCTGCAGCAGTGCTGAATATGACTGAACATCTACTATAGATAAACACATACAGTATTGAAAAAATAAAACTTCTGGCATGTTACATGACTCTGTAGACTTACAAGAACCAGCTAACAATTTGTACATTTTGAAAACATACAGTAAATACTGTATTTGAAAAATACAGTAAAATACAGTTTTAGTTTAGTTTTAGTCTAATAAATTTACTGTATGTTTTCAAAATCTGTAAATTTTGAAAACATACAGTAAATTTATTAGAATAAAACTAAACTAAAACTAAACAGTGAACATAACATAACTAAATATAAACACTGAATTAATTCAGTAGTAACCCATATTAAGAATCTATTTGGGCCATGTAACTGACCCCCCCTTTAAAGGGTTTCTTCTTCTTTTTGGCCTAAAATGAATTTTTTTTTTTTTTTCTTGTAGGCCATGCCATAAATGATCTGCAAGGTACATGGCTTCTGATAATGATGTGTGTCTCCAGCTGACAATAAGAGAAATTCCGTGTCGTGTAGTGGTTTGCCCAGTTGTATGGAAGTGATACAGGCATAAAGAGTGGACACCATTTGGGGAAAATTGTGATTGGGATATATGGTTGCATGATGTGTGAACTAATGTTAATTCTCAACTGAAAACCTAAGACTTTGTTGATCATGTATTTACTAAAGTATCTAAAGTCATGTGCCTTCCTGCTATATTTTGTTCAGTTATTTCTTTATGCACGTATTAATAGATGACAAGAATTCACTTGGTAGCTTGCTTGCCTTGATAGCCCATCGGTAAGAAATACCTGAATTAAATGAACAACAATCTTAATTGACATTAATTTAAATTATGGTGCACATAAATGAATCTACCCTTTCATTTGTCATTTAACATTTACCATTTTCTTTGATGGTTTCTGAAGTTGTTCCTGAATATCAATTATAACATCTTAAATAATTTATATCTGTGTCAGAATGCTACTGTCATTAATATGAGCTTGTGTGAAAAGATTTTTTTCTTTAATTTCTACCTAATGTCCATTTCCAGTTATCAACTGTTACAAAGAAAACACCTTGGGGGAAATAAGAGTTCAATTTGCCATTGTAAAAGACTGTATAAAGAATGAGATTTCTTTCCACCTAAAATACAAATAACAATTTTTTTCCTGGAAAGTTTCAATCATATCACCTTTGTGCCAGTCCTGAATTTCCTTGGGAATAAATAGTGATTTCCCATTAACTTTTCCTATAGCTCTGATTCAAGGATACTTTCTAAGCCAGAGGGAGACCACCAGTATCTGCCAACACAGAAGAGGTTTGATTCTTATTTCGGATAGAGGATGAACCACTTAGAATATAAATATGTTTACCATACAGTAAAACTTTACAAGCATTATGGTAGTCTTTAAAATCGCATATATTAGGAGCTTGATAATTGATAGAAACACTTGAAAACATTTACATTTTTAAATTTTTTTATTTAATGGATTTTTTTTTTTGACTCCATGAAGTATATAACTTTCTGATTGGGAAAGTGTTCTTGGTATCCAGAGGGAAAGAGAAATGTCTCTATACCTTTCACATGTGTTTCTAATAGAAAGTTTTCCCTAGGGTGACTTCACGATGCCTGTATGTATCCCCAATCATCTGTTCTGTTTATGCTGGATATTGAGTTCTGTGCTTTTAAGACTAGATCTGAGAGCAAAGCAGGGTGGGAGAAGGAAAAACAGTGGAATTTTTTTCACGGCTGCATTCGAAAACATAGAAATAAGTGCTTCAGCTCTCTCTCCGTTGGTGTGTGTTGTCTGCAGCATGGACAGGGAGCAGGAGAGAGCTCTCCTTTGCTTTAAGTTAGTTTTTTTAGCTAGTGAAGCAGAGAAGTTCCCTGGACTGTTGCTTTTTTCTTTTCCTGGAACTATTCAAACCTGCTTTGGACTGAAAACCCAGAAAAAACTCTGGGAGCTCATGCCTGTGGCCCACTGGCACCCAGGATGCTTATTCAAAAACATAGAGATAAGTGCTTCAGCTCTCTCTCCATTGGTGTGTGCTGTCTGCAGCATGGACAGGGAGCAGGAGAGAGCTCTCCTTTGCTTTAAGTTAGTTTTTTTAGCTAGCTGAAGCAGAGAAGTTCCCCGGACTGTTGTTTTTTTCTTTTCCTGGAACTATTCAAACCTGCTTTGGACTGAAAACCCAGAAAAAACTCTGGGAGCTCATGCCTGTGGCCCACTGGCACCCAGGATGCTGCATTCTAGCACCGGTGGGACTGAGAGACCCTCAGTGAGCCAAGGAACTCCCAGAGAGGATTCTCTCAGAACTTTCTGAATTTGCCATCTCTTCAGAATAATGAGAGGTTTCATTGTTTAATATTATACAATTCTTATGCTTGTGAATATTTTGCTAGTTAAATAAACAGTTTTTTCCACTTTTCCTGCAGGAGATTTATGTTGCCCAAACTAGTGGGCAGAGGAGCGTCTTCAATTTGCTTTCTAGAGGGACTCTTTTGGAGGTTTCCTCCCAAATTTGTCCCAAACCAGGATAGAAACTTATCAAATTCTTTTCTTTCTCAATGAAATAATACTAAAACAATACCCAACTCACTAACCACAATAATTTTAGAGAGCATACTGTCATCTCTCTGTGGTGCCTCTTCATAAAAACACAAGTCTATGGTCTATAATGTGAGAATTGTCAAGTAATAGATTTGTGTTAATGCGAAGTTTGTAGGAAAGAGGCAAGGCCAAAGATGAGGATGATTATTTTTCTGTGACATTGTTCCCCATATAGTTGTCTACATGTAACTATGACCACAAATAACAGAACGACAATTCCATTCCTGTTTGTGCCTAAAATGACATATCCATTCTTATGATAATTGTATAGACAAGGGCTATCCAATATAAAACATAAACATCAGGTAGATGAATTCTGTGGGGCACTGGCTTATCTTTTACAGCACCAACTAGGATGCGACAAAATCATTAAAAATAGCAATAATTCAAAATAATGCAAAACTACTAGAAACTAGGTAATGTATGATTGTTTTAGAAGGAATATCCAGCTCAACAGTGTGAGTCAATCTCCTCAGATCAAGGGCAGACTTTTCACTAATTTTGACAGGAGTTGAGTAAAGTCTGTATAGGATGGTTTTCTTGCTGGTAGAAGTATGAAACCTATACAAACATATATGGCAAAAGTAAGGAAATAGAAGATGAAACTGTTGTGCCCATAGCAGAAAAATAAGTATCTCACTGAAACAAAAGACTGTATTGTATGTTGTTAAAATTTGCTCACTTAGTTAAAGCCACAATAGTTAGGAAATTAAGCCTTTGCTGCCCTTTCAATTGAGTAGGAAATGCTGGATGCAGTACTTTAGAGAAAATAATTGAAATAATTGTTAAATTAATGACTAGAAGTCAACATCTTTTAATGAATGGAATTTGACAGCTTTTACTATCTGTGCCTTTTATGTGTGTGCGTGTATTGCATTACAGAAAAGTTCAGTGAGTTCACAGTCTTCTGGGAGAGCTCAGTCTTCCTTTTACATGTATTAGCATTAGCACTAAACAAAAAATAGGGCATTAGCACTAAACAAAAACTTACTTTGCCATTAATTTTTAGATAAGCCATTTTATATGATTATGTTTTAATATGCTTATCATAGTTTTATGGGCAAGTAAGACTGTATAGTGCTAACATTATCTAACTTAAAAAATCATATTCAATGAAGAAGGAAGTATGCAGATAATTTTAAACTATTCACTGTATACAACAACAACAACAACCAAAAAAACCCCCAAGAGCAATGGATTACAAATAGATGTGTTTAAAAATGTTTTTTTTTTTTTTAGTTAGACAAATTCAGGTTTTGAAACATGTAATCCTGAATTCTATTTGTAATGTAAATACCTGTAGTAATGTAGATTAACTAAAATCCTTTAAAACACTTCTTATTTACTTCAATTGCATCAAGAACAATGAGCCAGTTTCTTGAAATGGCATCAGCATTTATCTATTTAATAGATATTGTCAAAGAACCGTAGACATTTATAAATGAAATAATTATTTTGACATTTATGGGAATTTCTGTTAAGTTTCTGAATCATTAATAGGAGCTTAAATAAGTACAAAGATGTCTAAATATAGGCTTCATTTTTTTATTGGGATACGTACTTTTACCATGTAGCTTTGAAGTGATTTTGTTATATAGAATTTGCTTTAAAACCAAGCCAGGTCATTAATGACTGAAAATATCTGCTGTCTCTGATCAGACTTTAGTCAAAGGACTTAATGTGTGTATTTCCAAATCCTGACTTTTCCAGGGATTAAATAATGCTAAGCTAGTATTATCACTTGCTCTTTAAAGATGATTTCACTAATATCTCAGATGAATTGGCAAGACTTACGATGTTCTACAATTCCTTTTATCTCTTTTGTGAACAGATGTATAATTTCTTGCCTGTGAGACAAGTGTGCAGTTTGTCAGGACCACTGAATTCAGCTGAAATACAGAAACAGGGAAATTCAGCACACATGCAGAAGTAAACCAAGGATTTTAACGTCAAATATTTTTAAGTGTGTTTTCCTAGCATTTTAAGGAAAGCATTGTAAGATGGAAATGATAGAAAAAAAAGTAATTCATAAGCATATAACTAACAGGTCTTCAAACTGACCAGTAATGCATGCTTTCTGTGTAAAACGTTTGATACTCCAAAGAAAGAAGATAATATCTGGATAATGTTAACTTATGGAATATCCATTGTAAATGCGGTAGTGGTAGTTCAACATGGGGGATGGTTGCATGTGAAACTGTTAATCTTGAACTAAATTTCTGAAGCCCCAGCACTGATAGTGTTAAAAGCCAGGCTGGATAAATCCTGGAGCAACCTTGTCTAGTGGGATGTCATTTTTATATTGTGGCACCCAAAACTGGATTAAGGAGTAGCATGAAGAATATTCTGGATAGAGAATCTGAATAGAAAATTGTGAATAGTTTTATGAGTAGGGCCACCCAGTGTGGAGAGAAACAAACATTTATCTTAGCTCATAAGCAAAAGAAGGTTTCACATCCCACCATAAACCCTTACTGAATTACATCTTTGAATTTCTCACCAGAAAAAATAAAGGTGACTACTTCAATAACTATTTTTTAAAATGTAATTACATTACTTACTATATATATAAGCTTTCAGATCTAGTCTTGTAGTTGACATTTAGTCTTCTGGAATAAAAGCTTTGCTTGTTTTACCAAGATGTGTGATGCTGAAGACATAGTGATGTATGGGATGATGCTGTGTGTATGCCACAGAAATAGCCTGATGTGTTTACTTAAGAAAACCAAACAACACAGATGAAATATCATGAAAGGGATCTCCCAAGAGAACTCTATCTGCTAACATGTTTAACATAGGCAGAAGCTGGGAAATAATTTGTGCCACACTTCAGAGAATCACTGATGGATGGGAGATAGATGGTATAGACAAGTATATGCATTGGGCAGGAATTCTATTTAAAAAATGCATTAACTCTCACACTTTTCCTGCAAAAGCAGATGGCTGTGTAACATATTGCAGTTCAAAGAGAACTCAGAGTGCCACAAGAGGATGTTCCCTTGAGTAATGAAGCTGGTTATAAATTTAAAAAAAAAAATGGATAGCTTACCAGTATCCTGAAATAAAGCTGAAGGAGTGAGCAATAGGCCTTATTAAAGATGCATGTATTTGATAATGTCTGAAGAAATGGCATTAAAGATAGTAGTGGATTGCAAACCTGCAACCTTGTGTTGTAATTTTATCTGTGATTTAACATTGTTGTATCTGATGCGTGATGGAAGCTGCATCTTCCCTGAAATGCACTTTCAGCTTACATGAAATTTCTTATTGAATAGATAAATACAAAAAAAAAATTATTTTTTTAAAAGACAAAAAATACATTCATAAAAATTCCATTATATTGAATTTAAAAGAGCAGGTGAAATGATGTGAAGCTGAGTTAGTAATTGAATATACAAAAGCAAGATTAATAAGAAGATTTAAATTGACATCCTTGAAAAAAACAGAGTCGCCTGTTCATAATTTAAAGGGTCATTGGCTGTATTTATTGCAAACATAATTGTTTTGTTCTATGAAGCAAAGAAATAGCTTTGTTTATGAGTGTGTCTGCATATTTGGCAGCATTGCCTATGAGCATGCCAATAAAGAGCATGCGACACATGAATTCCTTTCATATATAAAAAATTTTTTTCACAAGTTTTATTATCTATAAGATAGTAAAAATAATATGAATAACTGGAGATAAAATTTGCCAGACAATGTAAAAGAAAAATGGTTCCCACATTTTCAGCTTTTAATTCCATGAGCATCTTTTGAATATATGCATTTGCAAAACTCCAGGATGCATGAAAGCATGCTGAATGACTTTTAAAAAGTCATGGCAGTCGGGTGGTATCCCCAGTGACTGAAAAAAATGGAATACCACACACATTTTCAAAAGGGATGATAAGGAGAACCCTGGGAACTACTGATCAGAAAGGTTCATCTTTGGACCCATGAACGTGTCATACTGGAAGACATGCTGAAGCACATGGAAAACATGGAGGTGATTAGAGAGAGCCAAGATGGTTTCCTCAAGGGCAAATCATGCCTGAGTAATCATGGTCTTCAGCAATGGAGTGACTGCATCCCTGGACAAAGAAAGAGCTAGTAACATCATTTACTTGGGCTTCTGTAAGGCCATTCATAGGGTCCCACAAAAAATTCTTGCCTCTAAATTGGTTCTGAAGAACTGTTAGATAAAAAATTGGCTGGATGATCCCCTTCCAAGTATTATAGTCAATGTCTCAATGTCCAACCGCAAACCAGTAGTGAATGATGTCCCTCAGGGGTATATACTAGGATCAACACTATTAAATATTTTCATCAGTGACGTGGATAGTGAAATAGAGTGCATCCTCTGCAAGTTTGCAGGTGACACAAGTTGAATGGCACAATTTAGTCACTTGAGTGAAAGATGTCCAGAAGAATCTTGACCAGTTTGAGGAGTGGGCTGATGTAAACCTCATGAAATTCAGCAAGGCAAATTTCAAGGTCTTGAACCTGGGTCAGGCAATCCCAAATATTTATACACACTGGGTGAATAACTGATTGAGAGTAGCCCCACAGGGAAGGACTTGGCGATATTGAGAGATGAAAAATCATGTATGAATCATCAAAGTGCCCTTGAAGCTCAGAAAGCCATCATATCCTGGGCTGCATAAAAGAAATGTAGCCAGCAAGTCATGGAGCACAATTCTCCCTCTTTTCTACACCTCATGAAGTGTCACCTGGAGTAATAAGTCCAGCTCTGGGATCCTCAATACAAAACAGACGTAGGCCTGCTAGAGTAGTTCCAAAGGAAAGATACAAAAATTACCAGAGGGCTGAAGAAACTCTCCTATGAAGAGAGGCTGGGAGAATTAGGGTTGTTCAGCCTGGAGAAGAGAAGACTCCAGGAAGACCTTATTGTGGTCTTTGAATACTTACAGGGGGATTACAAGAAGTACAGATAAAGACTATTTACTAGGACATCTAATGACAAGACAAGGTGCGTTGTTTTTAAATGGAAAGAGAGTAGATTTATATTAAATATAAGGAAGAAATTTTTTTATCATGAGAGTGAGCCACTGGAACAGATTGTCCAGAGAAGAAATTAAAAAGTCATTTGGGAAAAAAATATATAATTGTTTTCTCCTCTAACAGAATAGACAGGGAATTTCTTTTACCTTCGATAGAATCTAGACAGTTCTTGTCACAAAAGGTGATAGTTCACTAAGTGTTTAGTCCGGTTAAAATGTTTTCATGACTGTTTATTAAGTAATTAAGAAGAAGTTTTACTTCTTAGCCATTTATTAACTGTTAATTTAATGCAAATTGCTACCATAATGTGTTACTATTTCCCATAGGTAAAGCTGAGCATGTGATAAAGTGGCCATAATTCTTTATAAAGTGGTTAAAAGTCGTGTTCCATTTCTCTGGGGTTTAGTTGTGTGTGGGTTTTTTAACTTCATTAACAAATTAGTTTTTCGCAGAATCTAGTTAGTATTGGTTCGTTTGTTCCTATTCATCATAATTGATACTTCAATAAAATATGCTTTCCTATCTCACTAGGTATTTGCTTTGTCAGTGTATGTGGATGAAAAGCACTTCAGTATCATCTCAATGACTATTACATGAATAGCTGAGTTAACAACCAGTAGTGCACTCAGCAGGGAATGCCATTTGTTGTTTAAAAGACAATAAATTATACCAAGTCAGAGGTATGACAGAAATTCACTAACATAATACAAAAGTCATTATCTCAGACTAAGACCTGGCTTATTTCCAGCAATTTGAGTGGAATTTAGCCAATGCTAAATTTGGCCCATTAACTTCTATATGGTTTCTGCTACACATAAGTTTGTTCATTCTGTATTCAAACATTTTATTACCAAGATTAATAGCCTCTTTCCTATTGCCTATTAATAATCCAGTAGCATGACAAGGAATGGCTAGCACAATGTAAAATGCATAAACTCATTAAAAATAATGACTTTCACACAGTGGGTTGTGCTACTCAGGGATTGATTTCAAATCCTGGCTGAAGTATATTGCTGTACTGGCAAAATGTCAAAGATTTGTGGGATTTACAACAGACCCTGTAAACCATCTGAACATTGTCATACATAATATTTGTAAAGATTATCTACAGAATATCTTTCTAATTCTAAGAAATTACAACTTTTATTTATGTTTTAAAATTAACATATGGACATGACTGGATGGCTCCAAAATTCTTTGTTAGGTTATGAAATACTAAGCTTTTAATTCTATTTGGCCCAAAAGCCAAGAAGACTTTAATCTTCACTGGATTATATGAAGAATTACTTGAATTAAATGTAAGATTTCCTTTCTTCATTCTATAATGTTTCTATTAATACTTTTTCACAAAAAGGTATGATCCATCTTGAGATAAGGTAATTGTTTGAACAGACTTTCAGGAACATATGGAGTATTTTGCCCACATTGATGTTGGTTTGCAGTACTATTAAGTTTGCATTTTATTTTCAAAAAATGAGTTATCTTCATTTAGTTTTGAAAATGGCTTATCTGAATTTATGCAAATTTTGTATTTCTGAGCGGAACAATGCACAGCTGTAATGGTTATCAGGGAAAGAAAACAACCCCACAGGGTTCTGCATAAGGTATGATGCTGAGGTAAACCATAAGGTGAAAATTTGTGCATCCAAAGCTCAGTTGGAGATGAAGCTGCCCAGAAATGTGGGGTCAATAAAAAGGGTTTTTTTTTTCAAATATATTAACTACAAAAAGCAGTGTATAAATAACATCTGCCCATTACAGGAGGAGTATTGGTACCTCACAAATAGGGACATAGACAAGGCAGAGCTGTGAAATGCTTTCTTTGCCTCTGTCTTCACACAGATGACAGAGCAGGGATGTCTCAATGCCCTGAGCTGAAGGACCCATGACTATGAGAACGATGAATTCTCAGTTGATCCTGAATATGTAGGGGATCTGCGGTGCCAGCTGGATTCCTACAAATCAATGCGCCCTGATAAGATTCATCCAAGAATCCTCAAAGACCTAGCTGATGCTGTTGCAAGGCCTCTATCAAATGGTGATTCTAACTAACCCCTTCCAACTCAGCATATTTTATGATCACTGTTCCTGTTTTGTATTGGTTTTGCTTATCTGCATAGATGGCCCAGAACAAGGGCAAATCAAGTCTGTTTAATAATTCCTGATTACATTCTCATGCCACAGTCATGTTTTTAAGCACACATTTTCTTGTAGCTCATTATTTGGCTATGAAGTAATGCAGCTGGTGGTCCCATTTGTGATATTGCAACAAAGGAAAAAAATGTATTGATTTCTTTACCTGTTCACCATAGCATAATTTATGAATATCTATTCAACTGCAATAATGTCATGAATGTGAGAATGCAGTTTATCACTGAGTTCTAAAATAAATATTTGCTTCTCATCACTTGAATGGAAGTAGAACTATTAAGACCTCAGCTGACAAAAAGACTTGTGTAGACTGTGCAAAGCAGTTACTTTCATGAACTTGCATAGTAATTCATCAAAACCTCTGAAAATCATGGGATTTCTTTTTTGCTTCCCCAGTTGTGTTGGAATAAAATACTCAAAATAAGAAGTCTTAAATTATATACTATAAATGTAGTTATTTTGCATGCAGTCACCACTACGATTGCTTGACTTGGAAATTATAACACTAAATGGGTTTGTTTATAGAGGAAAGGGTTCAAGAAAGGAAAAAAAGATCAGCAGACAGAGAAAACATGACATGACTGCATAATACCCATGCATGAGAGTGCTTCACTACCACTTAATAAACTATGGAAACAGTCAAAAAGTCATTGGTTTCTAAAAAAAAAATCAAATACCTAGCAGACAACCCCCTAAATGACCTGCCAGTCTTAATTTCCATGTTCTTTACTGTCATTAAAAAGGCTGAATTCAGCATGATTAATTTAAAAAACATTCTAGATCACTGTTAATTAGTTGTGGTATGCCTTTTACTCATCTGTCAGTGTTTCCTTTCTTTTTGACTAATACACTATGATGATAAGTAGCATGTTTTGCCAACTATGCTTTTCAGAATTTTAGTAATTTATTATTGTATATATTTACATTCCAGAGACACGTGTCATCCTGACAACAATTTTTCAGGATATACCTTAGCATGCGTATTACTTAGCAGATAGACTTTACATGTGCAAATGTTAGTCCTCTTAAATCCATTTTCTAGATTACATGAAAACTTGAATCTGAACTCTTCTGAAATTGATGGGTCTTTAATTGTGTCTAAAAAAGTATCATGTAGGGTTTGTGATATCAAAGACATTCTTAAGAAATATATCCATGTAATGTTTGTGTGGGAAGAATACAAGTGCTATATCTAGATTTTTTGGCATGACTGAAAGCCCAATACGTGTGTGAATAGACACGGAGTCCTGCAAAACAGATTCTGACCCAGCCCTGTCTACTGATGTTTGTGGGCACAAGTGTAGCATCCCATGAACACCCATATTTTTACACAAGCAGTCTGCATTAGAGGCAGCTGGCCATAAGTATGATGAAAATAAGCTAACTGGATGGAAGAACAGGGAATGTTCTCCAAAGCAGGTCAAAAATATAGTACAGGTTAGCCAAAATCATGAGTAACAAGACTGTTGAAATGCTCAGACATACTTTCGAACAGTGATGAGATTTTGCGTTGAAAAAGTAGAATGTGGATGGTGGTTGGAAATAGCGAATGTCTCAGTGTTTTGAGGCATAACTGACTGGCTTTGGTTAATATGAAGAACAGTTGTTTTATTTAAACAGCTTGTGTTGAAATATTTGGATATCAGTCAATTTATTTGCTAAGATCAGCTCACTCCTGATTTTGACTTCCATATATCATAGTATAAATATGGGCAGAGTAGAATGATTTTTTTGTGTTTCACTGGTCATGTTGCATTATATTTTATGACAAGCATTTGCACTTAAAATAATTTTAATCAAGTATGCTAGCTACTCTACATGTAAAGTTCAAACAGAATATGTCACCTGTTCTATTCTGTTGATGGGACTTTTAACAGTGAGCAGCAAAACTGCATTTAGAAATGTGATTTCTATTTAAAGAAATCTCAGAGAGAAAAGAGCATATCTAATAATTTACATCTTTCTTATGTGACAGTGAAGAAGCATGCAAAGTATAACTAAGTTAAGTTCACATAATGAAGACATTGATGCTTGAATGTTTTCTTGTAGCCAGATGCTTAATTTGACTTTTTTTTTTTCATTCTAAATCTTTTACCCTAATTAGACATCCAAAAATGCATTTTTCAATTAAGTACCAGAGAATAATTCAAGGTTGATGATGAGTGTATTATGAACAGTTAAACTTTTTGTTCAGACATTTTGAAAATATGTATCATTACACCTGTTTCTAAAAAGGGTAAAAAAGGGTAAAAGGGGTAAAAAAGGAGGAGGACTGTAGGAAGTATTGACCAATCATCCTCACCTCCATGCCCGATAACGTAATGGAACATATCTTTCTGGAAGATATATTGAAATATATGAAAGATAGAGAGACATGATTAGAGAGGGGCTTTAAACCAAGAGTAGGTTTAGATTTCACATAAAGACGAAATTTTTTACAATACAGGTGGTGAGACACTGGAGAAGCTGTGATTTCCAGGTCACCAAAAGAGTTCAAAGTCAGGCTGGATGGGGCTTTGAGCAGCTTGATCTAGTGAGCGATGTTCCTGGCCATAGCAAATGGTTGAACTAGATGATCTTTAAAGGCTGTTTTCAACTCAAACCATTCTGTCATTTTACATTATTCCTAAAAATTATGGTTTTGTGTTGAAATAAATTGAGGAATTTAATGAATCTCCACCATTTTACTATGATTTAATCTAACTGCTAAGCAGAGTCTTGCTATCACTGGGGATAAAAGTAAATTAATACATTATCTTCTACAAGTAGGGAGTGAAATAAAGAGTAATTGGAAGTTGTTAAAAAGAAACTCTTTCAGCTGGTCAAAATTAATAGTTTATAACATCATCTTTTCTAATAATGGTTGAAGAAGTTACTGAGCAGCAAATAAAATGTAACCTCTGACTACAATAGGCAGAAAAAGTAGAAGAATAATGGTCCCATGATAATAATTTTGACATTGTTACTGTTGCAAATTAGGATTGAACTCACTCTTCCTGGCACGCCATTGCAGCTGTACTATAAATCCTTACACTTCTTACAAAAAGAATCAGTTTTTATAGTTTTAAAAATTTATTCAATCTTATGAGGGAATGCCCTGAAATGAATTCAATACTGGGGTTTCATAAAGATTAACATTAAATGTCCTTTTTGCGGTATGGCAAAAGAAGACAGACTTTAGCCCTGACTGAAACTACAGAAAGAACACATATGTTTACAGACATAAAAAAAAAACTGAGCAGAATTTCCTAATCTGAGGTCATGGCTCAATATCATAGAAACATGGAATCATAGAATGATTTGTTTTGGAAGGGACCTTAAAGGCCATTTAGTTCCAATGTTTAGTTCTATTTAGCCCCACTGCTGTGGGTAGGGACACCTTCAGCTAAAACTGATTGTTCAGTGACCCATCCAAACTGACCCTAAACACTTCCAAGGATGGGACATCCACAGCTTCCTAGACAACCTAGCCCAGTATTTCACCATCCTTACAGTAAAAATTTCTTCACTATATCTAATGTAACCCTATTATCTTTCAGCTTGATCCATTCCCCTTTGTTCTGTCACTACATGCCCTTGTCAAAACTCTCCAACTTTCTTTTGGGCTGCTTTCACTGGGAAGCTGCTTTAAGGTCTTCCCAGAGCCTTGTCTTTTCCAAGCTGAACTCCCCAGCTCTCTCAGTCTGTCTTCATAGCTCTCTGATTATCTTCATGGCCAACCTCTGGGCTCATTCCAAGGTAGCCATGTCCCTCTCATGCTGGTAGTCCCAGAGCTGAACACAGTACTCCATATGGAGAGTAGAGAGGGAGAATTACCTCCCTTGACCTGTTAGTCACGTTTCTTTCGATGCAACCCAAGACATGGTTGTCTTTCTGGTCTGAAAACCTACATTACCTTATCATGTTGAGTTTTTTTTCAAATCATACATCCAAGTCTTTCTCTGCAGAACTACTCTTAATCAATTTTTTGTCCAGTTTGGGATTTGTGATTGGTATTGCCCTGACCCACATGCAGGCTATTGCACTTGCCTTGTTGAACTTCATGAAGTTCACACAGGCTCGCCTCTGAAGCCTGTCAAAGTCCCTTCCTTCCAGCATGTCAGTGAACAGATTTTGGGACTGTCAATAAATCTGCTGAGGGTGCACTCAATTTCACTGTCCATGTCAAGAGCATGGATATTGAACAGCACTGGTCCCAGTATGGGTCTCTGAGGAGCACCACACATCACTACTCTCCACTTGGACATTGAGATTTGACTACAGCTCTTTAAATGTGACCATACAGCAAATTTGTTATCCACCAAGTGGATAATCCATGTCTCTCCAGTTTACAGA
This sequence comes from Pyrgilauda ruficollis, assembly GCF_017590135.1. Classification (NCBI taxonomy): domain Eukaryota; kingdom Metazoa; phylum Chordata; class Aves; order Passeriformes; family Passeridae; genus Pyrgilauda; species Pyrgilauda ruficollis. The sequence continues at coordinate 9,689,193 of NW_024525156.1, forward strand.
CAAGGATGTCATGCAGGACCATGTCAAATGCTATGCACCAGTGCACATAGATACTATCAGTTGCTCTTCCCTTATTCACCAACAATTTCACCCTCCTGTACAAGGCCACTAACAATTTCAGACACAATATTTGTTGCAGACCATCTTCTGTCTTACATATAGTCCTTTAAATTACACCTTTTCCATATGTGCAAAGTCCTTTAAGTGAAAAAAAAAAAATTGTCAGATGCCTTTGAGTGTCAGATTTTTTCCCTATACCTTTCCCTGTATCATTCCTTAAGTACTAGAGACATTAGTTCTGTGTAAGATTTTTATCAGTGTTTGCACTAAATATTGAAACTTAAGGTGTGCATTTATATGTTGGCAAATTTTTAAATAAGTGACTCCCCTATAGAAAAAGTATTTAGCTAAACACATCTGGTATTATTGTTTTGTTCTGGGGGAAAGGATTAGTACAATAATTTGGATTTTGCAATTGAAGTTAAAATATTGGAAGGAAATTGAATTTCTGTTATTAATTTGTTTGCATGTGCTGCCTTGTGTCATGTAAGATGCATGTCCTGAAAGTACATTTCCTGAATCCTGTGCAAAAGCTGTTCTTAGCACTATCTCTCTTAATGCATGCCTCAGAACTTATATTAAGAACTATATATTCTGTATAGTTCTGTATGCTCACCTATACTATATACATGCCTCAGAACTATATATTAAGTGAAGCTGAGGCCAAAATCGGGAGATAGATTCTGCATTCTGGTATACATTATATGGTTTCATTACTACTATGTGGGTCATCTGCTGCCTCTGAGGAGATTTCACTCAATCAAGTAACTTCACACAATGTTACAGGAAAAGAAAATTCCCAAAATTTCAGGTCCAGAAATCTCTGATTAAACTCCGAAGAAAAGGACCCGGAGAAAGGAATAGAGAGGGAACATAAAACTGTGAGACAGAGCTAATGTGCGAGTGAGAAGCAAATCTGATGACTAAGGGGATGCATTAACCTCAGTAAGAAAAGTTTCAAACCTGAAAACTAATGGATTGACAGTTTGGCAATGAAAAAGGAGAAGAAAAAAAGTCTTGACAAACACACTGCCTGATGCATGTATGCTGGACCTTATATAATGAAAGTCATTAGAAGCAAATTTGGAATAAAGAGAAATCAATTGCTTGTGATGAAAGCATGACAAGAATAGCTTGTCTTGATTGAATGAAGTACTTTGAAAATATTTTTTTTATTAGAATCTGAGTGATGACAACATTATGTCAAACAGAAAAAAAAGCTTCATTAGTCTTGAGGAACTGAAAAAAAATCTATTAAATACAATCTTTCAAACAAAGAATGACTTTCTGGTAGATTTCCCACAAGTATTTTCAAGAAGTCACATACAGATTTTTACTCAACAGATTTTCATAAATTTTGAGCAACTGTATAGCTGTCTTCTGGCAATATAAATGTAGTATAAAATGTAATATTGGAATCTGGAATTACTTTTCCTTGGTGAAATATTACAAACTTGATAATATTTCTCCATGCAAAAATTTCAAGTTCTTGCTTTTTGATCAACAATTAAAAACTAAACTGAGTTAATATACATAGAAATTCAAAAAACTGTAGACAAACGCATGTATTTGATTATATTTTATCTTTATTGTCAGTAGCGTCTTCTGGTTGTTTTTTCTTCTCTCTTTCAAAGCAGAAGCAGTTTTCAGGCTGCTTTGAGCTTACATCAGTCATGCTGCTCCATTCAACAGCACATACTTGTGGTCTTACTCAGTCCTCAGCGAGCTGACAATCCTACCTCCATTTGCCAAATAGGGCATAATTCCCTAGAAGTAAAGTTATGAAGTTCATATTGCATACTGCTTTATCTTAGAAGAAAGTGTAGCAAATAATGTCTGTTTCAAAGTCTGTTTGACATTTTTCATTGCAAAATATAATTTTCAATTGCTTAGATAAATTAAGTATCAGGTGAGTGCATGGATAACCACATTTCTAAGAACTTGGTAAACTAATTCACCAAAGTGATGTCTGCCTAAACAGCAGCTCCAGATTTACAGAGAAATGGAACATTTCAGGGATGCAAGAATTGAGCAAAACTTCTCTATTGACACGGATGATTCCCTGCTGAATTGTTTAAGTTCAGTCTTGTTTTGGATTGTGTCAAAGGAATGTACTGGAGAAGCACCAAAAAATAAACTCATCTCAAATGTGGGGTGGGATGAGAATAAAATAATAAATGCAAGAACTAGAAGTAAAGATAAAGAGAAAGAAGGCAGAACTATAGAAAAACTGTGGGATGCCACTGGCAGAGACAGGATGAGAAGCAAGAAGAGGGAACTTCAGATGATGCGAAAAGAAAAAGTAGTTGTGTGATCTTGATGTACAGAAGTTAAGAAAATAGCTCTCTGTGTTGGTATGACAACAAGAAGCAGCTTAGGTATATTCACCAGGAATTAATTTTGCTTACAGCACATCTTTCTATCCTCATTCCTTAGTGGCTATTCGTAAAGATTGCTGTAGTATGTCTGTTTCAGTCCTGAATGCAAAATGTGTTTGCAGATTTGAATCTATCCTTGTAAGCTATTCCAGTACCTGGAATACATTTTCATGTTAATTTGTTTGCATTGAGCAAATAGCTGTGAAATCCTTTTCTAAAAGCATTCCTTTTGCACACCCTTTAGAGATCCAGTTGCTCAGAGAGTCTTTCAATGTCTGGAGGTATTAAGGTTTTTCATCATAAAAATCTGTATTGTTGCACTTCAATTCTTAACCTTAATGACAACCAGAATTGAAAACCAGACAAAAGTCTGGGGTTTTTTTTGAGGATTTTTTTTAACGTGTAACATAAGAAATCACATTAACAATCTGTCATAAATGTATTTTGAGAGGATGAATATAACCACTCTAAAGATGAGATATAAAGCTAGCTGTGCATTCTAACTTTTTGCTTTTCTTCCCTGTAAAGTGTATTCTACACTGAGAAGTGTCAGGTAGTTATAGATCAGACATAAATATAATATTTTCAGTGTGAAAGTCTCACAGTTTTGATGCCTCATAATTACGCTGCAGGAAAGAAATATTATTTCCATTTTACAGGTAGCACATAAAACCAAGAGATAAGTGCCTTGCCGAAAGCTGCAGAGGAAGTCTGTGTTAGAGGAGATAATTAAATGTCCCAAAACAGCTACTGGGCAGATGAATATTCTTCTGTTAAAATTGTACAATATAATATTGAGTTAGGTTCAGACATTTACACACAAATCCTTGTGCACATACAGACAGGACCTCTGGAAGGATTTATGTGCTGTTTAATATCACTTAGCAAAAATTCAAAAAGTCAAAAATTAAGTGTAACAGAGACATCCCATGCTCTGTGTCTAATACAGAGGAACCTAATCTCTTGTCCTACTGTCCCACATTTGAAACCTATGTTTTTTAAAATATGGCACCACTTAACTGAAAGTCTCCTGTTGAAATCTTATACATGAATGCTGAGGGCTATAACATTTTAATCTATTTAGAAAATCAAGTCAAAATATGTCCCATGAGAAATGTGTCAGGCAGTTACTTAGATCCTTCATTGTCTCAAAGAGAACAACTAAGATCAATTTCTGAATTGAAAATTTGCAGTAAGTGTTACCAAGTTAAACTATAAATTTGTGTTCTTGTATTTAAAGGATACCCTCAGTTTCATTGTTACAAGTTTTTTGGGGGGCAATATTGCTTGTTCAGGGAACAACTTACGCATCTTAGAAGGAAGAAATTACATCAGAACAATTCTTAGTTTAAACATTGCTACAGAATAGAAAATATATTATCAGTTCTTCTTGTGTATGATAGTCTCTTGCTTATATCATTAAAACTATACCACTTCAGTGTTCAGGAAACAATTTTGGTTCACACAAAAGAGAAAAAACCTATCATATTTATAGCAGAGAGTAGTTCAATATTTGCTCTGCTCCCTAATCTATCCTGCCTGAGAAATAATTCAATTAATTTTGTCTTTTTTTTTGTAGGTGGTGGCCAATATTGACTGAAACAAGAAGGCTGAGGTAGAGATTGTATCACCCATGTTTATGTGTCTGCAGTGCAGGCAATTGCATGCAAGCTAATTGTGTCTAAGCTCCTGCTGCAGTGCAACAGCAATAGAGAGTTAACACAGTCAATGAAGCAAAGAGAACTGTTCAAATATAGACATCAAAGTTACAGTGAGATAAGCAGTTCCCCATTGTCCACGGACAGATGCAGACAAGATCTACATCTGTAACAAGCAGCTAGCCTGCTAAAACTTGTATTGTATGTACCTGAACATGTGTGCCTGGATATGGAGCTGAATACTGCTCTAGGAGCTCATAGTTACCAGGGGGCAAAGATTCTTCTGGTGGTGCTTGCTTCAGTCTGTTGTTCATTTGTAGCCATCTTAGCCCATTGGCCAGATGATTCATTGCCAGAGGAAGACAAATTCCAGATGTTAGTCACTTTTGGAAGGTTTAAGTGTAATGTTACTGTTGGAGTATTAGAAAAGGAAAGCAAGGCTCTAGTTAGTCCAGGTCTAAGTAAACCATATGGTTTGGTAGCAGAGGTTCATAGGTGTGTCAGGACTCAGGCCTTGGGTGACTTCTTTTTCAGACAGTGGCCAGATTTGAATGCTGTAGACTGTTTTCAGAAGTCCAAGGAAAGATGAGTACTGAATATACCTTCATATATCTCATATGAAGTGTTTCTTCTTTTCCTAGGAGACTAAGACAGGAGACACCTGCACTTTTCAGCCATTTTCAGCTCAGATGCAGTCAACACTGAAGCATCATCTGTTACCAAAGATCGTAATTTTGTTTCAAATATTCTGCTCCTTCTTCAAAGAAAGGGAGTGTAAATCTTACTTGTCAAAACCAAGTTGGTACATAATTTTTTTTATTATTTAACAGCTTTCAGTGCAATACAGTTAAAAATATGAAAGTGAATACAATCAAGTCCGATTGATATATTAATACTAAGGGGTGAAATAGAAAAAGAGGATGCCACAACACTCACAAAAACTTTAAATAGATATAAAAATACAACAGATTATTCTATAATATATATTATCAATATGAACACAGGAAATATTAAAATGAATTGAAACTATTGAATTGAATCTCTTTACACAAGTCAAGGGGTTTTAATCATACTATTTTTATAACAATATAAAATCTCATTTTACTTTTCATTTTGTGGGAGTATTCTAGAGAAAGGCCAAACAAGTCAATTGGTATGTAGGCAGCAGTATTTTCAGCTGCGAATATTTTATCTGGTTTCCTGGTCTTTATATTTCTTCAGATCTGCTCAGCATGTAGAATGTATACTGAGCACAGTGCTACTCCATCAGGTATCTCTGAAGTTAATCCAAACTCATGCCATCATAATTTAAAGCAAAAAAAAATGCTTCACTATGCTCTCACAGAGGTTTTAAAAGGTCAGAATTCTCCATTAATTTATAAGAAATGTGGTCATTCTAATTTGTGCCAATAAAGGTCTTTTTATTTCCATGTCCCAGTCTTCTGCCATACAACGAGATTCTCTGAGATGTGAAATTATGGAGCAATAATTTATGCCTATATACTGTCATAGCTGTTGACCTTCAGTCTTGCACTCAACACATTAAGTCTGAATTACCAGGTAGTATGTTGAGCTTTATAGTGATTCATTCCTCAGCCATGGTGGAGTAGGTGAGAGAAGGACCCAGACAGCATCATCGCAGTAAGTTACTTCTCTATAGGAAAAACTACTGCATTGTTCTAGTGAATCCTTACCATTTCCTTATAGAACTTTATGCATATAGAGAATAGAAGATTCGTTGAGAATATAAGAATGGATTTGTCCCAGAGATAAATGAAAATGCAAAATAAAATCTTTTTGTTTAAGGCTTATATTCCTGTTTTGATCCCATCTGGGAGCTGAATGCTTCTCAGTACTGATCCCACATGGGAAATGTCTTCCATCTTTACACTCATCAACAACAAAACCATTTACTTTTTTAAAAATATTTTATCAGCTAGAATTTTTCAGATGCAACTTCATTCTCAGAAAATAGCATTTCCACAGCTGCTACAAACATTTGTATAACATTACTGAATTTTTAAAAGCACCACTGTAGGAATTTCTTCACCATTAATTCTGGAAAACTGTATTTCCTGCTATCTTCTGTTGAATTATTTTCCTTTTATATATGAAGTTTCCTGAAGTGAATTATCATTTTTATATGGTTTCCTTCATATCTAAATTTTTTTTGTTTAATATGTTGAAGCATTAACCAGATTCATCACGGATCACAGTACTTTAGGCAGTATAGCATACAGGATACCTATGTCTGTTTCTGTTCTCCTGTGTGAGATTTGGAAAACTCTCCCTCATGGATGAAATTTCCTCTATCTCTCCAGTAAAGCTAGTGGCAGGACCCTGAGAGTGCCAACAGGCTCTGCAGACATTCTCTACTGTGGATTTAGCCACCTGTGCTCTAGGCTAGCTCTGACTTGGTGCAGCTATTGGACTCTGACTCCTGTGAAAGAGCTCTGAGAGTAAAATATTTACCCCCATCTCATGGGGTCTGTATGGAATCAAGGGCTCAGATCTTTTTCTTGAACTGAGCTGGGCTGTGATGTGAGCCTCACTTTTCCAGCCTACTGCCCTGATCACCTACAATGAGACTTGCCTCATTCATGTTGCCTCTCCTGGTCTGTGGCCACTCTGGCTCAGGAGGCCCCGTTGGAACAGGATGAGACTACATCCAGTTGGGCAGAGGAAGGTGAGGTGAGCATTTGTGTAGCCCTTTGCATGAGCCAAGTTAGCACAGCTGTTAGCATAAACCTCAGAGCTCTGACCAACATTTTCTTAAGCAGAAAAGACGAAATGTGGCCAAAACCTTGAATAGGTTTTGTGGATTCATGGAAATAGAAAACTGAGCTGTACAAACAACCTGCTGATCCTCAAGTCTAAACATTACCAAAAGTGTCCTGATAATCTTGATGATGGTACTGATAATGGAAACAGCACATGGGGATACAACAGCACAAGCTAAAAACACTGGTCAGGTGAGAGACTGGACTGCCTGTGTTTAATGACTCAACCAATCAAAATATTCTCAACTCAACCCCATAACTAAAATTAAAGAGATTTAAGGGACACTAAAAGGAGAAGGGCTGTGGAAGGAATCCAGAATCAAGGAGAACCTGAGAAACCTTGGGGGAACACAAAGGTCCCCATTTACCCAGAATTATTTTTAGAAGCAGTTGCGCAATATCTTTGTTTAGAGACTCATAGCAGATTTTCATAGTGAAATATATGGAATTCCTGAGTAGTTTTAACTCTGCATTTCTTTTTCTTGTTGATACTAAGATATTTCCTCTAGAAAAATACAACTAAATTGGTGTTGCAATAAATGTTTTTAGTGAAGCAATGTTTTATAAATCTCATGAATCTACATTTCAAATAATAGCTGGTGTGGAGCTGTGTTTCATTTAGAAATGCATGAAATGAAAGTACAGTTCTCCAACAGAAGCATATCACTGGCTTTAAAGTGGGTTAGGCTGCTATGCTTCAAGGGCTTTGAATACCCATTTTAATCCTTTCTACAAATTATTTTTCCTAGCAATGGATATTGAATTAGGCTATACTTAAAGCAAAAAACAGAATTCTATGTTTTAGAACAAGTTAGATATGTTAGCAATAAGAGGACCTTTATGTATTTTTAGATTGCTTAAATTGGATCACACATGCATTTGAGATACCATTTTGCAAATTCTATATTTCATGAGAGTGAAATAAATGTTACTCTACATCAAATTACCTTTGTCTTCTAGTGACAGCAATGCATTTAATTGTCACAAGAAGTAGCAACTCCTGATTATATTTTTGTTTTAAGTGTAGATAAAAATATAGATCTTCCCCAAGGGTTATGTTTGCAGTGAGTATCAGCACCTTTTAAAAACTCTGCTTCAGTAGTTTGATGGTATCTTGCAGAAATTGCATAAATCTTATGCATGCCTGGAACTTCCTTGTTATTCATTTGAGAAGGTTCAAAGACTAGAATAGATGATTACAGACCATTAGAAAGTTAATATCTTTCCAAAAGCAGCAGTTTCTCTCCCAGAAACACGTCTGCCGGGACATCTCCGTCCCTGCTCCCGCTGTCCCCTCGGGGCTCGCAGGGCTGTTTCTCGCTCGCTTCCCCTGGCTCAGCCCTGGCTGCCGGGCAGCGTTCTGCCCTCCCTTGCCCAGGCTTTCCCCGGGGCTGAGGGGCTCAGCCGTGCCCTGCGCTGGGGCCGCTGCAGCCGCCGGCACCGCCTGGGGCCGGCCCGGGCAGCGCCGGCACAGCCCCGGCGGCAGCACCTGGGCGCTGGCATTTGGTAAGGAATCAAGACTGAACATCACTTGCTTTGAAAAACCCATTAAACTGATTCAGACACCTTCTATCATGGTCGCGGAAACACCCCCAGCCCAGACTGGCCCTGCTGAGCCCCCTCTTGGGGATCCTAGGTCTAATTTTACCATACAAGTTCGAAACTTTCATGGGTATATCATCAAAGCTGGAAATGGGGCGGTAGGCAATCAAAATTTTACCAGGTGTAACTCCTGTCTTTGACACCCAGTCGTAGATGGGATCAGCTAAATTTCTTCTTGAAAATATGTGTTTTCATTTTCACTTTTAAAGAAAGATATAGCTATAATTTCCATCTTTAAATTTTCTTTATCATCCAATACCCAGCTGTGCCTGACACATTTTTACAATATTTTTTTTTTCCTGAAGGAAGCAATGAGCTATTCAGTGAAATTTCTTGATTTCACAGCAAGGTAGCATAATCTTTGTAGAATTTTCTTTTTCTTTTTCTTTTTCTTTTTCTTTTTCTTTTTCTTTTTCTTTTTCTTTTTCTTTTTCTTTTTCTTTTTCTTTTTCTTTTTCTTTTTTCATTTTTTTTAATGGAGAAAATCTCCTTCAGTGCTCCCCATGGTATGTTTTGCACAAGAGATGCATTTACTGAACAGTTTTGTAATTATCAATATTTATAAGGCTGTGAGAATTACTAACACTCCATGGGGTGCCTAATTTCCAAGTTCTTTAGCTTTTTTTTTAGAGTATTTCAACGGACTAGTGAGCTACCTAGTGTGACTGGATCCACCTGAAAGATTTTTGTAGAAACAAAGCTGATATCCAGGTATAATGTGGCTGAACTACTTCCCCTTTTTATTTCTTCTGCATGATAAAAAGGAATAAAACCAGAAGTGCTATTAATATGTACAGGAATAATGAAGCTTCAAGGAGGAAAACTCTATCATCCAAACCACAAGTAAATGTGGTTTTCTTACCAAGTGATTAATATTTGAACAATAGAAATTAAAGACAAGAAGAGTCCATTTGAGTTGCTCTACCTTCCTGATTATAAATAGAACAGACAAATAGAGAAGTTAATAGCAATGTCAAGGTGCAGTAGAAAAAATATTAAAGGATATTAAGCTGTCTTTGAGCTGAGCAAATCAAAGTACAGCAAAATTGTGATGTGAAAACACATGCTGACACAATATTGTTTAAGGGATTGAAGCACTGATTTTGTATTGCTACAAACTGTTCTAGATTACTTTTGGAAAACCTTTTTTTTTTTTTTTCCAAACCTTTGGAAATTTAAAACAAGATAAGGAAAGCCCACTCTACAGAGTGAGACTTTACATAGTTCTTTCAAGCTGATATTATATAAGTTATAAGGCAAAGAAGGCAGATGCTTCTAACAAAAATAAATAAATTAATAAATTTAAGTTCTCCTGTCAGTACTAGAAGAACTGTTAATTATTACTATTTTTATCTTTGATCTTCATTGAATCATTTTATGGTTAATTATATTATGATTAACAAAACCCAATTAATTACCAATCAGCCCTTGTTTTTAATTTGTCCTCCTAAGGCTTTTGCACTGATTTCATTTTCTTAAGAACAATGATTGAGTAGAGATAAACTGAGACTGAAGCATAGAAATGAACTGAGCAACTGTTGGTTGTTCTGAAGTAATGTGAACTCCCATTGCCTTTAGAAAGCACACCCTAAAATAAAGATTAACCATATATACAGATGAAATTATGTTTTTGATAATGATTCTACATGGAAAGGTGGGATCTTTTGATATTATTTTAATACAGCATTCATGCATGTAATGCAGCCTCCACTCTGAAGCCCTGGGGAGAGCTCAGAGTGTCTCCCTTATCCCTCTGGCTATCTCTTCCCACTCTTCTAAAGCCATCCTGGGCCAACCATCTCCATGAACCTGGGGCAACATATCCCAGTTCTGCTTCCAGTCAGAGAGATCTGAAAGAGCCAGAGATGGTCTTGGGCAGGTCAACGTAGGAAACATATAGAATACCATACACGTTTTTTTTGGGTTACCCAGGAAAAATGCCCTTGATGAACAAGATAAATATTTTTCAGTGAGCTAAAACACTGGGGTTTTTCAGTCCTCTATTGAAGTTTTAAGAAAATGAAATCTTTAAGATTGTCTTTAATAGCATGCTTTCATCTGTACTGTAAAGTACTTACCACCTGGGAGTGAAAGCTGCCAGTTCTTTTAAAAAAAAATTAAAACTCCTTTTTTGTTCTAGAGGACCTGGGTAGTTCTACAGGTAACATGAAGTTCAGCGGAATTTGCAAAACACCTTAGACAGTGTCCTTGAAATCTGTCTCCGGGGAATTCCTTGAAAAATCACAGCCTTTGTTTCAATGTTCATAGATGTTGTCAGTATTTCATTATATGTTTGTGATAATATCATCATGTCTGATAAAGATAACTGATTTTGTTTTAAAGACAACATCAATTCCTATCCTACAGAGAAAAAGAAATGCACAGACAGTGAAATCCTGCTACCTCTGTTGTTCTTGTAGGAAAACTGAGCAGTGTCTGCCCATGTTACTGTGACTGCTTTGAAAAGACAAAACTGCTATGTCTGTTGCTTCTTGGACTTTTTTCCTTATTTGGGACAGACTGGCTATTCATCTCTTCCACTTTCCTTTCCCAGCGTAGTTCAGATACAAAATATGACATTACTGTGTTTTCATTTTAATTCAAAAAGACAGAAGAAATGGATGTTACTTCATAGTTTATCGTGTGCCATAGAGAACTCTGTTACCTGAAAGAAAAGAGGAGGAACAATGATTTGGACTCAGTTAAACTCTCCTATTATCTGAGCTTTCATTATAGTATCCTAGAACCCACAATTTCTGCATTATCCTTTTAGGATTATCATGTAGAGGATGAAAATAAAAACTATAAATATATAGTAACATATACATTAACATTAATACTTTTCATTATTATTTTTTAAAATATGGTTCTTATCTTAAGGGTGCTGGTAGTGTCGAGCTGCACATTGTGAAAGGAGCATGTGGTAGCACTGAGTGCACTTCATGGAGCAACCGAAAACCCTGAAGAGATCAACCCTAATTAGATAAGATGTGAAAAATGTCACCTTCATCACTACTAGGTATGGAAATTCTGTTAAAAATCTACTAGAGATATGCTAACTTGCAACATGTATTGACTAATTAATTTTCCATTTTGGTTATTGTCTTGTTAAATGTTCATTAAGTATACTTTCTAAAAAGATAACAGCTCCTATCTCTTTCAAAAGAAGTCTGATGTCTAAAAAGAGTTGCCTAATTGGGAACTTGCCAATTGTACTGAATTTTCTCAAAGACCATAACCGGATGATTGCTACCTCTGTGAATAGATAGAAAGAAGAAAGATGTAATCTTTTTGGATTCCACCGAGGCTTTTGATATTCTCTCACAGGATCCTTCTCAAGAAATGTCCAGCAAACAGCTGTAAAAACACATCATAGAGTGGGTGTGCAAATGGTTCATGGGTGAAACACAAAGGATTAAGACAATAGGGTTCTATTGGGTCTGACAGGTAGTCATCAGTGGGGTTCCTCAGGGCTCCATTTTAGGCCCTGTGCTCTTTAACATCTTCATAAATGATTTGGATGCAAAACTCAAAGGAATACCAAGAAAAATTTCTGCAAATAAGTTGGGAGGAGCTTAAAGTCAGAGAGGTCCTGCAGAGACCTCAACAAATTAGAGGGCTCAGCAACCACCAACCACATGAAGTTTAACAAGGGTAAGTGCCAGATTCCACAGCTGGAACAGGAAACTATGAATGTATGGACTGATTGGGAAAGCAGAGGCTGGCGAGTGCTGCAGAAAGGGTCTGGGAGATCCTGGTCAATGTCAAGTTGAATCTGAGTGAGCAGTGCCCTGGCAGCCAGGAGGGCCAACCCTGTCCTGGGGGCATCAGGCAGAGCATCACCATCTGGGCAAGGGAGGGGATTGTTCCACCCTGCCCTGCACTCGGGCAGCTTCACCTCAAGTGCTGGGGGCAGTTGTCATAAATAAAAAATGATTGTACTGGATCTACTGTTACACAATAATTATATATATATATATTGCTAATAGATATTTCTTTTAGCTATTGAAAAGATAACCAACCAGTCTGAAATGCTCTGAGATTCCATTCACTGACTTCCTACTATCAAAATTAACATTAAAATGAATGTATGCTGCATGCAGGTGTCATACAGTTTGCTAAGTTACTGGTTTTTGTCTTACTGTCTCTTGATCTGTTTTTAAACATATTTATTATGCTATATAATATACTATGGATTAGAAGAAAAGGCAAGATTACATTGCTGCTTCACAGCTCCATCATTGTATCCTTCCAACTGGCCTGTGAATCAGCTGCAATCTTTTTCTCAAGCAGCAACAGTCACTTCTTTTGAATAATTGATCTACTCTGCCTCAGAAAATATTGGGTTTAGATGCTGCTGTTTAGTTTAAAATCACATCAACAGCAGTCACAGTTTCTTCAGTACAAAGTCTGTGAGCTCACATCAGGCACACGAAGCAGCAGTATAAAGACATCAAGGCTTTAGGTATCACTGCAAGTATACTGGCAGTGTATTCCCTCTCCACAGCATCTATGTTGGCTGGTACACTCTACACCATAGAGAGGTACTACAGTTCTAATGGACCTGGGAATCTGGCAAGCTCTTGAGGTCATCTCAAGATCAATGTCATCTCAGTCTTTCTCCAACAGTGCTGTTTTCTTTTTGTTCTTCTTGCCAGTTTTTAAATGCCTGCAGCTTCTCATGATTTCTGTGCTACCCAGCTGAATTTCTAAAATACCTTCCCTTATAGATGAATCCTTCCTATTATAAACTATTTCTACCACCTCTCTGAGCATGAGGGTGGGAAGCAGAGGTGCCAGAAGGCTTCAGATGAAGAGAAGTATGCCAAAAACATGAATAGCTGTCTCAGCAAATGGTACTAGGAACCATGGTAGCAATCACAGGTTTACAGAAGCACCCACAGATCCTTTTAACATAATTTTTGGACTCACACATTTTTAGAAGACTTTGATACTCAACAGCAGCCATATAATTTTTGCATATAGCAAGCAGCTTTTCCCATGAGCTTGCCTTTCTGTTTCAGCTCACAGGCTCATGAGTGGGATCGCCAATACAGTCAGGGATAGGTTAAAGCTGTTCTGGACTGACATTACCTTTAGGAAAAAATATGATCTTTCTGACTCATAGCATAGAAACCAAGGGCAATAGAAACCATGATCATATTTAAAGCTGTAGATTGAGCAAATGGCAACATTATATAAAAGAATCCCTCTTGAAGTTAAACTCAAATACAGAGGATTTTGAATTATTTCATTGAAATCTAAGTCAGAAGATAACGAAGGGCTTATGATAGTTTCTTTTCTGTCCATGGGACTTCTTTTGTGAATTGATTTTTTTTTTAACTCATGAAACTTTAAATCAATAGAACACCCAACCATGAATTTTGTAGAACATTGAGTCTATAATAATGGCAACCTAGTTTACCTTTTGACTTATACTTTTCTGAAAATATCTAAGCTACAGTAAAACTGTTAAAAAATGAATTCAACCCAAAATTATCAGAAGTAGAAATGTATCACTTTTTAAAGTGATGCATTTAAAGCATGACTGTCCTATAGACATATGTTTAATATAAATCAAATAAGTGCCTTTACCATTTCGTACTCAGATTATTAGACTACATTTCATCTCATCTGAAAATTACTTCAAGTATAATTATCAACTATATTATATATAATAGCCCTGGCATCCAGGAGGACCAGCTCTGTCCTGGGGGACATCAGGCACAATATCACCATCCAGGCAAGGGAGGGGATTGTCCTGCTCTGCTCTGCTCTGCTCTGCTCTGCTTTGCACTGGGGCGGCCTCTCCTCGAGTCCAGGGGGCAGATTTGGGTGCCACAATTTAAGAAAGACATTAGGCTTTTAGAGGGTGTCCAAGGGAGGGAAAAAAGGATGATGAACGGTCTAGAGTGGAAACTCTATGGGGAATGGCTGAGGTCAGTTGAGGTTCAACCTGGAGAAGAAGACACTGAGAGGAGACCTCATTGTGGTCTTTGACACCCTCACAAAAAGAATCAGAGGGGCAGACACTGATCTCTTCACCCCTGTGACCCATGATAGGACTTGACAAAACAGCATGAAACTGATCAGGGGAGGTTTAGGTTGGCTATCAGAAAAAAGTTCTTCACCCCTCTGGGGTGGTTGAGCACTGGAATAGGGTCTCCAGGGAAGTGGTCACAACACCAAGCCTGACAGAGTTCAAGAAGTGTTTGGACAATGCTCTCAGGAACATGGTAGGATCAGGAATTGGACCTGATGATCCTGATCAGTCCATTCCGACACAGCATATTATTTTATTTTATGAATCTATTATTCTATTTCAAACATGTAGGATTTGACTGTTACTGTATTTCTTTCTGCATAAAAGAGATTAGGATAAAGAGGGCAGGAGAATTTTTTTTTTGAGTTCTTTTTAAGTAGAGTAAGACTATAAATGAGCATGAGAAGTACAAGCTCTGACTCAGACTTTGTTGGGTACTGTTGACCAGACAAACAAGCAATTAGTTTTCCTTTTTCATAGATTGTAAACTGCAGCAGAAACCTTAATATTTCCTTAAATTATGCATGTGTAGCAGAGAAATATCATTATATGAATCTGTTTCTTTCATAGTGTACTTTGAATTCTTAAAATTGCCCTGTTAATGCTTCCATCTGTCTTAAGCTCATTGATAGGGAGAAGGACAGCATAGCAGCAGAGAGCAAAGAAGATTAATATTTTCTAATGAAACAACATGTAGGGCTATATCTAGGATGTATTTACCATATGTTCTGTAATGAATTTTTTTCACAACAATTTTTTCAAAACATGGAAAAGCTGAAACGGCATTTTAATTTTGAGTACTATAGAATTTAAATTAGCCTCCCAAGGTATGCCTTTTCAATATTCAAACACTTAGTATTTACACAGTAGACACAAATTAGGCAATTTTGATCTGTTAAGTTGATAAAGTTGTAGTGAAGCACACATTTTCATGTTCATTCACTTTCTAAATGCCTTTAAAAAAATGTATATGGGAAAGGTGCAAAATAATGTTTCTTCCTTCCCAGAAAAGTACCAGACCCTTTTAGAGAGGAAAATTTTGTTGGTGCTAAGCAACTATTTAGGTATTTTTGTCTCAATTTCTTTCTCTGCTACAAGTTTTCTGTGTAATTTTGGATATGCCATATAAAGATAGATCAAAATTCTTCTAGCAGGAGCCCCTCTGGTGGAACTACACTGCCTCCACATTCAATATAAAATTACAAAAGTCATTTTTTTAAGGGGTCACCACTTCAGTTAACCATTAAGCAATGTTGTTTGTCCCTTAAGGTGTAGTATACTTAAATATCAGCAGTTGTGTTAGAAGGGCCATGTCTCAATGCAATGCTGTTAAGGACCTCTGGGATCTGGTATCAGAACAACTTTCTCGGGACTTCTCAGGTCCAAACTCCAGTTGTTCTCCACAAAGTCTCAATGACTCAAGGCAGCTGTGACTTCAGATGGGATTGCTAAAGGTTCCAGAGCCCAGCAGCAGTGCTGTTCTCTGCACTAATTCCAGTTACAGGAGGGCTTCTGCATTTTAAGCTAACCAACCTGAAGCCTCAGCAAATGTGACTGCTCCACTACTGCAGAGTCAGAAACACTAATTTCCTGGAAGTGATGTATTGGATGAAGAATCCACATAGCATTTCCATGGATGTAGTTGAATTAGTCAGAGCAGTTGAAAGACAGACAGTACATGTTTATGATACCACAAAGATGACTTCTTGACCTACGACTTCCTGACTTCAATCACTATTTTTTTTTTCACTAGTTTAATTCCCAGACTGCTTGGTGATTTTTCTTACCTTCTTGTCTTAACAAACCTTATTGTTTCTTTGTTGTTCTGGGTCAGAAATGAACTCACAGGTTTTTTTTGGAGTATCACCACGGAATGTTTTGCCTGCACTTGTATTGCATCATTCATTTTAAAACAACAGCTTTTAGAATTCTGCTCTTTATTAATAAAAAAAGAATATTCTGAAACAATATTTTGAATCCATGGTAACAGATATTTATACATAAAATATGCAAGCAGTAGTATTTGCTCCTGAGACATAATCACCTATAGTTGATTGTATTATAAGTAAAAACTTACCATTTTCAATAACAACAAGTTGTTTATTATGAATACACATTGCATTTTACCAGTGAGACCCTTATTTCAGTTACATAACAAAGTAAATTGATTTTATGAAATATGATTTTATAGAAACAGAAAAATGTTTTCTTTTCTTCCTCTATAAGAGAGTGTTCTTCTACTCTCCTCCTGGTTTGCTCTGACTTTGCCCAGAGATATCCTTTGCTGCAGAATCTGAGGTGAGTAACTGAAGAACAGACTTAAAGGAGGAAGAATGATTACTTCAGAAGGGATAGTCTTCTGAGGAAACACAGAAGTTTTGGAATGAAGTTATTATTTTGTGTCATATTCAAAATAGTTTTACAATTCTGCTTTATTCAGAGTAGAGAGGCAACTAAGTCTGTATTGTGGCATATCTAAAACTTTAGGCTTATTTTGTATATCTTATTTTGATAAAGTTCACAGAATCATAGAATATGCTGAGTTGTAAGGCACCCATCAGGATCAAGTCCAGTTCCTGGCTCTCTGCAGGACACCCCAGGAATCACACCATGTGCCTGAGAGCATTGTCAAAATGTTTCCTGAACTCTGTCAAGGTTGGTGCTGTGACCACTGCACTGGGGACCCTGTTCCACTTCTCAGCCACGCTCTGGGGGAAGAACACTTTTCTAATATCCAGCCTAAATGTTCCCCTACACAACTTCAGGCCATTCCCCTGGGTTCTGTCACTAGCCACTACAAAAGAGATCAGTGTCTGCCTCTCCTCTTCCCCTTCTGAGATAATTGTAGACTTGATGAGGTCTCCCCTCAGTCTCCTCTTCTCCAGGCTGAACAGACCAAGTGACCTCACCTGCTCCTCATACAGCTTCCCCTCCAAACCCTTCACCATCTTTGTTGCTCTCCTTTGGAGGCACTCTAATGGTTTTGTATCTTTTTTATATTGTGTGTGCTACCCAAAACTTAGCAAATAGTATAACAACTGCATGAAGCATACATTCATTTTAATTTTAATTATGATGGTAGGAAGTAAGTGAATAGAATCTCAGAGAATTTCAAACTGGTCAATTATTTATTTGATAGCTAAAAGAAATATATATATATATATATATGTATATATATATATATATATATAATTATTGTGTTACAGTAGATCCAGTAAAATAATTTTTTATTTATGACAACTGCCCCCAGCACTTGAGGTGAGGCTGCCCCAGAGCAGAGCAGAGCAGAGCAGGACAGTCCCCTCCTTTGCCCAGCTGGCCATGCTGTGCCTGATACGCTCCAGGACAGGGTTGGCCCTCCTGGCTGCCAGGGCACTGCTCACTCATATTCAACTTGCCACAGATCAGGACCCTCAGGTCCCTTCCCATGGTGCTGCTTTCCAGCCTGTCATTCTCTAGTCTATACATACAACCAGGGTTGCCCCATTCCAAGTGCAGAATGGAGAAATTGCCCTTGTTAAACTTTATATACTATATCCTTATTATTATGTAGTATATAAGTTTTATATTAGTGCTGTGGTTTATATCTAGGTGAAGATGCAAATGTAGAGAATGCAATTCATGTACTATAAGAATTGAGTGGCACAGTGTGTTCTGTAAAATTAAAAAAGGGTATAAAGTTCAACTGAATTGTGAATGCACTTTTGATATTCCCCTAGTTGCAGCTATAACTGTGTTGTTAATTAAAAAATGTAAGCTGCAGGTACTCAGTGCCACAACTAACAGATGAATGTGTGATTAGAATCAAATGAAGGCAAATTGAATTAATTCCTCCTGGGGTAGTGTGGTGTATCTGGCTTATACTCCATAGTCCCAAAGCTTACACCATTGTCTGTTGCACTCTGTGAGACATCCCTGAAATGAAAGAATGTTTGGCAGAGGACCAGAAAGCCACAGGAGAACTTCTAGATTTAACAGACAATGAATGGTTGTGGTGCATAACTTTTTAGTATGCTTAGAAATTCTTTTATGTTTATGACAAGGAGTGTGATGTTTCCTCCAGAAAAATCTGTTCCAAGTTCGGGTTTTATTGTTGTTGTTGCTCTTTTGTTGGGGGATTTTTATTTTTTTTTAAGGTGAGGGAAGGTGAGTAGAGTCCTAAATCTTTGCAACAATTCTGCTTATACCAGCAAGCAGAAGAAATGTTGACAGGCTGAATATACATTTCATGTCACTGTGAACACAGGCTTAAGCCACTATTCACATGTAGCGATCACAGTGGTTTGTATGATGATGAAAAAGTAGGTCAGATTTAAGTGCTGTTAAATCATGATTGATAGTGAGACTACACAAATGATAATCTGCTGATAAATCCTTGCCTCTGTAAAGAAATGAAATGTGGCCACATGGCTGGTAAGACTTACATGATGGTGTCACTCTATAATCTAGTTCCCTATCCAGCTAAGCATCTTATCGCCGAGCTGTGTCTTGGAGAGTCTCCTTCATTTCTGTCTCTGAGGTAGGGAGTATCCATTTTCTGCCTCCCAGCTAGACCAGATTTTAAGTCAGAAAAGCTGGCTATCTTATTGATTCATTGATCTAATGAGATCTGAGTCAAATTCTAAGTTGACTTGATGTAACTCCAGTGTAAATTTGCTGAAGCACGGCTGCTGCTCTGTATTTACAAGACATAGCAGAACATGACAACATTATCGTGTCAGGACTGAAACTTTGGTTGTATCCAGATAATTTTCTGCAGCTTGGACTTAACAAGAAAGAAAATACAATCATATGGTTCCAAAGGAAATAAACTACTTTAGTAGTGTGCATTTTTTATCTTTTTTCTTTAAAAGATAAGTCATTCAGTAGTCAATCAACCCATGATGATTATTCAGCATGATCCTTATTTGTCCCATTGGTTTCTTTCCATAGAAAAAGAAAAGGAAAAAAGAAGCAGGGAGAAAAAACCCCAAACATTTAATGTTACATATATTGTAATAATATCTGAATATCACCTGGCTGAGATGCTGAAAATTTTTTTGCCTCTGTATTCAATGGTAACCTCGCTCCCCATACTTCTTGAGTGGATAGAGAGCAGGTGGGGACTGGGGGAGCAAGGTGCTGACTGTAAGTAAAGATCAGGCTCATGACCACCTGAAGACACTGAATGTACATAAATGTTTGGGACCCAGAGTCCTGAGGTTGATAGAGTTGCCAAGCCATTTGCATAATATCTGAAAAGTCCTCGTCATTAGGTGAAGTCCCAGGTGACTGGAAAAAGGGGAACTTTGTACTCATTTTAAAAAAGGGTAGGAGGGAAGACCTGGGTTGGGGTAATCCCCAGTATCAACAGAGGATGGGGGATGAACAGATCAAGAGCAGCCCTTACAAGAAGGATTTGGGGTTGCTGGTGGATGTGAGCCATCAATGAGAGCTTCCAGCCTAGAAAGACAACCTTGTTCGGGCATCCATCAAAAGAAGTGTGGTCAGCAGGTTGAGGGAGGTGATCATGTTCCTCTGCTCTGGTGAGATCCCACCTGGAATGCTGCATGCAGCTCTAGGGCCCCAGCACAGGAAGGACGTGGACCTGTTGGAGTGAGTCCAGAGGAGAGGTACAGAGATGATTAGAGGAATAGAAAATCTCTCCTGCAAGTAAAACTGAGAGAACTGGGATTGTTCAGCCTGGAAAGGAGAAGTCTGGGAGATGACCAAATTGCTGCCCTTCAGTACCTGAGGGAATCCTACAAGAAAGCAGGAGGGGGACTTTTGACAAGGGTATGTAATGACAGGACAAGGAGGAATGGCTCAAAACTGAAAGGGAGTAGGTTTAGATTGGATATTAGGAGGAAATGCTTCACTGTAAAGATGGTAAAATACTGGAACCAGTTGCCCAGAGCAGTTGTGGATGCCTCATCAGTGAATTGTTCCAGGCCAGTTTGGATTGGTCAGTGAGCAACCTGGTCTAATAGAAGGTGTTCTTGCCCACAACAGGGGTGTTGGAACTAGATGATCTTTAAGGTCTCATCCAACCCAAACCATTCTGTGGTCTCTTTCATACCAATTGATAGTATTTGAACAAGCCATATGTTACAACTGTCTAACAAATTATTTTTATTTCCGGAACATAGGATTTCTATACCAGTGCATTATTTAATATCTTGGTGACTTAAGGAAAGTTTAGTTTTTAGATTAATATATTTTTTGCCTCTGGCAGTTTGTTCTGAAATTAGAAGGCAGCAAGTGTCAAACATACCTACTTGCCTGATTTGTTATCATGAGAGAATTGTGACTCACATTGCTATCTTTTTCCCATTGAGGTTTTTCTTGGATTCTTATGACAACTATGAAAATGAACTAGTTATATGACATGTAAGTCTAATGGGTTTGATAATATAATCCTGTGTAGTAGAAATGTTCTGTTGCTCTTCTATCTATTCAGTCTGCTGTTGTTCAACTTCTATTTTATTTCTAGTGCATTCTTATTTTCCACAGGAAACTTAGGTGGGTAAAACTGTATCTACGGCTGTGCAGAGAACTAACTAATGTGCTGGCAAGATTGTTGTCTACAATCTTTGACAGATTTTGGAGATCCAGGGACTTCTCAATGTGTGGAGGAAGGAAAATGTTGCCCACAGGAAAAACGATGATCTGGGGATTTTTAGGCCACCAGCCTCACTTCAGCTCCTGGGAACATCTTGGAGGAAGCCCTCTGGGAGGTCATTTCAGGGCACATGCAGAGGGGAAAGGTGACTGGGAAGAATTAGCATGGATTACTAAGGGTTAACAATATGTGGTTTATTGCCTTCTGAGATTTATATTGTCTTTAGCAGAGCTGTTGCAGTCTGGAGAACTAGACAAATAGGTGAGTAAAACACTAGGTGAATATCTGGGCCCCAAGAGTAGTGGTCATACTCAACACCTTTGGCAAGTGGAATACTATGGGGGTCTACACTGGGATCTTTTTTGTTCAGTGTCTTTGTCAGCAGCCTCTACTTTTTCAGGACAGAATCGCTGAACCAGAAGTGGGTTTATTGAAAAAATATTGAAAACTTTATGGGTCAGAGAACATTCACATTATCAAGGACCAATGTCTTCTCTGGTAAGTATGAGAAGTGATTTCAGAAACTAGTTTTACTACAGACTATTAATTTATGGTATCAGACTAATGGGAGGTGTCTCAGAACTCATAAGATAGATATGAAAGTCAGGAAATCCAGCTGTTGTGTTTTGTTTGCCCAGTATCTTTTTTGAAGTGTAGTAGTTTCATCTATGATTTAGTGGGTTTCAGTGAAGTTAGTGTTGTCATATAGGACATTTCAAAGGGTGTCGGTGTGCCTCTTTTGCTCATGTTTATTTGTTAACTGAAAATAAAATTGCAAAGTTCTCAGCAAGATGAAATTGGTGTCAGTGTCTGAGATGTCCAGCTGTGTAATGTGCCCAGACCTGCACCCTAAAGATTTTTTTTTAATGGGAATATATTTTCCTTCACTTCTTACTTTCATATTGATTAATATGAAGATAAATTACTTTTCAGGTACAATCTGTCAGTGTAGTGTGATGAAAATGAAGCTGCTGTAGCCAGCACTAGACACTACTGAAACCAAGAAGATAAAGTAATTAACAAACACAAGGTTTGCTTTCTTTTCTGATGTTCTAAGGCAGAACTATATGAGAGAGTCCAAACGGATTTGGATAAACTTAAGGTATTTCTTTTTCATATCCTATATTCACAGGTAAATAATCAAGAGACCTATCCATGCAAAAAAGAAATTTGACATGAAATATTTTTTTTTTGTAGAGGAATGTTTTAGGCTTTTTTTCTAGCACTGTATGAAAACTTCTGATTCATTGACTTTGTACCGTGCTTAGCTGCAAGTACAGTGACCACACATTTTGCCTTTAGTTATTTTGTTTGGTTTCCTCATGAATTTTACAGATAACAAAAAAAGAAAGGCTTTTAAGGAAGTTTTAATTCAAAGACCTCATGAGTTTAAAAAAGATGGAAGGTATAGACAGAAATCCACTAATCTATTTCTAATTCCCTGTTGTAACTATACAAAGCCTATAAGCAGTATATCATATTATTTCCACCAAAATAATATGTTCTTTTCCAAGAACATAAGCATGTTCTTTTCCATGCTTAGTTCTTGTTCTTTCAAAGCTGAGTTGAGTTCTACTATTCTCTTCTTGTGATATCGTCCATTTTCCATCATTGGAATATTTTCTCACTACTTCTGAGAGTTCTATTGTTCAAGTTATGAGATAGAAGCTGAACAGATGCTATCTTTAATACTGTTTGGGTACTGTACTTATAAACTTGTTCCTCCTTCAGATCACTTCCACTGACAAAGAGCTTCTGCTTCGAGTCTGTGGAAGGTGTTCTTTATTTCCTATCTCTCTCCAACTTCTTCATTGTCCTAGAACTATTTTACTGCACTGCGGCTTCAGACTGTTTTCCAAATTAGGAAAAAAATGCCCAAAATACCTTTCAGTGTCTTTTTTCCAAGGTATATTTTAGGAGTGTTAAGACGTGATAATCAGGTTTTAATAATGAATACCATATATTCTTGTGAGGCTGTTAATAGCTTCCTTACTTTTTCTAAGAGACACATCATCTATATTTCTCACATGGATAAGGAAGGATATCAAGAATAAGGATTTTTTTGTCTTGCTACCATGAGGAAATGATAAAATATGTTACTGGGATTTACCTATGGCATACATTCCATGGTGCCATTACCTGCATCCACTGGAGAAAATCCTTGTACTGCTTGACCATACTTACCCTTATTTTCAAAGGCCTTGCTGGAGACAAATGAAAACTCTGCCACTTACTGTATGAAGTAATGTTCCTTTCCTAAAAAGGAACTGATAAAACAGATTAATTTTGCCTTGTTTCTCATTTAATTAATTGAAACATTCACAACTCCTGTGTCTATTTAAGAGCTTCTTTGCCTAGTGTTTTCAAAGAAGCAACTAAAGGCCTTCTCTTAATACTTACTAGTTAATTGTCATGGAGCAGTGGACCCAGTAAGAAGATTTTCATATATTAAAATATGGAACATCTCATTATGACTGTTTTACTAAAAAAAAAATAAATTCAAACTGGGATTTTAGTATGATTTATGTTCATTCATCCACGAATACCTGGTAACTGGCAGATGTTAACACAGCAGAGCACAGCAGCAGCAAATGCAGTCTGCAGCACAATACATCTATAGTCAACAGAGATTAGCAATTTCTTTGAGAAAACATCCAAGCAGGTCAACATAAAAAAGCTGCCAGAAGGTCATGGCACTGGCTGCTGATGTCTGACATTCTATCTTATTATTTGTTTGACCTTTCCTAACTGGCACTTAAGAACACCTTAAGTTCTAAGATTTCTCGATCTATTGACCTGTTTTTCATGTGAGTAATGCTCAACACCAATTCAGTGGGTGAAGAGCTCCTACACTTACACAAACCTTAGACAACATAGCATTTTTTGTCTTGCTCAAGAAAATTCTACAGCTTCAAGACAAATTCTATTTTCACAGAATAAAAAGTTCTTCCTCCTGCCCTTAACCTGCAGAAGCATATTTTTTAAAACTCACATTCCATTGAGCCTTGAAACCTCATATTATCTCCCCTCTTTATGATTGTTAGTTCACATGTAGAGATGTTTGAATATCTCCTGATAGATTTCTTTTTACTGTTAATGCTGCAAACTGCTCCAATCAAACTGAGATATTTTGTTGACACTAATGAAAGAAAGAAGAAAATTTCAGGCAGCTGAAACAATTTTATCGTTGTGGAACTGAGGTTCTAAAGAAATAAATCAAAAGGTAAATTTTGATAAGTTTTAATTTTCTGCTCACAGAAATCATAATTTTTACTAAATCTCCTCTGTGCAAACAGATCTATTGCAGTGTTTCAAAGATAAAAAAATTATTGATTTTTAAATTATTTTACAAGATTATAAATTAACTTGTATATTTTCCTTCCTAGGGCATAGACAGTATCCTACATGTGAAGTAAAATTGTGTGTACCAATTTTTATCATTGAGATTTAAAATCTACCAACTCCTAATTTCACAGGAAACAGCCACAAGTAAGTGCAAGACAACTGCCTCTGTTGCCTGAATGTTGTGGTATTTCCCAGTTGCTGCAGACATTGTGAATACTAAAAGTTCTTGGCTCTGTTTTATTCTTAATGAAGCATAACTTAATTTCTGTCAGTACTAAATACTATGTTACATAACAAAAGGGAACCATCTTTTAATTAGTTCAATTAATGGTTCACACTGTTGTTTCCAAGGAATCCAAATTTAATGAAATTAAATAAAATTTGCCTTTGTCTTGCATTATGTTGTCTTGCTTTTTAGTAAGTGACTAAAAATTGTTGAACAATTATACAGTGTTTCAGCATATCTATCCACAAGGAAACTCCACTCTTATAGATGAAAAAGCATACATCAAAATGTCTATTTTTGACATTTTTTCCTATTGCATAATTTCTCTTTTAATTTGATTTTTATTGATTTTTCAAATTTCATGGTGTAATTAAAGTTGTATGCCACAGAGGAACAAATTTCACGCCTAGAACAGCTGCACTGATTTCCACAGCTTTCCAGTTGAGATATTAATGGTATTTGTTGAATTTATGAGATTTATCTCTACTCTGACTTGTATTACTTTTTTTTTCTATAAGCAATATCCAAAGTTTCTCAAAATATGAAAATAAACTGTAATTTCTGAAATATATCAGCATCAGAATGACTCAGCCTTTAAAGATGAAGAGTTGTGATTGAAGCACATGCAGATGTCTACATGAAAAATAAAATCTAGTTGTTTAATTTTGTCAGTATAAATTATGATTCAAATCATCTACTACATGAACTGCATTAATGTAACTTTTAAACTTTTACTTTTCATAATACAAATAATTTACAATTCCATTTTAAGCAGCTCCTAGGCTTTCCCCAAGTTGTCTTGGGAAGTGGCCTGTACATCAATAGTGAAGAGATTTTAAACATATGAAGTCTTTTAGATTAAGTCATAGGGCTTACAGTATGACCCAAAGTTGCATATCAAAGCAGTGAAGGACAGAACAATATCTGCGCCTGTAAAAGAGAAAAAACAGTTTGAACTTTATTTAAATGTATTGTTAATTAAATTTAGTAAAATAATGTTGAAAACTAAAACACTAAAGAAACTGATTTTTTTTTTAAGAAAATTATAGGCAGAGCTAAAATAGTATTAAATGAAGAAGACCAGAGTTTAAAAAAGAGTACACTAAACACATGAATGGAGCTCAAAATGGTCCAGGATTTATGTAAATGATTACAAAAATTTATTGTGTGTTTAAAAAATGTAAGGATGGGTTCTATTTAATCCCTTTCTTGAGTGCTTTTCTTCCACAGCATTAGTTTTAGTGTCCTCACTTGACTTGATGTTGTTTTACAGTGGTATTCCACGCGGATTTCAGTAGATTTATTCTGTTTCATGCCATGGTAAATTAAATCGAAATCTATCTCACTAAGCTTCTTCATTGCAAGTAAGGCTACTAAAGAAGGAGTGCCCTTTTGCAAGTTATTTTAAATTTTTATCTAGCATCTATTATGTATTTTCCAATCTGAGTGCCACTGTTTATGTGTAAAATAAATTAGGCATGATGTGTACATTATTTTCTCATAGATTAATTAAACTGGTTGCATAAGATCAGTATTGGCATCTGTATCATGTTGCAGCTTAGATTTTAACTAAATATTCCTTCTTCATGTTTCCCTAAAGGATCATTCCGTACTAAGGAAATAACTAGTTTTATTAAGCATTTGTTTGGTAGATACCAAGAAGAAAACTCAAATTATTTATTTGAGTCAAGTCCTATTAATTACATGTTTTCTTTTCTGATTATATTATGCACCATTGCCACTTTTGATTTCAGATCCAATAGTAATAGTGAACTAAGTAAATATTTGCGTCTTCTAGTAAGAACCATAAATTGCATTTTAATTATACTCTGCATTTGTGAGACTTGAGAAGAATTCTAATGCACGCAGTTACATCAGACCTGTTTCAACAGGAACTTTTCACCACACAAATAAAGATTAGATGACAAAATCATAAAATTTTGTTTATTTTGCTTTGCAGGATTTTTTTATTTTTAATTATGATGAAACTGAAATAAATGAGAAATCCACTTGAGGGTACATAGAATGATTCTACAGCAATAGAAAACAATATTAGCAGACAAATCTTGACAGAAAGGGTGGTTAAGCATTGGAATAAGCTTCCCTGGGAAGTGATAGAATCATGATTCCTGGAAGTTTTCAAAAAACTTGTGGATGTGGCACTGAGGGATGAGGTTTAGTAGTGAATATGGTGGCTAATGGTTGGACTCAACCATCTCAGGGGTCTTTTCCAACTTTAATGATTCTATGATTTTATGAAATGTACATCCAAAAGACCTTGCAAATATCTAAAATTGTGATAATTGGTACCATTTTGCCTGTAGACATAGAATGATTTATCAAAAAATCTTCACTTGAGATTGGTTTTGATGAGATTCTGGCAGTTAATAAACACAAAAAACTTCGCTATCTGCTTTCATTGAAGAGTCCTAACATGAGCTGTTCCCTCTGATTCTTTGATTTAAAGTGAATCTTAAATTACTAGTGAAATAAAGCTCACAGTATTCATAACAGAACAACTGAACCTATTGCAGCTTATTTGGTTTTTTAACTAGCTTTTTGCTTGTTTAGTTGGTTGACTTTTTACTGGATTTAGAGGTTAGACTATCTAATCTTTTTTTCCATTTTCTCTTTATAGTCTTTGTTTTACCTTTTGAAACATGTAATATATAGTTGTAAATAGCATTCATGTAAGCCTCTTAGAAATAGTGCCACAGTCATAATCACCTGAATTAATAGGAAAGTAATCCTTATTAAACTGGAAAGAAACCATGAGTCCTTGATGTAAAATGATCTGAAATATAAAGAATTAACAAGATTTCCCAAAATTTCCATGGGGTTTTTCCAGTTAACGGTTGTGTCATGTTAAATGCAAAATTTTGTTTTTCCATTGCAACAAAATGTAAGACTTTGAAGTTTTAATAGGTACTAAAGGAGTACTATTTTTGCCTGATGAACAAATGAGTACGTATGTTTTGATTCTCCCTCACAAAAATATTCTGTGGCTTTTAACCCTTTTTTTTTTTTTTTTTTTTTTTTTTTGTATGGAGGCACTGTTTTTTGGGCACACCAAGAGAAGCACACAAAATAGACTAAGGTTCAGATATAAGGCAGGTTAAAGCTTGCATGGACTTTTCCTGTTTTTCCTGTCCGGAAGTGTCGGTAACACAAAATTTACATACTTTTTATGCTTTTCTTGATTTTGGTTTTTTTTTTCTTTTCTGGCCATCTGAACCAGCAACAGCTCAGTTGGACTTACTTCATGTTTAATCTGACCAGAAGTCTGACCCTTTCTTGTGGTTTAACCCCAGCCAGCTGCCAAGCCCCACACAGTCACTCGCTTACTCTCCCACCAGTGGGATCAGGGAGAGAACTGGAAGGGTAAAAGTGAGAAAACTTGTGGATTGAGATAAAATACAATTTAATAGGGAAAGCAAATGCTGCAAAAAATCAAAATAAAACATGGAATTAATTCACTGCTTCCCATGGTCTGCCAGGTGCTAGCCATGTCCAGCAGAGCAGGGCTCCATCAGGTATAACAGTGACTTGGGAAGAAAAATGCCAGCAGTCTTAATGTTATCCCCTTCCTCCTTCCCTCCAATTTATATATTGAGCATGATGTCACATGGTCTGGAATATGCCTTTGGTCAGTTTGGGTCACCTGTCACAGCTGTCTCTCCTCCCAAGCACCCACAACTTCCTTGCCAATGTGGCAGTATGAAAAGCAAAAAAGGCCGAAGCTCTGTGTAAGCACTGCTCAGCAATAACAAAAACATATCTATCTCTATTCTGATCACTCTGTTCAAATCAAAAGCACAGCCCCATACCAGCCACTGTGAAAAAAGTTAACTCTACCCCAGCCAGAGCCAAGACACTACTATACAAAATACTTGGAAGTAACTTCAGTATATGAGGATTTATTTAGACATATGGTACATGCAATAATCCACTTTAAGGTATATTTAGATGAAATTTGTATGTCCAGTAAAATTCTATGGAAAAATAGATCTGTGGGTAACTGTCATATGTAAATAAAATAATGAGAGTACCAAGGTAGTCCTAGACACTTTGGTTCTACCCAGGAAGAACCTTAGTCTGGATTTTCTCAATTGATCTGAGAGAGTCAGGGGCTTTGTCACTTCTCTATAACGTGAGATTGAAAAGACAATATTGCAGTATAAACACCCTTTGACTCACGTTTATTAAATATACAAAGTTGTGTAACTTTTATTTAGTAAAATAATTGAACAAAAGAACAAATCCATGCTTAACTAATATTTTCAGAATACATTTCCTCTCATTTATGTTAATGAATAAAGTGACAACTTTTTTCTTTTTATCTCAAACCTGAACTATTAATAAGCAAAAGGATTACTGCTTTGAAATTTTTATGCTAAAGTATGCTAAAGTAGCTTTCTCAATATTGAAAAATAATGAGAAAAAAGCCTCTAAGATTATACAAAATTCCTGTTCTATTGAAAAAAATATGGGTATTTCCTGATATGTTTGATGTCAGCATTTGGTGAAAGCAAATGCATGTGTACATATGTAAGAGCTAAGTCTGTGAAACAGGCGCCATTTCTGAATTTGCAGAAAAGAACAAGTACTTCTGGTTTGAATTATGTATTTTTTCTTTATTTTCATTTGCATTACGGGCAGTTTTGGCTGTTTTCAATAAATAATTATGGTATTTGACTCATAAAACATAGAGAAATTGGAATATTTTAAAAAATCTTTGGAGAAATATTTGTATGTCAAGCAGTAACACAATTACTTAAAATTTAAAAAAAATACCTTCTACTGCATAGTGGAAAGAAATGGATCACTTTAATAATGTACACATAAGATAAGAATTGTTGATTGAAGGAAACTACCTACTGAGAAATTTGTTTTCACTCTAATAGTTGCACACAGCTTTAAGCTCAATGGCATGATAGTGCCATTGAGAGGTCTTCATATGGTAAAAATTATTAGGTTTGTGTGGCTTTGAGATCATTAAATAATAGTAAAATTCTCTCCTTTTCAGTGCAGTTTTCAGGTTGTTGACTTTTCCAAGATCAGCTGAAACATTATCAAATTATAATAGAAATACAGAAAGAATAGTAAAACACTTGACATTTAATATACATTATATTGTAGAGCATAAGTAAAAATACCTTCTTTACCAATTCAAACTTGAAATACTGGCTGGATGTATTGTTTAGATATAATGTGTAATTATGGACTGTATATATAATAAGAAAAAAAAAACAACCAAAAAAACCACTAACTTCTCAACAAGACTTTCCCAGTGAAGATTTTTTGAACATAAAAATTATTTACTAGACTTCATTGCAATACAACTAATTTCTAAAGAATTACACTTTCAGGTGCTCAGTTGGTCTCCCACTTTTACCACTACCTTTATGAGCTAGCAGTGAATGCAGTCTCTTGGCTCTTTCCATCATGACAAAATCAGATTTATCTGATTTAACTAATGATGTCAATCACATGACCTCTACGTTTTTGCACGATTATATATACTGCAACATTAAGTAGTAGATTAATTTTACAAAATTAGAAATTACTGCCTGCTTTGCACCATGTAAACATGTAGAATGAATATGAATTTTCATACATGACTTCACTTCTCTAATTTTTCTTGATCCTTGTGTTCTCTTTTTAATCTGTTTAATGATCATATGAATTCAGCTCTATGAATTCGGAAATCCTACTGAATTCTTTCAGAAGGAGAAAATATATACAAATGGATTGCTGATGCATTAAGACAATGGTTTTTTTCTTTTTTTATTTATCCAATCTTAGAGGAAAATGAGTTGTTCGAATGAATTACTGAGTATTTCAGATTAAGATCTTATATTTTCCCACTTTTATTTTATGGTCTGTTTTTTATAGACTTGCAGCACAAGCAGTTCTCTTGGTGGTGGTGCCAAATTTACAATGTGTGTTACATTAATAAATATTTTACTTATTTTCCTTAATTGCTTATTAGATATTAAAATAATAGTACCTCACTTTAGATTTGGTACAACCACTAAGCACAATATTGAAGTATCATATATAATTTTAATAAATAAAAATTAAGCACCTATATGTTAGAACTATCACAACTTGAACAAACACATGTCCAATCTAAATCAGACAACCTGAAAAAATATACCTTGAAACTGATTATTCCCCACTAATTTGAAAAAAATTCTTTAAAGATTTGCATTAGAATAAAAAAAAAAACATGGAAGGTTTCTCCTCAAATTTCTCTTTACTTTCAAATCAGTTTTAGTGAAGTCAGGGTTTTCTGTTTTGTTTACATCTTATTTGTGAATAAATGGATGCTGTGATCCATCAGTTACCATCACCAGAGGGCTGCTGATCTCCAGTAGCCTATGAAAGTTACAAGATAACCAGTCATCAATTGCTTGTTGTCTTTCTTGTGGAAAATCAATTTTTCTATAAGCTGCTTAGTTCTTTTCTTCTCAAGCTATAAGGCTGCCGTGCTGAAACAGAATCAGTCACATCAGTGCAATTATGTAGCTCACACTACTAATTTAGAATTTAAGTGCTGCATAACAAAATGTGTTATATGCATTATCTCTGTTGCATCTATTTGTTCCATAATGTGATTTGTACAATGTCTATAATGCTCTTGGTCTCTGGCTCCTACATGTGTCACAGGAATGAAAGAAATAACTATTGAATGTCACAAGAAAAAAGCAGCACCAACCAACCAACCCACTCTTCAATTCCCCTCCTGCACCCTGCTATTATAGCTAGTGAGAGTGAAAACTCTTTTTTCTGTGTCACAGAAGAGCAAAAAGAGTGAAGATCCCTTACTGCAGAGGGAATGCTAAGAATTGCAAGGCTTTGTGGCTATCTTGTGCATGGGGAAGAATATAAAAGTGCTGAATCAAGGTATAATGTATTGATGTATAATGATGTATATGATTTATAGTCTATTGATGTTGGAAATTTTTTGATCTTAGTATTAACTTTCAAGATGTTTTTTCTAACAGTTTGCTCAGTGAAAGTCACAAGAGCAAAGTCTTCCTTTCCTCTTCCCTCCTTCAAAACTACTACACATGTTTTGTACTATTTTAAAGTATGTAACAGAACTGCATAGCATAACCAAAACTATTTTAGAAAAGATCCTACCATTGGGGATCAAATTCAGCAGTGTTTTTCTGTTAGTAATTCATACATCTTGCAATAGGCAAGTGTTTCTGAAGTTCATTTGCATACCAGAAAGACCGACATTCCTTAAAGCTATTCCATTTTCCATGTCTTTTATTTTTGTATTGCTACTATTGCACCTTGAGCGCAACTGGTAATCTGTCATGATTGTAATCACTAGATAAAATATAGCTATACCAAGTATTTTTGATTAAATAAAGGGGACAGAATGAAGACATGCATCCAAAGGAATGTGAAAGAATAACTTGAAATTAACAAACTTGGAAAGTTTATTTTATACTTTGAAAAGAGTAAGCCCAAGGCGCACATTTTTAATTTATAGAATTCATTGAGGCGGGAAAGACATTCAACATGATTTCTCTCCTGACACTACATAATTTTCAGGTGCTAGATCTCTTCAAACTACAGCTGCAAGGTTGCCAGTGTTCATATGCCCCAGGCTTGGAAATATCTGAGTAAATTGGGCATACTCTAGAGATGAGCTTGCACATCAAGTTAACTGTGAGTTTTCATTATTTATTTGTGCCCGACTTGTCTTTGCTCAACTGCTTCCCATGCCTGCAGTCTTTGCTTCAGTTCTCCAAAGCTGACATACTTATCTATGGCTTTTTAAAATACACATATTTTAACCAGAAGGGAGAAAAATTAATTTAGGAATCCATGCCTGGTTTCTAATAATCTTAAAAAGCAAGTGTGTGAAAAGTTGCAGAGATGCTATAGGATGTGTTCTGCCTTCAAATAGGGAGGAGAAGAGTAAGAATAGTGCCTCATCCCACAGCATTCTCTCTTCTGTGTTTGCTGTACAAAAAGATTTGATCTGTCGCCCTTTGTCAGCAGAAATGGCCATAGAAAGGGTTTCTGTAGAACTGCAGAACTGCAGAAGAAGGCTTAGCAGTTTAGTATTTTAAGATAACAAATAAAAATGTGGACATGGCAGAAATTCATGTTCAGATTGAAACTTTGTTAAGGGCCAAATCATGGGAAAATAAAATCACATGCATACTCTTTACCAGTAAAATAAACTGGGTTTTCATCTGCAGTCTCAGGATCCAGCTTAGTGATGTGCTCAGAACCCTCAAACATCCCTTTGATTAGGCTGCTCATCAGATCCACATGGCTAAAGCGTGTCAGCTTCTGTAACCAGCAGCATGCCATCAATATTTTCAGCATCAGGTATTTTTGCTGTCTGACAGATGAAGAAATTTTAAAAAGTACATCAGCAGCAGAATGAATATGAGGAACGGTAGAGTTAAAAAAGCAGGATTCTCTACACTGTTATCTTACTGTGTGTTCACTCAGATAAATGAGGAATAGCTTCCCATCTTGACCTTATGTCGCAGCACAAATACCCACAGGAAGGAGATATAAAAGGAAATATAGGAATGGGAATTCACTCAGAAGGCATTACTGCCCTAAGTCTTAAGAGATTCCTTTAAAATGCTGTTCACAATATGTCACATTTGTATCCCCAAGAAGACACATTTCATTCATTTTGCAAGTGATAGAAACTGGGAATATTGCTTTTTCCACAAAGCTGCTTTATTTTGATTCCCTTAAACATAATTAATTGTTTAGCAGATATCTTAATTTTTTCTGGCTTGTCAGGACCAAACCTATAACAATTTTTTAAGTGGAACTTTTTTTTTTCAGTTTTATTTGTATTATAAGTTCTTTTAATTTTTTAGGACTTTTTCTCTTTGCTATCTATGCTTGATTTATATATGTATCCAACTTAACAACTGAGCTGTTAGAAGTATATGTTAGCTGTCCAATTCTGATAGGAAACTCTGGCCTGGTAAACTGTAGGTCCTACTAAAGAAATACAGAACTAAAATAAGAAATCTGGACACACAGTCTGTACACTAATGATACGTTAGGACAAACTATTACAAAATTCCATACAATACAAAAAAACCCCCAAAAATAAACAAAATAAAAAAAAAACCAAAAAAAACCCAAAACAATTCAAGGGCATTCAATGATATACAGTTGGGGAGTTTGACCCTTTCTTCCCTGATTTCTGTGAACATTCTGTGCCTGGAGGGTAACATGTTTCCTTTTTGCTTAGGAGTTCAAACTCCATCTGAGTTCTAAAATATGCCATCTGAGGTTCTCAAATTGAGATCAAAACCAGGAATCACCTTGTCCTTCAGACTTAGATTTTAAATGCTCAAATCTCAGCAAACATGTTTCAGACAGTGCGGCTGCATAATTCTCCAACAGCATCATCCCAATTTGTTGAAGACTGGTTGTCTTCTAGTGAACTGATTAGGTATGGCCTTGTGGAAACCTGGGCTTTTGACTCTGCAGCCATTCCTTTATTGCTGATTTCTCTAACACTGGCATTGCAAGATCTGTGCAAGCCTTTTGGTTAAATGGATCTGTTTTTTCACACAGAAATTCTGTGTGGTCATCATGTGCTTGCAGAAATAGCATATCCTTCTACCTTATGCCAGCTTTTCTAGCTGAGAAATGTCACTTTGCAGCAGATGCTAGAAAAGGAGAGCTATAGGAATCCATAACAGTGGAAACTTACTGTACATGGTTTTGCTTCCACAGCAGTAAACCTGACAGTCATGGCTGTGACAGTGCTGGATGGATTAACTTTCCTTTGACCTCCATCCCAGAAGTCCTGAAGGTACCAAAACCTCTCCTGCTGCATTCCCCGTTCCTTCATGATGCCAAGAGCATTCCAC
The DNA here is from genome assembly GCF_017590135.1 of Pyrgilauda ruficollis. Classification (NCBI taxonomy): domain Eukaryota; kingdom Metazoa; phylum Chordata; class Aves; order Passeriformes; family Passeridae; genus Pyrgilauda; species Pyrgilauda ruficollis. The sequence continues at coordinate 9,723,770 of NW_024525156.1, forward strand.
AGCTCTGAAAGGACTCATGGCTTGTGACTGGAATTTCAGATGACAGAGAAGTGTCAAGTACAAGCTCACTCTTCACAGGAACATTCCACCTTCATAATGTGCATGCCACACTTGGGAAACAGGACTTCAGCCTGGACATATTTGAGAAGGGTTGCATCATGATTAGAAATGGGGAAAGAGAAACGTCTGAGTTTGGGATTGTTTCAAGTGAGTTTGTGTCCATAATAAATCATTATGATAGACATGGGTGAAATTTTTTTTTTTTTTAAAGACCACTTTTAATCTTTATTTTGTAATGAGGTGTGATTGAAGCAGGGTTGTTTGAATAAAGATTTATTAATTTCTGTCCCTTCCCTCACTTTTTATATCCTTAAAGAGACTGAATCCTTGAGAGAATTTTGTGAAAGTATCTTTCCTTTCTAAAGCATTCTAAATTTAAATTGGACAGGCAGTATTATGTAACATCAACTTTATTAAAACCATGCAAAGTTTTTTTTTTTTTGTGTTATAACAACTAGGTATACTCCTATCCTTTTTGCACTGTCAGCATGAGTTGAAGGAATGAAAGACTTGAGATGTGCAAAAAATTTTCTGAAGTAAAATATATGCACATATAACGAAACAAAACCCCCAAAATTTTATAAAACTAATTAGTTTAAAAAAATCTTTACTGGGCATAACTATACTTCCTCCTCCATACACACCGTCTTTTTACATCATAACCTTTTTACAAATAATTTTGAAGTAGGTGTATGTAGGAGTAAAATGTGCTTGCATTTGACTGCATATGCCTAAGAGAAGCAGGAAATTATTTACTTTAACTAATCTGCTAATTATCTGCAAAAATAATAAAACTCATGTGTTTGAAATACAAATTCCCCAGAGTAATTTTCTGGGGCTTAGGCCAATTAAAGGCTCATTAGCATCTGTCTTCAGTCTCATAAAGCTAAGGTGATAGGTAAGAAAAAGGAAAAAAAAAGAGGCAAAGGAATCAGTAAAGACAAAAATTTTCTTAGATAAGTGTTGGACTTGCTCTGTCAAATTATTAATAATTCTATGCCTTCTTGTTCCCTTCCTCCCTGTCTCTCCAGTAATTCTGATAACTGGTGATTATTTCTGTGGGAAGTCTAATGATGACAGAAGTTATCTATGAAATCCTTTAGACCTCATGCACTAGAAGCAAAATGAATACTGTCTAATAAACCTTGTTTTTCAGAGAATTCATGAAAAAAAAATAAAGTTTTTAACAAAAAACGTGAACTTTCCAGTATATATGCAAATGAGGGGAGAAGGTTAGCATTGGTAAACACCACAGACTATAAAAAGTTACAAAAAAAATCAAAAGTTTAACTTAATAGTATATTTAGACTAGTTTTTATTTTACTTTAGTAGTTTTGTCAGTTTGCAGCAATCATGTGCCAGTTTGGAAGTATCTGTCTTATTTGCTTAGGCTAACTGACTAGCTGTCTGTAGATAGTGCCTGGCAGGAATGAACCATTTTCACATTATTTGATTTCAGTCTCTTAATTCAACGTAACATGTTATTTCCCTTTGCAAGTGAAATACATTTAAAATGTAGGCCTGATCAAAGAACAGCCAACCCTAAGGGACTTTTGATGCCCCAAAATATTTTTATCTGCATAGCAGTTCTCTCTATAATTCTGTGGTACAAAATATAATGTTACTAAGGAGAAAACCCCAAATAGATTTGCTAAACCAAAACAGTGGAACCTTATCTTTGCCTGAGCATGGTATGTGGAAAAATAAAAAAGGAACAAGAACATAGTTAAAAAAATTGAAAATAAATTTCATCGTGTGTCACAGAGTATTTCAGGTGGCAGCTTAGTAGCTGACAACACAGCATGCAAAATAAGTGATTTGCTTTACAAAGGTCTGCAAAAAAGAAATATACCTCAGCTAAGTTTGGAAGCTTCCCACATTTTTATCTTTAAAAACCCAATAAGGTTCAGATTTTGCTTATGTACTGGAAGTAAATACACAAAAAAAGCACAGTTTTTGTGTATAAACTGTGTTAAAAGCACAGTCTCATAGCTTTCTCCATTTAGAATCAGAGGTAAAAGGTTTTGAAACATAACACGTTCATTAACCTGTAGAAAAAGAGCAAAGTATAGCTACCAATGAGGTTCAAGATGCAGAGTGACATTAACACTTCTCAATCAGGATTTATTGAGAGTGAGACCAGAACATGATTTTCACTTCTCAGATATTTTGTTGACTAAATAACTAGTTCTTAAATCTCTCTACCCAAAATGTGAGAATTATTCTGCTCCTACTGGTCTTCCTAAGTCTGCAGAATTCAAGTCATGGCGGACAGGGTCCATAGGGAGGGGTATACACTTATTAAGAGATAGACAAGAATAATGGGTAAATTGCTGTGGCCAGAACAAGATCTCCCCAGTCTGTGGCCATTCTTAAGTGAACTAAAGCTCAGTCATTTAAAGGAAACAAATGCTTGTATATGTTTAATATCTTTTGCTTTCCAGACCAGAAGAATTTAAATACTTGTAAAGGAACCTCTCCTTCTCTCTAAGTGAGCACTTCTCTTTCATGAACACTTAGGAAAGTCAATCAGAATGGCACACCTGATTAGTTTAAAAGTTTTAATCTCTTATTTCAGAATCTAGGGAGTTAATAAAGATAAATCAAATCTGTGTCCACACAAAAATTTAGTACAGTCAACCAATGAATTTTAAATTTAGTCTCCAATTTAATTAAAGTTGATTTCACCAAGCATCCCTGAAGATAGTAGAGATGTTATAAATCCCAGTTAATAATCTAATCTTCTGATATTTTCAGCTTATAGTAAAACAATACGTTTAGGCAAAAATCTTGATTGTTATTTTGACTGAGGGCTGAGTGTTAAAGTTTTGAGGACCAAAACCTTTTTGTCCTGTTTGAAAAAAAAAAACAAAACTAAAAACCAAACAAAACATCAACAAAAAAAAGCAAATCAAATATTTCTAAGGCTATGAGACAATTGGAGACCACTTAAAAATGTAGCCTTACATTGTTTTTGCTTGCTTTTCCTTGTTTTTTAAATCTGAATTTTATTTCATCTCATAGAAAATCAATACTAGCTTATGTAAGAGAGATCCTGAATGTTTGCCACTCACTTTAGCTCTGTTGACTACACACTAGAAATGAAAGTTAAGAATGTTAGGAAAATTAAAACTCTAGAGTTGAACTGTTGTGGAAATATTCCTTTCCCTATGTCAATTGAATTAGAAATAATGATCCTCATTTTGATTTCTTATGTGCCCTTTCCCTTTTGTTGGAAAATCAATATTTCTGCCAAATACCATAATGTAAAAATAAATAGTAAATACTGTTTTCACATAGTATTCAATATTTTACTTACTAACTTGGGAACATGATATATAAGGATAAGCTGCCAAATTACTTGCAGACTAAACCAAAACAGAGGTTTCTTTGCTAGTTTTGTAGGTGTGTTGTAATTTAATTATTTCAATAAGTGAGGGGGAGATGGAGCTGTACAGATATCTAGCTCACACTTCATTACATTTCATTACTAAATTCATCAAGGATTTATGCTCCAATTGCGGACTTTGTGTCATCTGCAATACAGGACTGGATTTCTGTTTAAGAGAGAAAAAGAATTGTTGCATCCGTATAGCAGAGGTGATGCGAGAAGACGTGTCGATCAACAAGAAGATGGAAGGAAAGGAAGGAGACTGTGCCATCAGGAAATTGTTTCCTATCCAAGAAAAATTGTGGGATATAGCCTTAGAAATTATGCCTCAGAAATATAACTTTAAGTACATAAATAAGAATATGGTATTTTCAATGAATTTAAAGAACTTCAGAATGTGGGAGGATTAGGAAAGTAAACTAAAGATGAGAGAAATAAGACTGATTACAGGTATCCTTAAAACATAACTGTTTTTATGCAACTCCAAACTTTCACCAAGTTAGCAACAGATAACATAACCAAAGATAGCATCTCTGTGCCATTATTGAACATTGACATATTTGGTCATTTGATATTCTTTGATCAAAAAGAGAAAGCATGGAAACTTTTACAGAAAACTCAATCCAATCTTTACAAATTGCATTAATTAAAATAAAAGGCAATTTAGCAAAATATTTGCTATTAAGGAATATACTGTTATTTAAAGAAAAACAACATAAACATTAAACAAAACAATCATTAAACAAAAACACTAATTCATCCATGCTCAGTATCTCAAATTTATGTAACTATTTTTGAAGGCATTTTTGAAGAATCAGAGAAAATTTAATAAAGAAGCACTTTGAATCCAATGAAAAACTCCTAGTGAAATAATTCTTGAAAATAGAAATGCTTCAACTGCAAGAATCAGGAAATATTAAGGTTTGAATAAATTATGCTTCCTGATGGTGATCTTTTTTAGTTCTGTTATTTATGAACATTTCAACAAAAATCACTTTGGTTTAAAAGGAAGGGTTTGTATTACTTTAGTTTTACTTTACTAGAATGGTGAAGGTCTCCAAACATTAAAGTTGATAATAAAGTGCTTTCTGCAACCACAGTAGTGTTCAGAACTACCAGTAATCATTATGAATGTATAGTCCCTGTGTTCCATGTATTAAATATGAATTTCATATAGCAGAAAAATATTCATCTGAGTGGTATACAATCATCTTTACTATTCACCATAAACTTTGTAGGAAATCATAATGCTTTTTAAAAAAAAAAAAAAGAATATATGAGCACTCTGCAACATCCACTTTCTAAATCCACTTTTGCAGAAAGCTCAGAAAGCTAGGAGTACTTGCCTAGACTTGACCACAGAAATATTATAAAATATAAAGTGCTCTTGAAGAATAAAAGGAAAAGTAGAAGCAAGTGGAGTTTTTTGCTCCTTTCCCTGTATACACTAAGGACATATGCATTGGTTCATAAACAAAGAGAAGACATCTGAATCAATAAATGGTATGTAAATATATTTACACAATATTTGTTGAACCTGAGGAACTGATTGAGTGGCCCAGCATGGAGTCTAGATCTCATTTCTTCCTGCTCTTTACTGGTCCCTTGCTTTATAGAAAGCCAGTCCTACTGCACTTGAGATGTCCCTGAGGAGTGCCTTCTCTTCTGAGGGTAAACCTTCTATGGAAAGCAGAGTTTGTTCTCCTGCACTCTAATACTACCACCACTACAAAAAATAAAGCACATGTTCCACATGCACATGGATTCGGCCCAAACCACAAACTGTTGGCATTGTCATATCCCAAAAGATCATGGTAATGCAACTTCTGAAATTTCCTCACCCTGTATGAAACACAGAATTTCATACCCTCAAGGTCTGCATAAGACGAGACATCCTAAGAAGACTTGAGATAGGGTTACTGACTGGTAAAACCTCTGAACTTTTAGCTGATGATGGGTGAGTGGAAAATGTAGAATATGATGGGGATGGGTGGACAGAGTAATGGCTGGTGGGAATGGACTCATACTTTGTGCAAAACAGCAACAGAGAGAGAACTCATTTCAGCCATGGCTTATAATGGGCAATCCAGTGCTAACAAATCTATGCCATTTGGGTTGTGCATGATGACTTTGGTTTTAAAAGAGGTTGCTACATTTCCTGTGATGATAAGGATTTGTAAAGCAAGGCTTATTCCTTGGGAAATGAGGAGAATTATTGTATCAGCACCAGGGATGCACCAGAATTTTGCACCTCTTGTGCTCTCCCAAGGAAGTTAAGAGAAATGCCTTTTTAAGTAGAGGGAAATGAGAATGTGTCATGAGTTTCAATCCTAGAAGTGTGACAGTCCTTTCCTTCCTATTACTTCTGAAACTTTTGATATAAAATCCTTTGTCAGATATTTGAGTACAAATTTCTTCCTCTCTCCAAAAGTCCTTGTTCTCTAGGAAAATTGAGGTGAACTATTATTTTCCCAGTGACACTAAAAAATATGTTGGAATGGTCATGGCAGAATATATGTAATGGGGAGGAAGAATAAATGGGGATCAGATGGTTACAGAATGTGTAGAAGTTGTCAGTTTTCCATTTTGTTGTCTTCATTTTTATCAATTGTTATTATTTATGAAGTAGAGGATTATGAAGGAATCTGGATGTAAGTTTGTTTATCAAAGATATCCAGGGATGTGATATTTGGAGTATTAAAGATTAAAATAATGAAATAGGGAATAAAGGTCTGGAAAATTAGGTTATAGAAGGACTGTTCAGATCAGCTGCCATGAAGCAGGAATATGAAATCCAAAATGCAACTAAGCCATTCTGGTTTGAGCTTAGCTGCACAATTACTCACAGATAAATGTCACCAAAAAAAAAAAAAAAAAAAAAGTCTTAAGAGGCCTTTTGCACAGAGATTTGCAAACTGATTACTTCACTCAGCTAGTCTTAGCAAAAAGAAAGTTGCTTTTCCATCTGTCTAATATCTGACCTTCTAGAGAATTATTATTAATAATATTAAAAAAAAATTGACTTGAATTTGTTCAGGTCTATGCCTGAAAGTAATATATAAGTTTTAAATTTCAAATCCTCCATTAGTATCCTCCATGTATCTTCTGGCCTATCACAGCTGTAAATTTCTAACACTAATCTTTTCCTTAATTCTACTCAAACACCCTTTCTGCTGTCTGAAAAACTGATAGTCAGCTGCTGTCCTGGAAAAGGACAAAGAATAATTATTCCCATAGAATTCAAACGTGGAAAGGGTCATGTGGAAAGGGTCAAGGGGAGGGATCTCTGCATACTTCCAACTTTTTCCTTAATGACAATAAAACACTTTTCTTTAGAAGATTAGGATAAGACAGAGTTGAATCTGGGATTCTTTTGTATATCATAACTGCTGTGTAAATCAGGTGCTGTGAATATTTCCTAGAGAGGTTTATTTCACTGAATATGAAAGTATAGACTTTTAAGCATTCTAGTGTTAGGCATTTTAACACCACCACCACTGTCCTACCACTTCCCCAGTTCATTAAGTGCAGAGCAAAACTGAGAACAACCTGATGTAAATTGATGTAAACATGAAAAAATGGTAGCAAATAAAACTAAAATGTTGCTATGAATAGCAACATTTCACTCAGTAGCATCTTTGACACTTTAGAATTGAAATGTTCATCTGCTGCAAAGACATTTTCAGAGTAACAAAACCAATGTTTGGTCTTTTCCCATCTGGAAGGGAATAACTATTTGCTCCTCTAACTTAACTCTTTGGATTAGTGCCCTGCATACCTCATTGGAAACAGTTAACACTTTCAGTCAAAGCTCTGTTAACCTACTGCCCAGGGATTCAATGAGTTTGAGTTTCCTATAACCTACTTTCTCACTCTCTTCCTCACACTTTACTAAATATGCATGTCTTTCAAACTCTTCCTAAATATTTGTTTGGCTGAGAGGTGATTATAGTCATGACAGCAGTTGGAAGTCTTCTGGGCTTTGATACTACTACCATCTGCCTCAAGTAACAACAGTTTCTGAGATTGTTCGCTTATTCATGCCCTAGCAGCAAGCCAATTTTGAATAAATATTCAGAGAAGGCAGCTTAAATGATATGTCTGTATTTCATTTGCTGATTTTTATTGAAGCAACAGGTATTCTTAAGAAGCAAATAGCAGAATGATGTCCAGATTGTGCTTTTATTGTTTTAAGCGAGTTTCCAAAAAAATAAAAAGTCTTCTGCTAGTCTGGAATGGCATAATAAACAAACACAATGGTTTGGCTCCAAACTTGACTGAAAAACTGAAAGTAATTCTGAGTGAGTAAGCAGCTGAAATTTAATCAACAAATAAATTCATCCACCATGTGAATCCAAATGCCAATCTATATACTTCTGAGGGTTATTGAGAATATAAAGAATGAATGACAAGAATAACACAGGAATTACTTGCAAATTCACTTGTTGAAAACTAAAAAGAATAGTGTAAGAAATATTTACAAAAAATACAGCTGTCAAAAAACAGTAAAAAAAAAGTAAGTTAAAAAAAAACAGTCAGTAAATAACTTTATCTAAAGGCTGACAGGGATGAGTACAGTTTAAGGATTCAGAATGGTTTGTGCATGTCAAAGGTGATATATCCCAGAGAACTAAATAATTTTTCTGAGGTAACTTTAAAACTATTAAAAACCTAAAAATATAGAATCATTGCCTTTTATTTGTATTGCAGCTAAGATCTGATGAACTTAGGTTCCTATAACAATGTACCTGCAAAACTAACTTGGATATAAGTGATATGAATAGCAGAAATTTCTAGTTTCTGTGTGCACATAGCAGAGGAACAGTTTCTAATTCTGTACAAAGCTCCATTTTGGCTTGTATCTCCTTGCCTCAAGTTTTCAAATTGTGTTTTATTTTATTTGTTTGTTTGTTTAATTTTTATTTGCTCTTTTACTGCTTGTATATTACACCTAATTCCTGCTGAGTTCATGAGCTAGGTACCCACGTGAAGGCTCCTGGGCAACTAGGAGCCTACATGTCAATCCACTAACAGGTTTTCCCTTACAAAATCCTCAAAGAGTATTTCAGTCCTTTTTTGTCCATTGATGCAATCTACTTATGCTAGGCTCTTACACATGAAGATGGAACATTTCAGTGTTTGGGGGATTAGTCTGGGGTTTGGGAATTGAGCTTTCAGTTTCTCCCTTGATCCTGTTAATATCTGAAGCAAAGCAGTTGGTCTTCCTGTGACCCAGGGGATTAAAATAATCATCTGGATGCTACACTCCAATCCTTTCATATTTAAGTGTCTCAAAGAATGGAACCATTATATTGTGAGGATAATTCAGTATCAGATAGGAAGCTCCCAGTATTTCAGAAGAATCTAATGGTTTCCTGCAGAATATGTTCATGCTATAAGAAAGGATGCAGACTTCTCTTATAAACCTTACCTTCTTCCATCTTTCTTCATCTGGCAATAGTATTAAGGGAAGTGGTTGGGGGAATCCAGTGTGAAGAGAAAAAACAAAATTGTGAGTACAAAAATTATTTTAGAAAAAACCCAAGCCTTTCTGTTACTTACAGTAAAACAACCCAGAAAGAAAGACAGTTATGAGAAGAGAGGCTTTGTAACATAAAGAGGGTCCAACTGTGTTTCAAGCTTTCTAATCTATTGTTTTACTATGGTAACTCAGGACATGAACAGAATTTGTGGTCAACCTTAGCCATATATAATCACTGTAACACTTTTCATCAGAAGGTGAGATGGACTTTCTTAGATTACAGTACCTCTCTTCTGAGGTAATTTCACTGCAGGTCTGCCCATAACCAAACTGCAGAAGTTCCTATCATGTGATGATAGTCTATTCAAATGATAAAAAAAAAAAATAAAAGAAGAGAGGAAGACTAAGCTGTAAAAACAATCCACTTTATTTCATGAAAGTCCAGATATTGTCCACTGCTTGTGTACAGCCTGGTCATTGCAGCTGTACAAAATACATTGGACAGCATGGTGGAGGGTAAATCTACCTCCCTGTCATAGCATGATTTTAACTTTTGTTGTCAAATGCAGATTGTCTTTCTATAATCTAGTATGGGCAACAATAGCAAAGACCAGAGAACTCAACATGAGCTGAAAAAACATCCTTAGGATCCTGAGCAGAGCTTGAGTATCTTGCCCCCATCAAGTTGTGTGCTGTCATGTCCATACTGCTCTGGGTCACTGGGCCAGGTAGTGGAAAACTAACTTAAGTATGTCTATGCATTTTCCATTACATATCAAAATTGTCAGTCTGCTCATTCAGAAGAAAAGAAATATGGTTTCTAGGAAGATAAAATTTACTTTGTTCCATGTCTCTGTTCTCTTAACCCCAATAAATAACTAGCACCACTAAAAAGCAAAAATAATATGTTGTCAATATGCCATTTCTATATTCCCTCTGAAGAAAATATTTCAAATCACTGTGCTCTCTCAGTCTGCTGAAGTACAAAATTAAGGAATGATTTGACAAAACATCCATCCTAAGTTGGAGAGTAAAGCAAAATCTGATGGATTGAGTTTATTGGGTTTTCTTTAAAAAAAAAATCATTCAATGTATTTCAAATGAAAATAACCCATGTTTTATATGTGTAGTTAGATTCAAAGACCAAATGAGAATAAAGTTTAAGGGGTCGTTTGTTATATTCATTTATGCTGTCCGTTTTGCTATCTGCTAGCTCTCTACTAATTTTTAGATATGCTGCCTAATTGTAAACAAAGGAGAAAAGGCATTAATTTTCTATTAGGTTTGTGTGAACAGGCAAAGGGGAATGGAAAGTCACACACTGCAGAAAAGTTTGCTTCAGGAATTTCTTCTTGATTATATGTCAAGCAGTACACAGAGTTCATCCTTGAAACAAAAACAGAGGGAAAATATGATCACGTGGGTGCATTTTTGACTTGAAAATGTATTTAAATGTTTACATTGAAGACTTTTGCAGATATTTGTTGTATAATACACAGTCCCTTAAAATTATATCCATTTAAAAGATTACTCTTTAGAATAACGTCGCTCTGGTTTTACTTTCATAATTGCAGCTCTCTGTAGCATTTCATGTTTAACATTTTTTTAAATAGCACCACGTTTAGTACCAGATTGCAGTGTAGATTGCACTGCTGCTCTACAGCCAGTTTAACACTGATTAGCGCACAGCTGAAAGTTTTTAATAACATTTGCTCATTTGTCTGGTTTTAATTTCAAAAGTAAACTGTGTGATTTCAACCCAATTATTTGCTTTTTTATGAAAGATCTTAATTGGTTTAGAGAACTTAATGTATTGGATAATTGAAATATTACTTCATATTAACAATTCTATCAGATGCCCAAGAAGGCATTATTACACCATGTAAAAACAAAACAGAAAAAAGGAGAAACTGTGCAAAGATCTGTGGATTGTATATTTTGTATCCTACAGATATTTCTAGGTTGTCCAAACTTTATAAGCACCTTTCAGCCAAGCTATGAAACCAGTGGGATGTTATCCATGTTAGCAATAAGAAATCTGAAAATTATTATATTCCTAGGTTTTCAGAGGTCTGTTATTAGTTGTTACTAACTCATATAGAAGCTTTTTTTTGTTGCTTGTCTATGTTCATGTCACTATTTCTGAGATTATTAGATTCTAAAAAAAGACTTGCTGTGCTGTTATATTTATGGAATACTAGGGTCCAGGTTTCTGATCCTACAAATAAATGTGCAGTGTTGTACATGCCTGCTGATGTGTAGCTCAAGAGGGCTTATGAAGTGCATTCCATACTGCTAGTAGAATGAAAACTCAATGGAGTTCCAACAGTGCCCTGGCTTTTTGGCCACCTAGATCTCTTCTGCAGATCCTCTGCAAGCATGGCTTGGTCAATAATGTACCAATTTATTTTTTCAGGTTCAAAGATACCAGTGGTTAAAAGATTTCAGTTTTTTATCTAAACACCAGAGCTTTATATACAGTTGCAATAGCAGAAATTTGTTAATGTTGTCTTTTGTAGCAACTGCAACTCCATAGTTACTTTAACTCCATAATCAGAGAAAAAAATCCTGAGTTTAGGAGTAGTCCATATCAACACAGGCAACCAGGATTTTTTTTTTTTCCACTGCAGATATTTGAACATCTTATTAACTTGACTGACCTGATTGATTTCTTGATTTCAATATAAACACTTATGGTAGGAAGATATTTTGGGAATCTAACAACTTCTGTTTCCAGAAGTGTCCCATATAACTGCTGCACACAAAGATATATTTCCAACAGCTTTAATCCACTTAATTCCAGGGAATGAATGCAGAGGAATGGCATCAGCCTAGTCGTCCTCTGCCAAGCCAGTGTCCTGCATTTGGAAACACCTTCTACAGTGTCCTGGGAAAATGGAACGCTTGGCTAAGAAACAGCCAAAATTTCTGTAAGCTCTTTAGTTAATGACATCTGATACAATCAAAAATGAAGGGTGAATTTCTTAAAGCTGCAGAATTAACACTATAATTTCCATTGAACTTCAAATATTCAGCAACGTAAAAAGGAGATAACCAGATGTTATTTCTCTAATATGAATATGCCTCTGGGTTTTCACAAGCACTTTCAACCTTGAAATGTTTTTACCTCTCAGTGTGAGGGGACAAAAAGCAGAAATTCATTAACTAAATCTATATGAAGATGCAAATGACAAAAAAGTGAGAGAAACTGCTGATTGTGGTTCCTGAAATTGTGGTTTGTGAATGCTGAATATTTAAAACTAAGAAAAAAATTAATAAATATTATAAACAAAATCATCCCCTAAGGAGAACATATGGAAGAAGGAATAGAAAGCTGGAGAAAAAGGAGAGGCTGAGATATAGAATCTGATTATAAGCATTATAATCAATTACCAAACAATAAGACCAGTTCCCAGGGTAATCTGCAAGCAATGATTTAGGTAACTTTTACATAACTCAATAGTTATTTAAATTGAAAGAAAAGAAAAGAAAAGAAAAGAGAAAAGAAAAGAAAAGAAAAAAAGAAAAAAAAAGAAAAGAAAAGAAAAGAAAAATAGTTTGGAACTGATTAGTAAAACTAAAGTAATATAAATGATACGTATCACAATTAAGTATCAATCCAATTATCATAACAAAAGAAATCTTGTCAGCTGACAAGCATAAGAAAAGAAAACATTGAAATATCTCTCACTCTCTTCAAGAAGACTAAGCACTTAACTGATTTCTGTTATTAAACTAACACTGAATAGTTAATAATTTATCAACTATATGTTTATATAGTTTCAGCATGCATTCAAAAATATAGTTAAACACAGTTAATATTTAAAAATATCAAAGGGATATACAGAAAATTTAAAAATTATATATTAATGAACAAACTATTTAAAAGTCAGTATATTTTTAATTTAATTTTCATATATATATATGTGTGTATATATATATATATATGTATATATATATCCCTCTTAAAGAACACTCACATCTTTTTTAATAGCATATACACTAATATCACTGTTGAGGTCCACAGGCAGTAAGGCTAGGAATCTCAAAAATAGATTCCTATAGCAGGATGAAATATGTCCTTATTTAAACATAACCATTTTCTCAGACTAAAGTTTTTTAATCGTGTTCATGATCTCAAGCTTTGTTATTGCCAGTATAAAGAGACAGACATTTATAAGGCAAATTCATCTCACACTAAAGGAAATGTCTAAAACAGGTCAGATGATGCATACCTTAACAAGTTTTTTTACTCTGTTGATTGTGATCTTTCAGATGTACATGCTTGGTTTACCAAGCATATACATATACAAGTAGCCACCACAATTATCCCATCTGTTAGGAATACATAGAAGCACAGGACATGTTGTCTTCCCCAAAATCTTTTCTCAGAAATGCAAAAAACCCTGAAACTCAAGCAAATCACAAAAGCAGACAAATAACCCCAAAAACAAACAGAAGAAAAAACATATTTACAGCTGAGATTTCTTTCAACTTATCAAAATGGAGAGAAGAAATAATAAAATATAAAGAGAATAAAAAAAATCCTGAGGCATTCTAATATCATACTTGTACATTTGCTACTACTCTGATCTTATATTTTCATTTTAATAATTATTACTTATAATGTTATATTTTTATAACAGCATGAGCATTGTTGTTAAAACATAAGATCTTTTATAGACACTGTTAGTTAGTATTGAGTGGATTTATTGAAATTTTAAATAAGCATTAAAAATATATAATATGTGAGTGTTTGTGTATGAAGCTAAACATGAAAGGAGCTTGTAGCCAAACACAATACAATATATGCTGAAGTATATGCAATGTTTTTTCACTCCCAAGAAAAGACTACTTTAAACACAGTGGGCTTTTTGGTTGGTCTAGGGCAAGACAAGACTTCATCTATCTTTGGTCTTGAAACTGATGGCATTTGATCTTTTATGGCTCTGTTCCAATGAGATATTCTATGATTCAATGAATTAATTGCATGTATTCATTAATTATAAAAGAGGCGTGACCACATCAAATTATACAAGAAACTTTTCAAAATAATTACTAGCTTCTTTATCACATGTTCTCAAAAGTTCATTCTTTTTGAATCCGTATTTTCAAGTTTTTCCTATAATCATGAAGGCTAGAAATATCTTTTTGTTAAAGTGAAAGGAAAGCATTTCTGTTATTGAAAACTCTGTGATTCTTGCTGGAGTGACAGGAAACAGTTCAGGAAGAGGGGCGTGTTAGACTCCTTTCCACCCAAAACTTTCATCTTCCAGAGGGTTTGCTCTAGAAGTCTTTAGGCACTGTTGGCACATTGTCTGTGGCTAATAGTATGGTGTATTCCAGTACTTAATCTCCACTGTGGAATCCCATGATATCTTGAACATTCTTATCACAGGAATGAGATGGGAATCAAATGAGAAAAACATCACTCCCAGAAATGCAAAATGTTTCATTGAAGAAGATTATTTTGCTGCAACAGGTCATAATGAATGAATAAAAATAATATATAGCTACACAGAATATTTAACAAAAGAAATAAAAGCAGAGTGTCTGTTTTTGTTGTTTTGGTTTTTTTTCTTGTATTGACTTAGGTGTAAGAGTAACAACAGTTAAATTCTTAATGAATTTTAAACTTTGACATGGCCAGCCTGGAAGAGATTAATCTCAATCAAGGTTTAAAAGTTGAGTTGTGATGACATGAAAACCTTCTTACATGTCCCAGTGGAAATTTCAAAATTAGCTTAAGTTTATTATTAGAGGAGCTAACCTCAGGACAAACCCTTTAATTTATTTTCTAACCACATCATTTACTAGCACAATGGAGTCTCAATGCAAGACTAGAAATCCTAGGAATTGCTAAAAGGTCTACAGTCTTCAAAAAATCTTCTAGGATTGCTTATAAGCAGTCTGTCTCAAGGTGTGTGGCTGCATCCTAAGTGCCTGGCAGTGGCTGGCTTGGTGTGAGTGCTCAGAGAGCTGGTATTCCCTTTGGAGCAGAGACTACCTCTCTAGCACTTGGAGTGCCCTTCCCCATGTGCTATGTGGAGCACATGAAGGGCAAATATGCTACTCTGCTCTTAAATCCACTCTCCAGACACAGGACAGCATAGCCAAACTCACAAGTTCTGTTTACCAAAGCATCAGCTTTCACACATATAAAAGTGAAAGATGTGCTTCAAGTGGCATAGGCACAGCACTGAAAACCAACCAAGTAATCTGGGAATGAGATATTCAGAATGTCTGGGAGGGAATAAAAAAACAGATTAAAAAGCCTATACATAAACCAGACAAGAAGGGGAAGAAGCAGAGCACAAAGGATATTATCAGTAATTAACAAACATATTTCAATGGCACAGGCAGCAGAACATAAATAATTTTTTTCTTTTGATAGTTCCAATTTATTATTTTTTGTGGATCTATAGGTTTTGCATTTTTTCTAGCCATGGATCAAAATTTTCAGTGCATACCAAAACTGAATACCAGCTAGCCCCTTTAAGACCACTGTTAAAATCATATCCTTGCTCTATGTGTTAGGTACCACAAAGTGATAAATGTGCCACTATTTTTAGCACTTACAAAAAGATATTTGTAAACAAGGTTATGTCTGGGAGCTATTTGGGCAAAAGACATGCAAACTGGCTGATCTCAACTTTTGTGAATACTGGTGAAGTGAAAAATTGAGAAAAATGCAAATGCTGTAAAATATTTCCTATCTGCTTGAACCAGCAGCAGAACTTTCAGTGGTTAAAGCATGTCTATTGTCACTGAATGCCAATGGGAATGCTCTGTGATTTGTTTGGGCTTGTGAAATAAAATTTGTATTTTCAGAATAAGGAGTGGATTCTGTTGTTCTTTTAAGACAAGATCCCAGTTATGAATCATAACTCCACAAGGAGTAATTCTGCCTAGACTCTTTTCAATGCTGACATGCAACTTGTAAGAAATTCAAACGTACTTGCTTATAACAGCAACAACACAAACCCTTAAACCTTTATATACACCTCTTTGTAAAGTATACCATCTCATTCTCAGTTGAAAGATATCTGCCAGGGGTTCTGAAAAAGATAGAAAACTGTATCCTGGGGTGCATCAAACTCAGTGTAACCAGCTCGTTGATTATTAAGTTTGATTATCTCTCTCTATTCAGCGTTGGTACATCCTCATCTTGAGTAATGTATGCAAGTCTGGGCCCCAAATTTAAGAAAGGTGTAGAAGTTCTTGAATTTTTCCAGAGGAAAGCAGCAAGGCTGGTAAAAAAGTTGAAAACAATTCCCTAAAAGGAGGAGATAAGGACTATGGGCTTGTCTAGTTTGGAAGAAAGGAGCTAAGGGATGACCTCAGTGCTCTCTGCAGCTTCTTTGGGAGGTGGAGGCGAGAGTGAGATGGTGAGCTCTTCTCCCTAGTATCCAGTGACACAATGTGATGTGTGGATGTGGTTCAAAGTGTGCCAGTGGAGGCTCAGGCTGGACAGAAGGAAGCACTTTACTGAGGGGCTGGCCAAACCATGGAGCAGGTTTCTCAGAGAGGTGGTGAATACCCCAAGATCACCAGTGTTGAAAAAACATTTGGATAATGATTAAATTACATGCTTTAACTTTTGGATAACCATGAAGTGCTAAGACAGTTGGACTGAGAAGATCAATGTTCCATTTCAACTGAAATATTTTATTATATTCTAAATTATATTAAGGAATATGATTAAGTTGTCCTTAGTTGTCCTTATCTTTGACAAGAGTCTTCATCTACATCAACTCATTTGCTTTAAATTGCATGGTGTACATGTAAAAGTCATGCAAGGTTATAGTTAGTACTTATGTAGATCAGCACTAAATTTTCAACTCAGGGGCACATAATCTGACATTTTCAGTAGATTTATGACATTCCAAATTTATTTATAACAGCAATCTAAGATTGTAAGCCTATATGGAGTATGAGAGTTTCATGATTTGAAATGGTCTCAGCATCTGGTGTTTCAAAGAGCAGAAAGAATTTTACTGTACGTAGAAGACAGTATGAAAGACTCATTTGTTACAGGGAAGAAGACACAGATAGAAGGATGTGTTGCATAATTAGAAAGAAATGTGATATCAGTGTTCTGAAGCGATGGAAATTACATGTTCCTGTTTTCATAAGGACACTGGTTCAGGCTTTTCTGTGAAAAACTATTCAGTATTTTTTGTATTAAATTAAATGAAATTAAATTAAATTACATTAAATTAAATTAAATCTTCATGCTTGAGTCAATGTTCCGTCATATATGTCCATTTCGATAAGTCCATTTCGATAAAACAATCAAAAAGTGTTTGAAGGAGATAGACAGTGGGAGACACACAAAATAGTTAGTAACCTTTTATTTTATAGAAAAAAACAAAGTAAATTTTATTATATGCAAACTGAAAAATTAACCCATATAAGGTGATATGCAGGCTGAAGGCATGTAAAATGAACAGTGATGTCTTGAAGACGGTAATGGAAATCTTAACTTACAAAAAAATCTACTCTGACAGACAAAAAGGGAATTTTCTTATCCCTTCTTAGTGTCCATTTGCCAGCATATTGAAAAATTTCAGCCATACTCTATTTTGAAAAGTTCTATTTCTCTTTAGCTGTTGCAGGTCTGTTTCCTTCACTAGGACTGTATGACTGATAAGGATTTGAATTAACTATGTTATTTATTTCTTACAACCTCTGGCCAGAAGACATGTACAAAATCCTTAAAGAACTGTAGACTACTTTTTTTTTAATTGTTAGGGATATTTTAAACAGCTTAAATATTTAAGAATTCTTAAAATTAATTATTTAATTATAATTTAGAATATCTGTATATTCTAAATAGATATATACATATTACAGTACATTAATGTTTCCCAAAATAAGTAAATCTTATTTTTATTATAGGGTTAAGTTTTATGCTTAGTTTCCTTGCTGCAATCAGAGAAGAAAGAAGAGGGAAAATACAGACTCCCTAGTTGAACTATTCTTTATCAGTATATACCTGTAGGCTTACCCTGTGTAAACAATGAAATCTAATCTTATTATACAAAATGATGAAAAAATGAAAAACCTGAAAAGCTAAGTGTAGAAGGTATTTTCTGTATTACGGGAGTGGAGATGGTGATGGGAGGAGAAAAGAGAGAAAAAGGCAGGGGGAAAATATTGTAGGAAGGAAAGATAATTATAGTGTATAGCCAGTGAAGGAAATGTCAAAAAGCGCACTATCAGTCCAAGATTAATAATTTTAGTTTAAAAAAACCCAAACAACATCTCTCTTTTTTTTTCGTCTTGTGTTATCACTCCTAGCTATAGAGAGTTCTGATTGTTTTCTTAATCTGGCAAGAAAAAAAAGAAATAATTGTGTTCGTATCTCAAAGAAAAGAGGAAAACAAATATTTATATTGCCCTTCCAAATGAGAGGCTAGGCATGGCTGGAAAGCAGAAATACAGCAATCATGCTGGTACAAGGTTTACTGTGTTAAAAAAAGTTACTTACAGCAACATTTGGGAAAAGTATAGCAAGCTTGTTTCCAGTGGGTTATAGTGAGTCGTTTTTAATTTATATCTATACTAGGATCCAATTTTCAAGTTTCACACAAGATATTGCAATTACATTACAAAACCAGCAGGATCCATGATTTTGACTTAAGTCTGCAAGGTTCAGCTTGTCTTGAAAGCAAACTGTAATATATTTTGCTTCTACATAAGCAAAAACCTAAACAAACAAAATAAACCCAGATGACTCAGATCTACATAAAGGGATAACTCATTTAACAAAAGGAATGAATGCAGTTTGCATAATCAAGCAATTGTTCCACCAATATATGGATGTATTCTTCTTTTTGCAAACAGATCTCAGTTTATTTCACTTACTTGATATGGGCATATTTGTGGAGTTGTTAACATATACATTGATTACAAACAGTGAGAGAATTTAACATTTTAAATATTTCAGAAAGATAATATAGGAACAGTGTTGGCAAATGATGCCTGTTCATTCGTGTGTAGCTTTAATTCCTTGACTGGATGCAACATGACGATCTAAGAGGAAGTCAGAGTGCCTCTGGAGAGCCTGAAAATATTAACTGCAAAGAAGGTAATTTAAGAAATGTTCATTTTCTTTTCTGAGTCAAAATCAGAAAGGTCTGCTTCCTCTTTAGACATGCCAAGATGTTGTGAATTTACCTGCTTAGTTGCATTTCACATCTTACCTACTTTGTCAATGACTAACATGTTTGAGAAATAAGCATTTGAGATCTACTCCTAAAGTGCCTTCTTGTGGTCTTCAAAATCCCTCTGTTAGGCCCAACCTTAATTTCAGTTAAATACAGACTCATCCTATTTCATGTGACAAAAATATTTATTTTTAAGGAAAATATTGACATTTTTAGTTTCAAAATTCTTTTTCCAAGTGAGTGTGGTTTTGACTGCAATGGGCGTGTGAGTAATGAATACAAACACACACACATATATATGTATATATACATGTACATAATTCACTCTGCAAATATGAGGGTATGAACTGTTTGCCTTGTACATTTAGTGGACAGGCATCCAACACCAGCTCATTACTTCTTAATGAGACAGGGCTTATCTGGAAGACATGATTATTCAATGATCTCATGTTTGCAGTAAAAAAGCTCGTGCTTCTTGAGCTGTCTTTCTCCATATATATGTATATGGATGGAGATACAGTGTACTAGGTAGCATTTATTGGAAAACGATGTGCTGTGTGCTGACCAGAATTATTTGCTATATTATGGTCCCACATTTTCAGCATTCTCTGAGTCATCTGAGCTGTAGTATTATCAGAAGATGTGATTTTGTTCAGCACGATAAGCCTGGCTAACTGCAGTGAAGCATCTCACCACTGTTTTTGCAAACTGGTCCAACTTCAACAGCAGGGAGAGATGAATCTCAGTTTTGGACTCCCCTCCCCTGCCTGAGAGGAGAGGCAGTACCTGAATCTGTGCCAGGCTGTGCAGGCTCGGGAGGAGTTGTGTCTGCAGACCTGTGACGCCCACTCCTGTCACATCTGCAACTTGCTTCTTGCCAAGCCATTCACAAGGAAAGAGATTTGGCTTTTAGTATGAAATCTGCTTTCCAAACACCTGGTCCAATTTTTTTCCCAGAAAACCAGCAGCCAGGTGGATGCTTATACCTTGTGGATGGGCAACAGTCATCAAGTCACCCAATGGGTGTCACTAAGAAATACCGGCCTCTAATGCTCAGCAAAATATTCTGAATTTCTCAGAAGTTAAGAAAGAGTGTCAGTCCTCTCGATCTTCCTTTATTATCATAGATTGTGTGAACAAAAATTAAATAATAGCCTACAAAACTGGACATATAGGAAGAAAATTACTATTGATATTAGAAAAAAATGTTGATTCCAGCTTGTCTGTACTGTGGTCAGAATGATGTTTTATAGTGCAGGTGAGAAGAAAATGAGGGGGGGGGGTGTGGGTACAAATAAAAGTCTTACAGAATTGTGACCTCTGAAACATTTACTGTAAACAATTGCTCATGAACAGTCTTGCATGCATAACTATGAGGAGACAAGCAAACCAAAAATTATTACCATTTCAATCAGATTTCAATCAGTTTCAATTCACCTCAATCTATTTCTGTACAATTATTTTATAATTCACTCAACTAGAATAAACTGTCTACTTGGTCAACTTCTCTGAAAATTGCTCTCTCTGCTCTCCCATAGTGCTGTTTGTGATCACAGGAATTATTTTCACATAAAAATAATTTTTAAAGCAGATTTTCAATGTTGGATTTGATTACCAGTGCAATTCCTACTTTCCTAGCCTGATCTCACAGACACTTCATCAACTCTTGTGTCTGTCCTTCATTTCTCTGCCAAGGCAGAGAAAATCACAACCACAGGAATGCTTTGCACAGCCACACCTGGCAGCTCACCAGTCGTTTGCTTCAATCCCTCAACAGAAGCAACACCCAGCACAACTAAAACAAACTGATCTGATGCTACTTTCACTTCCCCGCTTAAGCTACACTGAACTCATCTCTCCTGCTTTGAATTTTCAGGCTGCTCTGTGGGATGCATTCCCTCTTGACAGGTGAGACAAGGCACAAGGCAGGTGTGATAACTCTCCTGTACAAGCACAGGCAGCTCTCTCTGTTCAGATGTCAGTGAGCAGCCAAGCTGACGCCTTACCCATGACAAGGGTGTATCTTTCTACCCACTGCCTGTAGTCTAGTGCTTGCATTAGGAGCTTAAGGACACAGTCAGTGTTTGCTGATCTAAACAGGATTCATACACACCCTTTATTACTCTAAAAGGACAAGCACTTTAGATTAAATTCCCCAACTGAAATCTCAAGGTTATTTGGACAGAGAAAATGTCCTTCCAGCAGCTGTTGCATGATACGCTCTGTTTTGAGATATTTTGATGTCCCAGCTTAGAAGATGTGGAAAGTAACAAAATGGAACTCACTCCAGCATATATGGCCTTTGTTTAAAGGTTTATTTCTTAACTCTAACTCATGCTATTAAACAAAAAAAAAATAAAATAAAATAGCATGCCACAGGACCAACAAACATCTATAATTATATTCAAATGGTTCACAATGGGCATAGTATTTCCACAAATTAAATTTTGACAATACTCAAAAGAAAACTACAGAAAAAAATAGCTTAATCCCACATATGCCCTTTAAATGCTGGCACTAGGGCCAGAAAACATTCTTACCAACACATTGCACAACAGTTTCCTATTTACTGTTTTATAACATTTGCAGTTATACTGTTTTATAATATTTTATATGATATTTAGTGTATTTTTTGCCTGTATTCAGGGCTGCTGACTGCTAACAATGTGAGGACTTACATTCAACTCTTCTCTTGCTTAGTTGCATAATGTGTGTTGCTCTGGGTAAAATGCACTTGGGCAACCTCCACAGCACACCGTTAGCATACCTAAAAATACACCAACTGGCAAAAAGATGTATTCTTGTCCTCTTTCTGTGCTTGTTGTTTATGACATTATTTAGAAATCTAAACGTGGAAGCTTGCATTTTTTTTTCCCTAAATTTGTTGCATTATTGCAGGATTATTATCTACTGTAGTATACCAAGGAATCCTTTTCTTGTTGTTCTGTATTTCTTTAACCTGGATTTGTTCCTGGCTCTGTATGGAACAGAGCTTGCTTTCAGAAATTCCTCAGAGGACTTTGTTGCAGTAGCCTTTTCTTGCTCATACATAAAGGCTGCAGGTGTCTGTACTGTCACTTCACTGTCACTGACATGCCAGCAGACACATTCAGCCCATTTTGATATTTCTTTGACAGGTAGGAATAAAATCCTTCAAAATAACAGCAGCTTTTCCCCCCACCCCCTGCCCCTGACTGCAGCAATTGATTATTTCTTTAATAATAGTGGTGGGTTTTTCCTTAAAAATTTTATTTCCAACAACACCACCAAAATTGAAGAGGGTATATAAAGCTACCTAGCAGTGATGTTACAAATGCTGATTGTTATTTTTTTCTTTACTTTTCTTTATTTGCTTTATTTTTTTCTTTTTAATTTTTTTTTTCCCACTAAATGCATTTGCGGTAAACACAAGCTGTGATACTTTTAGCTTGCTGGTAATAATCCATTCATGATTTGTTTGGATGAACCAACCTGTTTCTAGGACTTTCTGTCCTCACATAATCCTAGCATTCATCCCCTGGGAATTCTGTACTTAAAAAAACCCTTTCATATAATTTAATGAATATACTTTTCACCAGACATCTCACCTTAAGCATTTTTAATAGATAAATAGAAAAACAACTTTTCTATACACCCTTGAATTTTTCCCTATACCACATTTACCTCCTTTTGAAGCTAGATCTGGGGATAGATAGTGCCTTTGAATTTCTAAATGAAATATTCTGCAAATTAACCTGTCATTTATGATCCCTTTGAATACATCTGGGAAAATGGTCTTCTGTCTCTCCATGCAATCCCGAAGGACTTAAACCACATTTATATCTCTAAATACAAACAGGAAACATAAGTCAGACTCCTTTGAAATCCCAGGTTTTTATGAGTTTTCCAGAAAAGAACATTAAAGGAAAAAAAAAAAAAAGTCTTAAAAGAGAGTTACCTGTGAACTTATAGTCATATACACATTCTGATAAAAAAAAAAAAAAACATGCTTTATTTGATACTTATAAAGTAATGCTCCACAGGCATTAATGCATTTCATCTTCTTAGCTGGCACCTTGGTAGAGAAAGCAAAAGACAAAATAACTCCTGGAGAAAAAGGTTTTCTTTCTGGAGGAAATGGAAATACAATCTACTACTAAGAGTTAAAATAGCTCTTTATTTTGCTCAAAGGCTGCTCCTATTCTTCTTGTATTGTGTTAATCCACAGAGCACATAAAATACTGTAATATAGGTTGAAAATCTCAGTGCATGCCCAGCTGCAGATGATCCCCTGTGTCCCAGACAGGTGCTGCACAGACTCACACCATGACGTCTCAGTGTCCGTGCCCAATTCTATGGCAATTGTGTAGAATTGGATAAAAAAATCAGAAAACCAACCTGAACCTGAGCAGTCATTCAATTATCCACTCACACAGCACACAGATCTTTTCACAGTATATTTTTCATGCTGAGTCCTGAAAAATGCAATCTTTTTTTTAAGCATGTGTTCATTATCCTTGCAATGGACTGATACAACAAAGGTGTGTGGGAGAGAAGGCTTCTAATCAACAAGGTACCCTTCACCTAATAAGTAGCCACAGTCAGGCAAAAAAATGTTTAAAGTGCTAAAATTGTATGAAGGCTCAAAAGGTGAATCAAACCCAAATAACCAAGTCACCAAAAGATAAACAAATTAAATAAAACCAAATCATACACACACATAACGCAAACAACCACCAGCAACAACAAAATATACAACAGGGACTGTAGGGAGAAAGAATTATTAGATCACTAAAATGTGGATAGGATTCAGGCAGTCTCAGCCATAAATCACTAGAGACCAGCAAAGTACACTGGAGAAACGCTACTAGACGTTTCCCAGTTTCCTCTGTCTTCTAAAAGGTGCTCATTCTTTGTAAGTGTCATAAATAGAATAACAGGCTAGACCTCTTCTCCAACCTACTACAGCATGAGAGAACTAAGAAAAGAGAGATACAGGTCACAAATGGCAGTTTGGATTTGCAAACTGAGATTAGTGTTTAATGAATGAAATCAGTGATAAATGATAATGAATGGTATTAGGGATGTTTAGTCACACTTGCTCTCACCATGTGTGCTGCAAGTCTTAACCTCATCTATTTTAAGGTGGTTCCTGGTTTTCAGGTGGAGCTTTGGTGTGAGGACTGCCATTTAGCTTTGAAGCCACAATTTATAGTAGAGACATTTTTCTTCCCCTTACAACTTCAAAGAGGAAAAATGCTTTGAAGTATCTTACATAGCATAATAGAGGAAAATGAAAACACAATTTTATTTGAAGGTAGACATATTTGGCAACAAATATATCAGATTATTTTCAAAACAAATCCAGAATATATTGTAATTTTCTTTTCCAAACTGAAATCAGTATTCATGGACATTTGTACATCTGTTTGCTATAAATCTTCTTGGAATCAGATTAGTGAAATAAGACAGGATTTGGAAAGACGACCCAGAGAGATTATGGCATTTTCCCCAGAGTGTTGCTTGCTCTGAAAGACACTATCTGTCTTAGGTTACAATGTAAGATATACCCAAAAGCATGTATTCTATCACCACCTTCATAAGCTGTTAAAACCAGTAAGGCAGTGTTCTTTATCTCCTTCCTGAATCATCCTTGATAACTCCAGGGAGATATCTTCTGTTAATGAGGCATTGACTCTCACTGGATGACTCGAAATTAGATCATCCCATTGTGAGATACTCTGCCCATGGAGAAGAAACAGCATCCCTACCTGGATATAATCTGAGATTTGTAACACCACAGGCAGTCTTTTCCACTGGATTCCCAGAGGAAAACCAGACCCTTCTGCAGGACCATTGCTTCAACAGAGCCACATCTATCACTCCAAGAGAACTGTAGCCACCAATTAATTGGACTGCTACCAGCCCTGACCAACAAGGTGTCAGGTTGTATTCTGACCCTGTCAGTGTTTTTTGTACTATTGCATTTATTTTAATTTTCCTATTAAACTGTAGTTCTGACTTGAAGTCTCTCACTGGTTTGCTATCAAACTAGCATACTGCCTAATATATTTTCCTCTTTAAATTACATTTTTTTAACTGAAGCAACTTAATACAAGCAAAAACATGTATTTTGAACTTTCAAAAACCTTAACTAACCACCTAGCTACTTAAACTGCACAGTAAGGCTCACAGGAATCAAGAGGATTCTGTTCTTATCAGGTGTGAGTGCAGTCATCTCCGCTATAGTATTGTCCTGTTCTACCTGCATATTCCATTCATGCAGTGCAATAGAATTAATAGTTTCCTTAGTCACACAGGATGAAATAGGAATCTGAAAATATGCTAAGAGTTTAGACTGTCCTTGCAATTTGGTACAACTGCTAACTCTGCACATAATTTTTGCCTAGGAAGAGTATTCCCAGGAACACTATTTAAAAATAGTTCCAATAGTTTAAGTCATTACCATGGCTCCCTAAACCTGCTCATTAGTTGGACCAAAAGGTTTTCAATGGTGAGAGCCAAACAAATTCTCTTAAGTAACTCATTCATTAGGCCAGAGTATTAAGTAAAGGTCCAGCAATCTATCCTTTATTTGCCCTAAATAAGGAAAGGTTAACAGGAGATTTCACAGGGCCAGAACTTCACTTTCCAGCTGCTTAATAACTTAAAGAGCTGCTTTAAAAAAAAGGTGATGCTTTTAAAAGGAAACTTATCACACAGAATATCTTTCCTCTGTCTACTTTTTCAGCTCCATCTTCTGTTTTTCAGATGTGACATATGAAAAACAGTCATAGAAAGATGATAAAAAATGAAATCTTTGCCCTAAACTGAGGTATATTGCTTGTCTTTTTCCTTAAAACCAGACTTCTTTCTTTCATAATCTTGACAGGAATTTTTATATTAGAAAAACTAAGTAATGCACAAAGGCTTAGCATGTGGAAAGATAGCAGTGAGGTGAATGAAAGAGAGATGCAGATGGCTGAGCTGAAAAGATAAAATGGAAGAGGAGTAATACAGAAAAAAATACCAGCAAGCATAAAAAATATACAGTAAAAAGAAATGCAAATACATAATCAAATGGGAAAAAAGGAAAAGTGGCCCAACCCCTCTTCAAATATGTTTTTTGGGACCAAATCATCCTGGTGTGCCTACTTATTTATTTGTATGTCACAATATTGGACTGGATTATCTCATTGAGCAATCATCAATGTACATAACTTTATATTCCCATACTCAATAGGGTCAAAAGGGTGAAGTACCTAAATAATTGGCATTAAACTTTACAGGTTTTTAGCAAACCAGACTCATTGTAACCTCCCATACATTAAAGGGAAATCAGAGAAGTGATCAAAAGGTGCTTTTATGTGGTTGTTGATTTGGAGTTGTTTTTTGTTGGTTTGGGATTTGTTTCGTCTAGTCTTTTTGTTGTTGTTTTTGTTTGTTTGTTTGTGGGTTTTGTCCTCTAAGAAAAGAAAAGAATGTGGGAACATTTGTTTATGCAGTGATGCTCTGAGTGCTACAGGACACAGAGTAACTAGACTAGCTGGAAAATAACACCTCTATTTGCAGCAAAATTTTTCAACTGTATGAGGTGAGGTTACTGTGAGGTGAGTGCTGTGTCCAGTTCTGGGCTCCTCAGTTTAGGAAGGACATTGAGATACTGGAATGCATCCAGAGGAGAGCAACAAGGCTGGTGAGGGTCTTGGAACACAGGCCCTGTGAGGAATGACTGAGGGAGATGGGGTTGTTTAGCCTGGAGAAAAGGAGACACAGAGGTGACACCTTATTGCTCTCTACAACTTCTTGAAAGGTGGTTGTAGTTGGTCTCTTTCACCAGGCAGCAACTGACAGAACCAGAGGACACAGTCTTAAGCTGTGTCAGGAAAAATGTAGGTTGGATATCAGGAAAAAGGTTTTTTACAGAAAGAGTGATAAAGTACTGGAATGGTCTGCCCTGGGCAGTGGTGCAGTCACCATCCCTGCATGTGTTTAAAAAAAGACTGGGTGTGGCACTCAGTGCCATGGTTTAGTTGAGGTGTAAGGGCATGGGTTAGATTCAATGATCTTGTAGGTTTTTTCCAGCCTTGTGGTTCTGTGTGAAATCCCCAGACTGTTTCATCCATCATACCAGTACTTGTGCTGACAGCAGTCCACAAGTACTTGACGAGGACAGTGGTTAAGCTAAGACTCAAGTAGAAACTTACATGGAAACACAGTTTTAATTACTTCCTATCTGTAGCCCTAGTATGATTTTATGCAGTCAGCACACCTATTACATGTATAATCAATAATAGGGTCACTACAGAAAATTTATGAAATTAGTGAAGATGCATGGAAGATTATCTTAAGTCTTGTTGGGTTATTTTATTCTTTTTGCATCATACTGCATTTTCCCTATTCTTATTCCTGTCACATTTTGTTGCACTGTGTTTTAACATATTCACTTTGGATTGTAACTGATCTGTTTGCAAAAAGTTCTCTGTTTAATCTCTAGAGATGCCTGTTTCTTTAAAAGAAAAATAAAATCCTGTCTAGGATTTGTAAATAAATGAATGTATAATTTTATTTATTTAAAGATTTTATCAATATAGAAAAGAAAAAGCCACTTGGAAACTTAAATTGCACAGGAAAGCCTGAATCACTACAGAAGACAAAAATTTTGAATAGCATTTATTGCAAGAGGCAAACAACAGATAACAGATGCAATAAAAGCAAAAATACACAAAATACAATTTATTCCTCAATGATTACATCAGACTCTTCTCTACAGAGCAAACAATAACCCACAGATCAGGGATCATTAGGAAGCATTCAGCTATCTCAAGTCCCTAAACACAGTGCCACTGTGATTCTCTGCACCCTTAGTGTACAACCAGCTGGCTCTCCACAAGGATGTGGGATTTCTCTTGGCTGTGTCTGAGAGCCCTGTGAGGTTTTTTCAGAGAGCCTGGAGCACCTTAAGTGGCACTGGATATCTGTGTTTGAGCAAGAGAATTGCTGCCCTCTGTCATGAAGCATATCACAGATATGCTTTTACGACAGATGATAGCATCTAATCGCATTGACTGGATTTGCATTCTTAGAAGAAGCAATGTAAACAGCATCTGTGTCTATAGCAAATGCAGCCCTCATCACACAGCCTTAGATATGCTATATATTCTGAGAAATCTCCCATGTTTTAGCTCAGGGACTATCTTCCACCGCCTGACTGAGGTCTCCTCAGAAAGCTCTACAGCCCCAGCTACAGAAGAAATAGTCAAGAGTGGGGCACTACCAGATGCCAGATTTTCTTATGAAATTATCAGTTCCTTTTCTGTCTGTATCCTCCCTTCCTGCCCTCACAGAAATCTGCCTCACTAGTCACCAAAATTTAAAGGAAATAATCCTTTACTAGTGGGAGAAAGAAAGCATCAAGTGTGGAATAGGAGAAGAATCAGAAAGTATCTAAGGAGAAAAATTGGAAAAGACATGTTGTGGCAACTCTAACCTGAGGGAATTTGTTTCCTCACCCATGTGTTTCCATATAGGTGTCAACATTTATGCTATTGATCCAATACAGACTAATGCAAAAGGCTTGTGTAAACTTCTCTGCATCATTTACCTTTTTAAACCAAGGGATGGATAAGAGCTAACAGCATCAAAAATGAATATTCACTTCCATAAAGAATGCTGGCATCTTATTATTATTTTTATTTGGAGATCATTATATTTTGAAATGGGTGTTCATTCAATATGACATTTTCTGTTTGTTTCATTGTTTCTGGTCATTGCAAAGTATGTATGCATAAGAAGAGTTTATTTTTCTTGTGCTCATTTGCTTCTACTGTCTCATAATCATAACAGAACAATAAAATAGACAAGCATCATAGTTAGTAGGTAAAATAAATTTTAAAATCTCCATACAGTTTCCATTTCTTCTCAGTGTAACATTCTGAAACACAGATAAAGATATTCTTCTTGGACACAGAAAAATATGGGAATGTTCACAGTCATCTTAGGGTGCAGCCTTTGGTGCTCTGCATGTCTGAATCTCACACTGCAGACCCCAACCCATTCCGGTGATTCACTTCCATAGCAGACAACACTGTGGTGTATGCAGGATCCTCCTGCTTGTGGGAACCTTCCTCAGTCAGATGTGCTTTCCCCACCTTCCTGAGCAGAGACTTCCATCCAGTTCATAACATTCCTCACAGCCTAAGAAGATTCCTTAAGAGAAAAGGAAGATGCTACAGTGGCACAGAATCAGCTACCAGTATATGCTGAGATGTTTGTAAGTAGAAAATATTTGGTGGCTCACTGCTGCTGGATCTCATGGAATCATGGCAAGCTGATGCTTCAACCATGAAAAGGTGAACAAGAAAATATCTGGGGAAGCTCATCAAATACTTTGTAATATTGTAACCTAAAAATCTGAACCAAACTTTTTGCAGAAAAAAAGCTATAATGTCACCACCATGGTATCTGTGACCATCTGGCTCTCAGAACTGGCCTGTATGCCAACCACAAATGGCTGAATATTTTAATGAAAAACTCTTGGTGTTGGGCTGTCTTAGTTGTTTGGTGTCAAGGACAATCTGTGCTGAAGAGGCCTTCCTGCAAGACTGTTATATGGCTCCTGAAATATTGTCTGTATACAAGTCAAATCCTTGCTACTGGCAGGAGCCAGCTCTGCGAATGAATAAGTGAATGGCTCTGATAACAGCTCAAACCTGAGACCTGGAGCAGAAAGCTGAGTGTAGAGATATGGCCGTGTGGACATAGAAGGGATACTATTCTATGCTGAGAGAAGCATCACAAGTAATTTAGGGAACCATTCTAGACTAAGTTGTTTTTTTTTTGGTTTTTTTTTTTTTTTTTTTTTTGCTAAGTAGAAGTAAGGATAGTGTCCAATTTTAATTTCATTTTAACACTGAAATGGTAATAGTGGAGTCATCAGTGGTTAATATCCTCCTATCTCCAATACTTAAAAAGATTTATTTCTGACATTATTTACATAATCTAGCAGAGGACTGCAGATTTACCCCATAGCTGCAATTAAAATAAGAGTTGTGAAGTTCCTTGCCTTCCTACTTCCTCAACAGTAGTTGAAGTAACTGGCTACTAAATCTGGAGCTTCTGTTATATTTCAGCATAAGCACAGGCTCTTCTATCCATCCATCCTAGAGCTAGTATTTGGAAGTGTCATTATGTACAGAAACTGTTCAACTCCACTTTCCAGTTAGTCTTTTGCTTCCGTCTTTCTATAAAAATATAAAGATAGCGGTATTTGTATGTGAAGTTTAATCTTAGAAAGCATAATCAAAGACATCCTGAGAATTCTTTCTAAAGTATTTATTATATGTTATCCACTGTGATTGTGCTTTTTTGTAATAAAGCTTTCATTGGCATTAGTTGCTGACTTGGTAATTACATAGATACAGTTCCAGAGGCTGAACTTCACAGCATTTTCCTCTTATATGATTTATGCTCATTGATAATTTCAGTTAGCAAAGGCTGTTCATCTTGAATATGATCAGGAGAGAAAATTCCAGTCATTTTAATCAAGGAAATTGTCAAAGAGAGAAAGAAAATTAACCTCAGTTTTTCATTTCTGATCATGAGATAACCACAGGGCATCACACGTCAGGTTATCCTATTGCATTATTATCATCTTCATGCGTCAGACTTCTTGGGCACCCTTGTGAGTAACAAGAGGTCAGTGATGGTACTGTAATTTAACTTGTTTTTTATTCAGGTAGTAACTCAGAGTTGCTTTGAGTAAATACTATTGTCCATTGGATTTCAGGCCATATAAAATGCAATAAGCCACATGCTGTTTGGGGAGAAAAAATAAAGATTGTCTACAACAAGATTCAATAAACATTTTTATTACCAGACTGATTTATTTCTAAATGACTTTTTAATATTTGCATAAAATTTTTCATGTTTGAAGTTAGCAATGTATATAAAGTGGTGAATAAGAACTTGTGATACTTGTGTTTGGGGGATTCTTTTGTATTTTTATTTCCTTGTTTTTCTTGGGGCACTTTTAGCAACCTGTTCATATTGATTTACAGCCCATCAAAAGACAATGAACTGTAACATAAGGAATTTTGCTGTAACATAAATCTGCATGTTATTTAAAACTACATTGAAATGTGATAATTATAATGAATATTAGGCTAATTATCCTCCTTGTTCTATGTTTACTAGTAATATTTTTCTTCTGCAACTGCCATTATCAGTAAAGGCATAGCCAGTTCATCTGTTGAGTAAGTATCTTTCCACTTCAGTAAAAACACAAAGCATGATAAATTACACAAGACCAAAATATTTTGAGCTATGATTTATAGGCAATCATTTAAAAAGTAAGTAGAAATATGAAATAGTTGTGATAATTAAACAACCATGATTTAATTAAATAAGGGCTGGATTGTCAAAGTCATCTTCAGATATTAATCCTCCTCACTGGACACCTGAGCCCAGAAATTCGGTTTAGAAACCGCCCCAAATTCAGATTTGTCTTCAGACAAGGATAAGAGAAGAGTGGGAGAAAGAGGAAAATTATATACAACCCTCGTATATGGGTCAAGAGCAACAGTAAAGAAAATTTTTCTCATATTTCAGTTCATCCACTTACTCTCATGATCAGAAAGAGATACAGCTGGATGAGAAACTGAGTACCAGTCAGAATTGTGGGTTCAGCTTTCTGGGTGCGCTCTCATGTTTCAGTCAAAAAAAAAAAAAGAATCTATTGCAGGAGTTCTGACAGTGCATGAATTCCAGCATCTCAAATATTGGCAAATTACCAAATTTGGGAAAGCAGTACTGTACCGCTTTCAAGTATCCAAGGCAGCAGCAGCACTGAGGGGTGCAGAGCAGCTGGAGCTGCCCCATGCCTTACAGAGTTGATTCCAGTGGCTCCAGTGGCCCCACCACAAGCCACAGCTGAACATATCAGAAAAAATACTTGTAGAAACTTAATCATCACATTTAAAAATAATATATTTAACAAGTACAGGTATTCATGGGAAGGATAATTTTTCCTGTGATTAGGATGTATTTTGATTGCCTCTTGAGGCATATTACAAACTTCTACCAGATAATTTTTATAGAAGCTCCTATCAAATTTATCTAGCCACTGGGTGGTGCACTTTTTTTTCTCATCTTTTAGGATTTATTAAATTTTTATGCAAAGATTGCTGTTTAAGTAGATCTAGGAAGGCCACTTAGTGGCAGAAAGATCTGTATTCTGGCAATAGGGTAAGTGGGAACCCCTTTTATTTATCAAAACAGGTGAGCAACAGTTAGCAGACTGAACTTGTATTTTCTTTGATATTACAGTATTTCTTAATGAATAAAACATTTCAGAATAACTAAGAAAGTGTTTAAAACCTTTCTTTCCATCCTGAAATTTAAGATCATAGGATGAGAAGTTCATTCAGTTTTGACCAAAATGAAAGTAGTCATTCTGACATGACAGGCAGAATCAGGATCTGCCCGCTGTAGACTATGCAAAGCCATCATGTCCGGGGCACAGACTCACATAGCTCTTTGGGATTTACTGCTGGTGGATGGCTGTGGAGCTTGACTGAGACCACAGGGCTTCTTTACAATGAGCATTGCCCTGGTTCACTTAGAACACCAAAACCATTCTGCACTGATAAGTGTCAGTTCTCACTTTTAATTGTTTTTATAAGCATTCAAACTACCACTACTGAATAGAGGAATTAACCTATTGCTTTTGTGAAGCAAACTTTTCTACTGCTATTCAGATGAATTGCAGATTGCTGTATCTCTACACTCTTTTCAAGTGCTTGTT
Organism: Pyrgilauda ruficollis; assembly: GCF_017590135.1. Taxonomy (NCBI): domain Eukaryota; kingdom Metazoa; phylum Chordata; class Aves; order Passeriformes; family Passeridae; genus Pyrgilauda; species Pyrgilauda ruficollis. The sequence continues at coordinate 9,756,658 of NW_024525156.1, forward strand.
TTGTAACTATAACTATTTATGATGCTCTGGGATTTGTTTTCGGTGTTTTTTTTTTTTTTTTATTTGTTTGTTTGGTTGGTTTGTTTTTTTGTTTTTTTTTTTCCTGAAGAGCTGTAAAATGAGAATTGCAAGAGTGCTTGTGAAGCATAAGCTGGTACACAAACATTGACTGTTTCTGAACCCTGCCTCTGTTCCAGAACATTTCTGCTTTATTTTGACAGCCAAATTCTCGTTTTACTATTTTGATGTGTTTTGTTTATGCATGTAATATGTCTTGCTTGCTAGCAAGAGGAGTTCCTTGATAGAAGAAATGCAAAGCATAAAGGAAAGATAAACATTTGTCAGTTGTAGTCTGCTAATGTAACTTTCACTATTAAGTCTAAAGTTAGATGTGATAGACATATGAAACATTTCATACACACATAGTGCAGTCATTCATATCCTATCCTCATCTGTGTAAAAGAATATATGTATATTTGCATTTGCAATTTGCAGTTCTCAGCATATCTACCTATCTATCATCCATCTATCTATCTATCTGTCTATCTATCTATTTATCCATCTATCTCAACATAATGTTGGCTATTTCCAAAACCATATGGCCATATGGGTATATCAACAATGTTTATACCCACTTTGACATTTTGTTCTTTCTAGATATTTACTCTCAGAATTGTATTTCAAAGGCTGAATTATATAAACAATTATGTATATATATAACAATTATGTATATATATAACAATTATGTAAATATATAACAATTATGAATTATGTAAACAATTATACATATATATAAGTGAACAAAATATCATTTAATTAGCTAGGTTTATGTTTATCATGTCTAATTTATCTGAGCATGTACAAAAATTTATTTTGGTAACACCTTCATGCCTTAGAAAATCATGTACAGCACTAAAATTTTCCAGAGAAAATCTTTATATTGAAAATCCTTTGAAAGCCATGGAAATGGCAGTGTACCACTCTCATGCTTTAACTCTGACTGACAGCTCAGTCCCATGATCTATTTGTTCACTCTCCCCACAGTGGGATGGGGGACAGAAAGACAAGGTAAGACAGAGAAAACTTGCATGCTGAAATAAAAGCGTTTTACTAGGGAAAGCATTGTCTCCTGTCCATTTCAAAATGGAAAAAGACGACTTCACTGCTGTGGTGGTCAGACTTTAGCTGGATGCCAGTTGCCCATCAAGCTGCTCTATCCAAGCTCTATCAAACCCATCCACCACTGTCTATTTCAAGGAGATTTCTCTTGCATGGCTCTCTCTATTGCAGCAGGTTTCACATTCATGGATAATCTGTGTGATGGCTGATGGCCTCCATGGTCAGGCCCACCTCTTGATCATAATCCCATCTCCACATGGCATGAAGCAAAGTAGCAGGAATGACACAAACCAAACAAGGAAGGAATTTTGTAAGGAGCGAAGAGAGCATGATGATGACCCCAGCTGGGCCGGTGTCAGTGCCCAAGGCTCAAGTGTGCTGCTTTTCCTGTCCTGACCACACATCCTGATGAAATGAAAGTCATGGTCTGTTTTGCAATATCTGATGATGTGGAGGAAGCCCATAAAAAGGGAAAATAGTATCTATCTGTGCAAGGACAGATGGTAGTAGTTAATGAAAATGTACAAATCTGTATGTTGGGTAGAGAATAAACCTTTTTTTTTGTTCTTTTTGTTTGTGCTAATGCAAATTTTGCTTTCTCTTTCATAAACTGCTTTATCTCAACCTATGAGTCATTTTCCATCTCTCCCCTGTTCAACTGGGAAGGTAAGTGATAGAGCAGCTTGGTGAGCACCTAGTGTCCAGTCAAGATCAAACTACCACAACTCTATGGAAAAGACTATCTTAACAGCATTTCCATTTGTCAAAAAGACACATAAATTGATTGGTTTTGGTTTTAAAATGAATATGCCAAATATATTTGATAATCTCTAATAAAATAATAATTCTTATTCTAAGGAAAACTAATTAAAATATATATTAAATCAGGGAGTTTAGTCCTTTCTGTGAAGAACACAAAGTAGGATTCTGTACTGAAAAGATTATATTTTTAATGAAATGGCATGTTGAAATTTCTTGTGCATGTCTGTTATTGCAAATGAGGAAGAAACATTTAATCAACCTATAAATAATTAGAAAAACATACAAATCATACCAGTCACAACAAATGTAAAGCATTCTGCCCAAAACGAAATTCACATATGTCAGGTTGCATTTAAATTGCATTTGAATGTCTGAGATAGAAAACCTTAAAACAAGGTTTTATTATGGGAATACATAAACAATTCTACTCGGTGCTGCAATAACAGGGTCAATATTTAAAGCCATAATTAATTTACAAATTAAAAATTACATATTGTTCATAAATGTGGCAGAATTATAGCCCATGCTGTTACATTTGAAAAGCATTATCCTTCTTAGGTTGATGAAGAGGATAGTTTGGGGAAGACAGCTTATTCAGTCTTGTGATTTGTGAGCTCTACGAGGGACTACTTTATGTGGGTTATGGAATACATTGAAAAATCACAGTTTTCACTGTGCTGGAAATGCTTTTGTATCCAAATACTCAGTAAGATGAAAATGTGAAATTAATATTATAGGGAAGTCTTGGAATCAGGCTGCCAGACCTGATACACAGCAATTACTTTAGCTCTTGGGTGTCTATTCCTGGGCCCTAAACGGTTCCCAGAGAAATATTTTTCTGTCTTCTTTTCTAGGATATAGGTTAGGTTTTTCTCCAAATATATGTTTAATTTGCTCAAGTGCTTGTAGAAAATTACTAAGCAAGGTTTTGGTATGTGAGCCTGTCATGCTCCAGAACAAAAGAAAACATTTAGGAAGGACCTTTTAGGAAGTGAAAGGTATCCAGGTGGGACTCAGAACAACCTCAAAAAACAAAGAGAAAAATCTACACAAAGTGACATACAAGTGTTGCTTGATCTAAAAAACTCATCTAAACCCAATGTTTTCTTTGCAGATATCAGGTCAGACTCTGCTTCACTGAACTTCTGATAAACCAGCACATTGCAGAAGAAATATTGTCAAGAAGCTGTTAAACTGCTCTGTTTTCAGAACGGATCTCCTGCTTCCTGAACCTTTGCAAAGATTAAGGCTGATTAAGTGAAGTAAGTCAGATTATCTCAGCAGAATCAGAATGAAAAATATAAACAAACATGCTGGTTTGGGCTGGGGTAGAGTTAATTTTCTTCACCGTGGCTGCTCTGGGTCTGAGTTTTGGATTTGTGATGAACACAAATATGTTGTTGTGGGTGATAACACAGAGATGTTTGTGTTGTTGCTAAGCAGGGCTTACACAGAGCCAAGGCCTTTTCTGCTTCGCATACTTGCCACAGACATAAATGTCAAGGATCTTGGGGGTTCTTGGGAGGCTGGGAGGAGACACAGCCAGGACAGATGACCCAAACTGACCAAAGGGATATTCCAGACCATATGACATCATATTCAGTATATAAAGTAGAGGGAAGAAGGAGGAAGGGGGAATGTTTGTAGTAATGGTGTTTGTCTCCCCAAATAACTGTTACATATGATGGAGTCGTGCTTTCCCGGAGATAGCTGAACACCTGCCTGCCCATGGGAAGCAGTGAATTAACTTCTTGTTTGGCATCTGCTTTCCCTATTAAACTGATTTTATCTTAAACCATAAGTTTTCTAACTTTTACCCTTCCAATTCTGTCCCTGATCCTACTGGTGGAGAAAGTATGTAACTGATGGTATAGTGCTTGGCTGCTGGCTGGGGTGAAACCATGACAATAGTAAGTCATAAAAATAGTAGCAAATATCAAGAATGACACAGAGATTTTGTTTTGAAAAACACTCTCATGTTAATGCAAAATTGCAGAATCAAACTTGTATGATATTTGATGAATTCTGTACAGGTTAAAATATTGCAGCATGCAAATTTGAGGTGGTGAACTGCTTTCTATTACACTGATTAAAGTTTAGATTAATCAAATCATTAAAAAAAAAAAAAGAAAAAAGGGAAACATGGAATCTCATTAAAGGTTGAGAAATAAAATATTTTGGAATTCAACTTCAAAAGCAGGCTGTTTTGATGGCCAAAGCTGCTCTTGAACTACTTATTGTTGTGGCTTAATGCATTCCTGTGTAGGAGCTGAAGAGTAAATGGTGATTAAAGATGACTGAGACATTTTTCAGTCCATTGTTTTCCTCAGCAAAAGGTTATCACAGATAAGAGTTTCAGTCCCATGCTGACAGTCATGCCCAAGCTGGAACAGATGATCATTTCTAAAAATCAATAAAAGTAGAAATCTAGGCATTGACTAGACTAATATTGCAGGCTTGGCTTGCAGCTCCTTTGGTATTTCCAGTCGATTTATTAGCAGGTAATGGCACTGTACTCTCTGCAGTTCTCCTGAGCAATTTCACCATATCTCATCAATCAATCTGTCAATGCAGTTTAGAAATTCTACATATTTCTCCTATGATTGCCCTTCACAATAAAGTTGCCAGAACATTCATTCATTGTCTTCCATTAAAGTCTAAGGACGTCATTAGGATAACTTCCGAAATCCTTCAAGATATTTGCTTTCAGATAATGAGTATTAAATGCCAGCAGACTTTCAACACATGATAAAAACTCTGGGCTGTGGAAAGAATGCAGAGAGGATAATGAATTTTAGAGAATGATTCCTGTGAGCAGTGTTCATTTTGTTAGATTCTAATGAAAGAACATAGAGATAGCTTAAGCTGTTTTGTGTGGAACTTGAATAGTTCTATTAAAGTAATATTTTAAAATATATTGACTCTGAATGAATCAAAACTGTGGGTTTTTTGAGCCAATTTAGGAAATTATGTATTTAATTTTTTCTGAACTAGTATTTTCAGTTAAAATTGGACCAATCTTTTGGCTGCATGATTTATTTATATATTTTTCTTTTTCTTTTTAGACAAAAACAATGTTAGTTTAGGCAGTGTACCAGACAAATTTAATGACTTCTCAGCTATAACTGATTCACATTCAAGCAAGCAGAAGCTCACATGCCCCTAACTGGTCTGCATAGATGAGTCAATACGTCCCAGAACTATGCTCTATGTAAAACATCTTTTTCATTAATTACAGTTTCTGGCTTGCAGCCCTCATGGAGGCAGCCATAGTACAGTACACAGGTCTTTGTTACCACTCATACTACTTTTCCTACAGAAATAACAATAGAGAGAAACATACAGCAACATTTTTTTATGACATATATTTGAAATTAAAAGGGACCTGAAAGTTAAAGATGTATTAAAAAATGTATAAACAACATATCAAGATGTCTTGAAGATATTATTAAACAATTAAGAGCAATTTAACATAAAATTGATTTCATAGTTTTTATGAGCCCAGGATATAGGTTTTTTAAAAGAAATTCTTTCCATTTATCACCTTCTCTGTCATCTGATTCCCAAAGTAAAATATGATTATATCTTTTATTCTCAAAATTATCCTTATTGTCATTAAGTAGCTACGAGCTGGTACTGTAAGTTCTTAAATATTTTTTTAAGTTGTCAACTTACTAGTCTTCTTCTCTGGCAATTTATAAAAAGAGACATTCAGGTAACCCACAGGTCAAACTAGTCCAGAAATATTTTTCCCCACTTAATAACTAGGTATCTCTGCATTTTCTCAGTGGGACATGACCAAAACACTGAAAATTACATTTGCTAGAGCAGGTTGCCCTTATTAGGTCTTTTTAATGACTGAAATGTGTGATTCCTTCCTGAATACAGATTCAGTGGTGAAAATGCCCTGGTATTTTACAGAATAGTGAGGACAAATCAGTTTCCTTTCACCTTGAAGTCTTATTTCTTGTGTTATCATAGTTTCCAACACTTCAATAATGACACTGGTCTAGCATGCCTTAAGAACTCACTATTTTTTATCTTGGATGAAAATTAGAAAGGGTACAGATTTACACTGATGATATATATAATCCCGCAAACTTAAATACTGTCTTTAATAGGTCTTCTAAATACAATCTGAGCATATGGCTATCAAATATCTTTTTTCCTTTTTTTTTTGTTTGTTTGTTTGTTTGATTTTTTGTTTCTTTACTTGTGTGGAGGTTTTTTTGGGGTTTTTTATTTAATTCAAAATAACATGTTTGTTGGTTGAACTGAAGCATTTAGTTACATCTTTTGCTGAATGCAGTCATAATTAATGACCTTGATGAGGGGTCTGAGTGCACCCTTATTAAGTTTGCAGGTGTGATCATGTTGTTTGGGAGTATTGATCTGCTTGAGGGCAGGAAGGCTCCTCAGAAGGATCTAGAGAGACTGGATCAGTGGGCTGAGATAGAAAAGGACCTGGAGGTGCTGCTTGACAGTGGCTGAAGAGCATGTGCCTGGATGGCCAAGAAAGCTAATGGCCCTCTGACCTGTACCAGCAATAGTGTGGCCAGCAGGACCAGGGTGTGATTGCCCCCTTGTACTCAGCACTGGTGAAGTCACACCTCAAACCCTGAGTTCAGTTTTGGGTCCCTCACTACGAGAAAGAGGGACTAGAACAAGTCCAGGAAAGGGCAACAGAGCTGGAGAAGGTTCTGAAGCACAAGTCTGATGAGGAGTAGCTGAGGGAGCTGGGGGTATTTAGCCTGGAGAAAAGAAGGCTCAGGGGAGATCTTAGAGTTCCCTACAACTGCTTGAAAGGAGGACATAGTGAAGTAGGGGGTCAGTCTCTTCTTCCAACAAAAGGCCAAGAGAAAATATCTTCAAGGTGCACCAGGGGAGATTTAGCTTGGATATTAGGAAAAATTTCTTCACTGAAATAGTGGTCAGGCATTGAAATAGGTTGCCCAGGGAAGTGGTTGAGTCAGATAATTAACTTAGCAAGCTATTTACCTGATGATAGGTAGGCCAGTTTTCATTTTACTGGAACCACAATAATCCACTGGCCTCATACACCACATAAAAAATGGAGAAAATTATTCTAAACCTTTGGGCAGAGAGTGACTTAATCTTCCCCTCTTAAAATACAAATTATTTCTTTTCAAGAAGAGCATTTCTTTACAGAGAGAAATTCAGTAACACAGATTAACTGGGAAACACCCAATGTCTACTGAATTATTTTCTTGATATTTCACTATTTACAGCCCTCCTGCCTGACTGTTTTTTTATGGAACAAGTGCTGCACCAGCTACATGCTTCTGATTTCTAGTAACAGCTTGCATGTGGAGAACTCTGACCTACTGTGCCTTGCTGAAGTTGAAAGATAATTTAGAAAATAGCTTTCTGACTTGATGACAAGAAAACACTGCTTCTTGCTAGTAATTATACCATATGGAAAATGTATGTTTCTAAATTATCTGTAAAAGAAAACCTAATAAGAAGGCCCAGAACAATCACTGTGACTGTAGACCCATATCCAATCACTTTCTCTATGTGAAAAACACACTTTGCACACTGAGTTTAGATTCCCCAATCTGTTTTTGCAAGTATCACATCAATCCCCAATTCAATTAATAAATATAGCATTTGATACATTAGAAATCCAACATTAGAACAGCCTGCAAACAATAATTTAAAAGTAATTAAATTACAGGGATCCCTAATAAAATCTCTTTTGGTTATGTGTCTTGAGAGGTACAAACCTTTCTGAAATTTGCAAACCCCTGTTTAAAAGATCATTACCACCTTTAGCTTATAGAATGAAGTGTCTAATACTAAATTTTTACAGAAAACAACGACCCTTTTAAGCAGACAATATAAATACGCTTCTACAATTAGCTAAACATAGATATTTCAAAGTGAGTTCTTATGTTCACATGAATCTTTGGATGTGACAAACTAGTAAGCACTGACAACATGATAGCAACAGTCATCACACCTCAGGAAACCAAAGAGCTTATTAGAACAGGACAGTAGAGGAGGGACATTAGAGTGAATGATATGAGGGGAGAGGATTCTTGTGCTACAAGAGAAGAACACTGAACAAAAAGCAATTACCAGTAAAAGAGTAAAGGAGAAATCAGCAGTATCTGCCAAGCTTGGGAGTGATTATTGACAGGGGCAGGGAGGACTGGGATGCCATAGGCTAGTTGATGAGTGTATGAGCACTCACCTGGCAAAAGTCAGGAACTGACAAGTCATTTAAAGAACTGGGAGAAAAAGCATCAGGACTGAAATCTTTCAGGACTCTATTTGAACAGCTATTCACTCTTCATAGGATTTTTCTTTCTAAAGATAATCTCACCACACAAAAAATGTGAAAAAAGCTTCCCTTTCCAAATAACTTTGATTTTTAGCTTGCAATACAGACTGAATGCATGTGACCCTGTATGGGAATTCTTCATCATCCTCTTCCAGGTGTGTAAGCCGTTCCTGTGTTCAGCTGGAGGAGTCCAGCAAATGCAGTCTCTTTAGAGACTTAGAACCAGTCTCTGTTTTATTTTGTACTTTTTCATAACAAAAAAATTTATCTTGTACAATTTACAAGATAAGGCATTTGAAAAAAAGCAGACATTATAAAATGTATCCCAGAAGATATGTAATATGTACTTAGCATGTGGTATCCACATAGTCAGGCTACATGTTTGCAAATATTTAGTGAAGAGGAGAGCTCTGCCCTGATCCTGCAATATTTGATCACCAATTGATTCAGTTATGAATCAATTTGACTTTTGTTGACTTTTATATTTTCTTTGGTAGGCACTGCTCTGGCATAATGAAATACACTTTTTTTTCCCCTGAGAAAAATTTCACATAAAACATTTATTTTCACATTTCTATGTTAGTGTTCTATACTTTAAAAAAACACCCTTATAGTATTGTAATTCTGTGTAAACAATTTTGATTAACAAATTATGGAAAAGAATGAAAGACAAAAGATATGTTAAAAATTAATTTAAGAAATTAATTTTAACTTTACTGATTGTAAGAGCTAGATTTAGAAATGATTCCTAAGCTGGAACAAGACTAAATATGACATGGTGACCTCCAATTAACTCAAGGCTCCTCAAGGTCTCCTTTGTGAGTATTCAATCCCTTTTATTTTCAGGGGAAGATTTCCAAAGGGTCTTCTCTCATTTATTTCCACTGTTACTGTTGAATCGTGAAGATGTAAAGTGGGATGGCAAATGGCTTCCATTTTGCAAGGTATACTGTGATAACATGTATCCACTGAATAATATATATGAAAAATATTTGGAAAGAGTTATTATTTTAGTTTAATTTTTATTATCTCCTTGAAATTCTTAATAGAACTAACAGGATACAATAGTTATCTTACAGAAAGCTATGAGGTTTTTAAAATCCTCCTCAAATTTATTTTGTGTTTCTTATGACAAGTCTGCCTAACTGGGCTGCTCATACAGCAGTGATCATGAAGTGTCAGATATTGGTGACTCCAGTATACTGAGACATTCATGACTCTAAACAAATCTGAAGTTGTGATCCTGAATTTGGTGCAGAGTATTTTGTATTTACTAACAAAGGAATTTGTTTACACTTTTCTTCATTACTTTTGTGTGATATACTCGATTTATTTACAGTAAAAGGTATGACATACCTCAAAGGCTATAATTGGTCCTATTTTAGGTGTTCTGTGCAGTAAGATAACATGCTACATTCTAAGCAACCTGACATCAACATTCAGAAAAGCTCCTAGAGCTCACGTGTGCACTCTCTTGGAATCAAAGACAATACAGAAAAATTCTTGATGATTGAAGTGGTACCTGTTTATCTTTAGAAGCCTCCAAAATGAGCATTCTTTATAGGTGCGTAGTGTTCCCTTCAAATTGACCGGCTATATTTATGTTGAAAAGTTGAAAATACTAATTTAATGTATCATTTCAAGGAAAAATGTAACAAAACTGGTAACCGGTATGAGGCTGAGGGGGTAGGATTACATTCCAAGAAGTTTAAAGCTGTTCTGCTTTTAACTTATGTAAAGTGTACACAACATCCTACAACTGAGACAAAAGCTTGGTTCAAATGCTGCAAAATTCACAAGTCAAAGCTAGATGTTTTCTATGAACACAAAGAAATACTGTGCTATTAAGAACCACAGGTATACAAGCCTCAGATGATATACTGCACGTGTGTGAATACACTCTTCAGAAGAACTAATGCTTAAGAATAATGTTTCATGTGTATATTAAGAAAAATTGTAGCAAGGAAACAAGCTATATGTAGTGAAGTATTTAAAACTGATCGATACTTGCTGAAAAAATTGTACCAAAAATTCTGTGGAGAGGTAGAGATCTCTTATGTTTCATTTGTTGATAGCTATTAAGTTGATGAATATTTTAATTTAAGAAAACCAAATATTTTTTCTATTTGGGTCATGTTTATTTAAACACTCTTGTGACATGAAGCTTGTAATATCTGAGCAATGCAAAAAATATAAATTGATATAAAAGTAACCTGCTTGAGAAGACTAACAAAGTTTCAAACATTAGTTCTTTCATGGCCATTGTTTAAACTTGTTTTATTATTTGTAAGCATCATCATAAAACAAATTAAGTTTAAAAAAAGAGGAAATAAACATGATTTCTAGGCAACTGAAACACTGCAGAATGTATAATTTGATAATTTATCCTCCTCGTCTTACTTTGGCAATAATTCAAAACTTCCTGGAGTTACAAACTTCTTCATCTTGCTGGACTGCTTGACACATATTTCTGCATAGTTAATAGGTGCTTATTTACAATAATTTTCTCTTTATATGTAAGGGGAGGTATTTTTGGTGGGGGCTGTGTTTTGTTCCAAATATAAAGTAAAGTAAATGCGTGCTCTTAAATAATTCCTTAAATGAACTCTATTTTTGTAAACTGGATTGGTACAGTGAAAATGAGGTAAAAGAAAACTAGCCAAAGGACAGAAGGGATTTCTGAATAGTTTCCAAACTGTTAATGCTTTTGTCCAGCCCAGTTGGATTTTTTTTTTTTTTAAGTACTGATTGCTAACAGAGCCATTGCCCTTTCTGCTGGAAGATCCACACAAGACTGGCACTAGTAAATCTCCACTGTTCCTTTTGATCTGAAGGCTCTGTGAATGATGACATTACACCACAAAGCATTAAGTTAGGGAACTGTGAGATCAAGAGGTTGGGAAGACACAGTTTTAAGACTTGCTATCAAGTGGAGTTTTACCACATAAGCATAGAATGGCTGAGATTGGAAGGGAGCTCTGGAATTCATCTGATCTAACCCTCCATCCCTATGGATTTTTTAATACATGCAAGGATGGTACCTCCACAGTCTCTTCAGGAAACCAGTGCCAGTGCTCAGTCACCCCCACGGCAAAAAAAGTGTTCCCTGTTGCTCAGCAGGGGCCCCCATGATTCAGTTTGTAATCCTTGAAAGTCCCAATCACAAATGCGATGGGAGAAGTACTCAGGAATTTGCTCCCCTTTATAATGCAATTTTCCTCAGCTGTCTTTGATCAACATATGCATGGAACACACACATATATATACACATACACACATACACACACACACACATATATATACATGCACATATATCAGTATATATGCGTATATAATATTGCTCGTATGTGGCCATGATATTTTATGAAAATTCCTCTGCTAGGATTTATCTCCTATTCTAGCTGAGAAGCCTCAGAAAAGAAATGTAAACAATTAACTATCTGATGGCTGTGGAATGTGGTCTGGACATTGTTTACCAACAGGTGCATCTCTGATTGGTGCATGTGGGTTGTTTTTAATTAATGGCCAATCACTGGCCCACATGGTCAGCTGGCTCAGACTCTCTGAGAGTCATGAACTTTTGTTATCATTCTACTTCTGTCTTCTCTAGCTTTCTGATAGATCCTTTTCTTTCTATTATTTTAGTATAATTTTAGTATATCATTTTAATATAATGTATATCATAATATAATAAATCAGCCTTCCGAAACATGGGGTCAAGATTCTCATCTCTTCACTCATCTCAGGAGCCCCTGTCAGCACAACCATAGCACCTATATGTGTATGTGTGTGTAAATTAGTGTACATATAGGATAAATGCATACATCACATATTTACAAATTTATACACTACCCAAAAGGTCCACAGCAGTGTGAGGCTAATGCAAAGTGGTGAACTGAAGACTGAAATACTGGTATTACATTTTGAAGGAGAAGGTTTTTATATAAATTCCTGGGTACCCACACAGATTTTATGATAATTAATTTCTAAGGGCGCCAAGTCAGTTTAAAAATATTTGATGGTATTAGAGTCAGGCAAAAAACTTTTAAGTAGATGAAAACTTTTTAAAATCCTAGATTCTTGTTAGCAGGGATAAGGAAAACTCATTGGTAACTGCATCTTTTTATTGGTAAATGCATCTTTTTATTGAACTATACAATTTATTTAAGATATTTTAATTATAGTTAAATGATCACTGTATAAATGTCATCAATAACAACTAAGAAAAGAAAGTCTGTAAAATTTAGTGTGAATTATGTTAACTGCTGTGCATTATTCTAGTACATTTACTTCAAAAAATAACCTATAAAATATTTATGAAATCTATTAAAATATATAAAGATGTACCGTGTGATCTAAGCAGCAATAAAAGGAGGTTGCCTGTTTAAAATATATATATTTCAATTTTATAAACCATATTTCTAAGGAGAAATTTAAAAATCCATAATAAGCATAATTTAGCTGCACTTTGTGAATAAAATTATCAGTATTTATTGCTCTATTGGCAACCACATTTGTTAAAATGCAAACAAGAACCCATAAGTATAAGCTATGCAAATAAGTAATAATGTATTATGTCAACAAACTTGAGATCTCACTTTCATTCAACATTTTTTTGCGTTTGCTGTCTCTGTATGTAGCTATATATTTAAGGCTCAAAAGAAAACTTTTTTTTTTTTGTATCTTATTAATGAATTTGTTTTATATCTTACTCTATACACAAGAAACACATAACAAATTTCTGTGAAAAGTAGTCTCAGTAGGCACATTAAATATGAGGCTAAACCAGATCATTAACCTTATCTAGTTTTGCCAGATATTTAATTCAATCATTAAATTAATTATTTTCTATTTATACTAGTGTCAGTCACATGAAAAGTGCAATTGAATCCCATTTTTATTTTGTGTGATGTAGAGCTTTTTCAATTTGCTGAAAATATCTCAAAGACTTGGTTCTCTAGAGATTGCTATATGAAAAACCTTGTTTGATACTCCAAAACAAAGAGCAAAGACACTGAGAAATACTGAGATGTATCCAGCCTTTGAAAAATATACTAAATGTGACTTTTCTAATAGATCATTATTCTGACTTCACGACATTTTATAACTATCAAATCACAGCATTGGCCTGTTTCACAATAATTGAAATGATGCAAAATCATTTAAATGGCCAAAAGTAGTATAAAAACCAGATGGAAATATCAGAAATTAAACCTAATTCTAAGCTTCTGAGTAGAATCTCTGGCATCATTATGGGGCCTGAATCTTGCTGTGAGGTTCTGCAATTCAAAGATGCTTAGATTTGTCTTAAGGCATGAAACTTTGTCTGCTCCATTTTTCTTTAACTAATCTTAACTCTTTAATTTGGCAAAGCTTTCTGTAATACAGAGACATTTCAACAACTTTTTTTCTTGCATCATTATTTGAAATGTCACATTTAAATCAGTATTTTATGGCTTCTTACTGTGCAGCAGTCTTGGGTCCAGCTGAGTCAATGCTAGTAAATAAACATGAAATCCAGACTTGTTCTTAATATGATGACACAAGCAGAAACAAGGATAGTAGAAACTGAAGGCTTACAAAAATAGAACATAAAATTAGAAAAAATGTAAAAAATTAAACGCTTGGTCTGGTTCCCATCTGAAAGTATAAGTGTTATACTGTTTAATTTTTTTAAAGACTGTCTAATCTGTAGGATTTATGCAAATGCAATGATACATGTTTTGCTGCAATGACTGTCAGTATTTATTGGAAGATCCAGCCTTGTAAGATGTTTTCAGCTTCTGATTGCTGTCTGAGAAACTAGAGATTTTGGTGAGGTTTTTCAGCTCACTTTGAATTGAAACATATTTTGCAGAGCCAGCAGGTAGCCTTGTTTTTCAACTTGAGTTCTAGGCTTTGGAAAACTAGTTGCAAGAAAGATGGCAACTTTGTAAATGAGGATGCAGCATTTGAATTTAACCTAAACCAGTAATATCATAAACTAGACCAAACCCCCTAAAAACTGCAACAAGAGAGTAAAAATGTGAAAGACAAACTTGGCTGTCCACGGCAGACAAGATAATTCTTCTGTTTGGCTGGAAGAGATTAGTCCTAGATATCACCTGGGAATAAGGAAGTGACTGGTGAGGGCAGGAGAGCATTGTGGTATGCAAAACTGAGAAGGTCTTGATGTAGCAAAGAAGAATGACAAGAACCTGCACTTAAACAAACTACTTTAAATGCTGCCTTATTTTTGGTTGATGATGGGATCATTTTAATGGAAATTTTTTTTGTTGATTATGAAATGATACATTAAGTAACTGGTCAATAATGTTTGATTGTACTTTAAAGTGTCAGTCTTCAATGCTGAGATAGTTGTTCCCACCTCTTAAGAGAGGTAGTCCACAGACAGCACTAAGAGAGGTCCAAGAACAGACTAAAATTTTTCTCAGATGATGGGCACTGGTTCTCAGGCAACAAGGGGTGATTTTTCCCCCTCTTACCTCATCAGTCAGGGAAGTCTGAAATTCATCACAGATCCATTTACTCATTGATGGGTCACTCTCTTGAAAACCTGTGGCCATTTCTTTGGGTTTCAATCTTTTTCTGATAAAAAGTATTATTTCTGAAGCAATCTGTGCTGTACTCCTTTACAGCAGAAACATGAGTACTCCAGGTAGAATCATACTGAAAATATTTTAGATTTTATGGCAGTTGTGTGAACTCAAAATATTTGATGTGTCTATCCTATATTGTATTATTGAATGGGGTATGATGAAAGGTGGACAACCCCAGAAACCAATTCCTTCTTAGTTTAGCCAATGTACTTTTGTTCACTAACTTTGTTGTCCCCTCTTCTAACTTAGTCAGATGATTTAAACTTACTGTTCCAAATGAAGAGCTTTTCCAAAGGTTGACTTTTCTATAGATGGAGGAATTTTTTAGCCTCACGTTATTTTGTTTCATTGATTTCTTTTTAGCATCACGTCAGTAGTAGGTTTTAATGCAAATAGCTCATTTGCTTTGGATAAATGTTAAAATCAAAATATATATAAATACAAAATTTCCTTTTTACATCAATTTCAAAAGACATACTTGATGATACACTGAAATAGCATTATAAAATTTTACTGAGAGGAGATTTGTTAACTTTTAGTTTTTCAAGTTAAAATTAGATCATGATGTGAGGACTTTTCTTTCCACAGACAGTAGATGTAATCAATGATTATTAAATTAAAAAAAATAAAAAGAAGAAGGAAGGCACCTATTTTAATGCCAAGTTGCCCTAAACACTCAGAATTTTCTTCACAATCTGTTTTAAAAACTACATTTCAGTACAAATCTCAAAAGACTAAAATATGCAACACATAGTGGTAGGAGAAGAGACAAGATAGCTTACTGACCTGTCATATACAGGAGATTGCATCAATATTTTCCCAGTTATTCTTCTCCGTCAATGCACAACTTGACATGTGCTCAATGGAGCAGAAAGTACTCATTTACTTTTCAGGTTTTAAAAAGATGCTTATCTTTTTTTATTTATGTATATCCCATATATATCTGCTTCATATTTCAGAATTGTCGCCTCTTTTTTGTGACTACCCATAGTGGTTTCATGTCTTATAACATCTATGTGGTTTTTTTGATTAAGTGTTTTTTTTGTGGAGGAATGTATTCTTCTCAGAAGCTTCTAAAAACCACTTTTAAATAATTTTTGTGGGTGTTGTATGACCTCTTCCATCCAAAACAAAACCTAAGCATGGACACCATGAAGTCACTAGGCCAGTTGACGTCTATCAGAATAAATCACATGAGACTCCATTTTCTTCATGGTGGAAAAAGCTCATTCGTTACTTACATAACTTGTTTTTATACAATTTTAGAGACCTCATGTGTGACTCCAATTGGTTAGTAGCTTTCTTGCCAATTACTTTATTGGTTAGTAAAAGGTATTTTACTTGTCTATCAAATCTCTCGACTCTTGAATTGTTTGCATATTTTTTTCACTGGTTCTCATGGGATAGATTTAATGTTTACACAGGTGTTAGGTTTTTTTTTCACCCAGAAAGAGATTGTTATGTTAATTAACTGTTCATGTCAGGCTTGCTTTCACATGGGAACTTGCAGTTTTAGCTTGACAAGGCTAGCCACTGATATAACAGAGCAGGCCTGATTTGATGAGGCCTTTAATTATAATTTTTCTACCTTAATGCACCAGACATCCCTAATTTTTCCTCCTACTTTGCTTTGTCTGTGGAAAGGTACTGAATTTTACTTGTCCTCTTATATGTTTAGATGCTGGACTGTGCAGCAAGAACTGAGAGTAAGTCTCATTTAACAAAGGAATAAATATCTTTGAAACAGTTCAAGTACATTGTCGTAGTCTAATGCTGTCCAGTCTCTCGCTCACTTCACATTTTAAGATAGGGGAACGAATGCAAAGTATAAAAGTAAGAAAACCCCATAAGCTGAGAAAATGACAGTTTATGGAGAAAAATACTCCAAGCATGCACACAAACAAATCAAAATATGAAATTCTTTCACTACTTCTCATGGATACGCATGTGTTCAGCCATCCCCAGGAAACAAGGGCACATTACAGTTACTTGGGAAGGCAAATGTCATCTCTACTAATGTCTCCCTGTTCCTATTTTCTCAGCTTTGTATTGTTGAACACTGGGCATGAAATAAACCTTTGGTCAGTTGGGGTCACCTGTCTTAGCTGTGTCCCTTTCTAGCCTCTTCTGCATCCCCAGCCTACTTCATGTTGGGATAATATTTAATAATACTTCTTCATTAAAATATTGCCACCATTTTATCAAGCAGTAGAAAAATGTGTTATATATATGTGCCTGCCCCGAAATCTCAACCAAAATCCACAAAGAGTGCAAACAGTAAAAAAATATTTACAAATTAGTAGTCTTCTATTCCAAGGAATTAATGAAATAAATAAAAATAATAAATGTGAACAAAATGATCAAGACTGATTCCTGGGTTATTCATGAACAAAAAAACTAAAGGTCTTTTTTGTAAGGAAATCTCGATTGTTGTTACCATCCTTAAACTGTAATTACAACACAATTTGGAGCAAAATGTTTTATAAGGCCAGTAGAGCTATATTAGAGACTATATCTTCTGTCTAAAAAATGTAATCTCTATCTGAATGGCAAGGAGTTTATGCTTTCAATGACTATAAACCAAATAATTTATCTTAACTAAATTGGTGATTATTTTTTAAGATGAAATATTTCAGACCTATTGCTTTTTCAGTTTGTACAGCCCCAAGACTCAATTTCAAGCTTTATTGTGGAAGTAGAAGTAGAAGTAAATTTTTTTAAAAAGAGAGCTATGCAGCTCATTCCTTTTCCAGACTTGCCACCTCCAATGTGATTTCTGTGCATTTTATGATTCAGTTATTATTATGTAGCTGTGCAGATCATTCACACCAACTTTCAACCTTTGAAGAATATTAAGCAAAACAAAGCCATCACTGGATGTTCTCATAGTTTCGCAGAGAAAAATGTGCAAGAAGATACAGCAAAATGCTTTTACTTTCCATCACATCAGGACTAAATGAAATCAGAAGTTATTTGGGGTGATGCAGTATGAGACCAGTAGGATAAAAATGAGGGTCTTCATCAAGTTCTGTGCTATTACAACTGGACTGCTTCTGGTACTTAAGCATGACTAAATCTTTCTATTTTAAAGATCTATGCATAAAGGAGATATGCCTTTCTTATCATGGGTTACATGAAACCTCCATCCTCACCTGTATCTCGCAGGTATACTCCATAGACAAAGAACGGTTAAAATCTTGGAAAATCTATGGAAATATGCACTATAATGTCCTAGTCCTAAAAATAAATTAATTTTTCCCCCAAACCAATGTGACATTATGTGCAAAACTAATCAGAAATTGAAGTAGACATTATATAAAATGTTCCTCTGCCTTGCAGTACATATCCATCCTTTCTGTAGGAGTCTCTGTGGCTAATAATGAGCTCATGCAGCAACTCTATGATCAACTAGACACACAAAGTCTTTCTCTTCTGCCTAATTCTTATTTTCAGAAAAAAATTCCAAACACCATAACTTTGTTTGATACCCTGTTTTTCCAAAAAAATTTCATAAATTAAAAAAGTTTCTGGAAGAGCTCAAAGGCTGAGAAATTCACACACCCCAGGCAGGTTATGTCTGCATAAATGAGGTGCAAGGGTATTGTGTTCTAGATCTGAGATCAAGTGCCACAAACTGCTTCCAAACCTTTCTTATTACTGTCTGGACTGCAGCCCAGGGAGCATCAATAGGAGTTATCTAATGTGTATTTCTTTCTCTTCTGTCTACTTAATACATTTTTCATAAATTTACTAGGCAGTCCATTTAAAGTAGAAGAAGGATCAGACAAACAGATTGTTACTAAATAAAAAGCTTAAGAAAATAAGACTTAAAGTCAGTACAGTCTCTTCAAACAGGAGTGAAACTGGCAATTAAAGCATCTTCCTTCACTGCCTACACCCTGGGCTCAGGAGGAAGGAAAGACTAGTGCAGTGGAGGTGTTTTCTGTCCCTATTTTAATTTACTGAAAGTGAAAATCAGCACATTAACTGCTATGTCCTGAACTGACTCAAACACCCAGAAACTGTCACAAGAGGATGTTTCTTCTCTTGCTCATCATTTGAATATTGAACTGTAAAAAGTGTTAAAATGAACACTGTGTATTTTATTTCAAGAGTTGAATACCATTTTTGTCAATTGGCTTTTGGAAAACTGATTTTGAGCACTAGAGCAGTATTCCATGTAGATGAATACAGGCACAGTGAAACAATTTTTGAGATTTTTAAAGAGATGCTGGAGCTATTCAGGACATATAGTTTAAATGCCATGTTTTTTTTCTGCAGAATGGAAACAAAGTCAAAAATATTCCATAAGATATTTATAAAAAGAAATAAATGAATTTTCACATGTTTTATTTTGTGTACCAAAATCAATGTGTCAATAATTCATTGTGGTTTCCACCAGGTCTGTGGAATGGTGTTCCCCAATTTAGTGTTCTTATCGAAACACTTCAAACTGTGCTCTGTTCAATCACTCACCCTACCCCTCCTCTTCCCCTGTGGTGGCATGGAAAAAAGAAATGGAAGCACGAAAGGTGAAGGTTACAGGTTGAGATGAGAACAATTTACTGGAACCAGCAATGAGATAAGACACTGAGGGTAATGCCAACAATGTTGATAAAAGTGTTTACCAGAGAGGCTCCGCACACAGAAACGGGTAACGTGCAAATGGGTAAAGTGCAAACTGCTGCCGCTCCTCATGACCGAAGAGACCCTTTCCCCTGCCCCCACCAGTCATATGAGATTGTATAGAGTAGATCCTTCTGGCTACTTCAAATATTCACCCTGCCCTGGCTGGAACCAGGTCAAGATGTCCTGAACATTGTAAATCCAGATTCTTCTTGAAGACCTGCATTCTAGATGCTTCAAATGTGTAGTCTATCTATTTCTGTTCTTGATTCCTATGGGATTAAAAGGGGAAAAAAAGAAAAAAAGTGACATTAGAAGGAAAAATTGAAATGTAAAATATATTTACAAATTATCTCTATTGTTAGCAGTTTATTGTTGATATAATTTTTAAAGGTAAGAATAGTTTCTGGTAATACCTGGGAACAAAATTGACATGACACTAAAATATACACAAAAAACAATAATTTTATAGAGCAGCCCATGGTTTGGTGTTTTGTTGGTTTTTTTTTTTTTCATTCTGTTCTTTTATTGAAATGTTCTTTTGTTTTCCTATACATTTTTCACTAAAAGCATACTTCTCCAGCTCCCTGAAGTATCTGAAAAAGATAATAAATTGCATCAACTGAAACAAACCTGTCACTTCTAGTTGAAAGTCTATTATCAGTTTCTATAACACTTTTTGTTGTAAAAAAAAAGATTCTTTCCACATCTCCCACTTACACTTTTGTAAGCTATTCTCAATAAGTTTTGTATTTAGCACATTGTTGTCTATAAAGAAAAATTGAAAAAATCTCTACATATACAACCTTGATACTTTAACTATTTATCTTACAGAAAAACAGAACAGAGAGAGCTCCACTTTGCCAATTAGCTTATCGCAAACACTTCCACCACAGCTATATCTTGCCTGATAATTCAAGAATAATAAATTATTTTTTATACCTTCCTGACTAATTTATTTCTGCATTCATGATCTGTTTCCAAGACGGTAGTAAGTAACTTTATTCAGTAGGTTTTTTCTTGTCTTCTTCATTTTTTTTGGCACTTGTGAATTTTAGGAATGTTTTCTACTTAAGCAGATACTCAAGGGGCTATGTCTGTGTAATACTCATAGGGATATAATGTTGTTTTCTTCTGTAATGTTCCTGGAGAATAAAAAGTTCTGTTTTTTTGGAAAAACATCCCCAAAACCAAAACACATATTTTGTCCACAGCTTTCGCAGTTATGTACTTGAATATCAATTATGGTGTCTCTTCAAACTATAAGCTAGCAGTAGCAAGATATTAATGTATTCTGTATTGTGTCATATATTGACAAGTGTTTTTAATTTTCTCCTAATGAATCTGTGATTTTGTTTCCCCATTTGTTGTCAGGTGTTCAAATTCTCAATAATGACAGAGACCTGTCACTTCTTGTAAAATGGTTAGTATGTTCTTGTCAATAAAAAATAGAAATTTCTTCAAATTCTATAAATACCTATGTTATACACCAGAAGACCTTGGCCTATTATTCCTGATAAAACTTTATTTACTTGGTATTCTTAGGAAGTAATCTGAAGGTTTAGCTGTATGCAGTGAAGAGTTCCACATACAAGTTATACGCTTCTTTCCTTTCAGGACCTGATTTTGTTCTCAACTAGTAGGATTAGAAACCTTGCAATAAGTAAGGAGATGTACTAAAGGAAAGAAACTGTCCAGGGCTCTGAAGGCTATATTGCTATTTTTTGTGAAAATTGAAGTCATGCTTCTCTGTGCACTCTGATTTTAGCAAAATTCAAACTACTTTGAAAAAGGTAAAGAGAAAAAGGTAGCTGGTGACCATGGAGGTTTGCTTTTACAAACCATTTTCTTGACTATTTTGCTCCTGCTGTAATTGTTGTTAGTACTGCAACAAATTAATTAGTGAAAAAGGTAGTTCTCAATTTCACAAAGGGAGTTTCATCTTGTTCAATTATTTTGAGAGCTTTTTGAGCTTCTTCAGCTTTAATGATCCAATGATGTAATTTTAGGACAGAGGTTGAAATTAGAGCTCAATAGACTGTTTCAGAAAAATATGAGATGATCTGAATGAGCCACAATTAATTCAACTGAAAAAAAACCCATAGGCATTATTAATTTAAGCATTCTGATTTACACTCCTGCAATATTCATGCCGCATGCTAGGTAATCCCAGCTCTCACCTACACAACTGCGCCACAAGCTGCAGGAGGGGTGTCATGGCTGTTTACTCAGCTGCTGCAGCTCACAGTTACGCATCATAAGGTAATGTGGGATGAGTGCCAGTGCAAGATGATATTCTGCATTGTCATTTGTGTCTGCTGCAGGTGGATGTTTTAACTCTTTGGCTAACATGGACAGTAGTCTGTTGTAGAGAGGTGGGCAGGTAGGGAAATACACTGCTTATAAAGCCCTTGCAGAGATTGTCTGAGGTTGTGACTGAAAGCCTTTAATGCAAGAACAGGTTGACATTTGTATTATCACATTACAAGTGCACCAAAGAAAGCTTTGTCATCCTAAAAGCAGCCTGTTTATCTAGGGAGGAAGCAGCCCAGCAAAGTCAACGCAGGCAGGTGATACCTTTGCTGAGCAAGCAGCAGGTCTCTGTAGCTCTCTGTCCGTTCAGAGCAGAAATTTGAAATTAATGTAACTGAGATGATTTTTTAGTCATAAATATATTGTAATCTCATTGACCAAAATTAGAAGTAATCAATAAATATTGAAAGACAATTATGTTAGTTATGAAGTAAGCTTAAAGTAAACTAAATATCAAAACTTAAATACATTTCATAGATTCATACCTCTTACTTTCTTGCTTCTGTCCCTATAGCACATACAGTATGAAAATAATGAAGCCTATGTAATGAATAACTTTAACTATTTTAATAGCTATTTATTCCCTTTCAGTATGACAATTTGAAGAGTGTAACAAGAGAAATACTCACAATTTGTCAGGAAATAGCCTAGAAAATATCTGTAGTGTAGAGGCAAAAAATATTAACCGTAAAATGATGTTTGGGAGATAAAACTGTAAAATTATGCTGATGTAAAATTCAATTTAAAACATAAATTTAAAATAGCTCATATTCAGTATGTAGAGCTGGCAGTAAGAGGAAAAAGCTCCAGCCTCATGCATTCACAAATTCCCCACTGTTGGAAGGATACTGGAATCAATGTCACACTCACCTTCTGTTGTGATATGTCTGGCTTTGGCCAGTGGTATTAGTATTGTCTATTGAATCCTTTTAAAATGGTGGTATGAATGACCATGCAATAAGCAGGAACTGTCAGGAAATGGTTGCTGTCTTCCTGGCATCCTTGAATTTTGATGGGAATGTAATTCTTACGTGATAAGAACATAATTCTTAATAAACAAGAATGCAAACCTATCTCCAACAGCCATGACCCCTTAACTTAATTAATCCTTGAGAAGTCCATCAGAGCAGTTACTAACCAATAAAGAGTGATAACACATGAGTCCTATGCTGTTTGCTAAACATGTTAAATGTGTAACAAATGCCACTGATTCCACGTTTCTGGAAACACATCTTCTGATATGAATTCATACATCTCTCATGCTTTGATTCTGCAAAATTTAACATTTCAAAGGTTCACCATTGGAAGCAATGCATTAAAATGTTTATTTTAAAAAATCATGTATATTCATGCTTCAATTTAATGCAGCTTTCCAAAGTACATGCATATAAAATGCATATATGTATATATGTATATGTATATATATATATATATATATGTATATATATATATATATATATATATATATATATATATATATACATTGTATATAAAACATGGTTGTCCTCTTGACAGACAATAAGTATAGACTTAATATTACTGCATCCTTAGGTTTATTCCCCATACTGGATAGTGTCAGTACAGCCTGCAAATGAAGAATAGGCTTTGGCCTTTGCAAAAGGTTTTTCTGCATCTGTGGAAGCTTTAAATGTGCAGTTCAGCAGCAGCTACTGGGAAAAATGTTGTTATGCTTTGCTTATACTTTCTTGCCTGAGGAGTACAGAAGCCTCTCAGAGTGGTGTCAACAGAATGGCTTTCAAGTTAATAGAAAAGTATAGTCAATCTGCTTGGTATTTCTGTCACAGAGCAAAAGGTAGAATTGCATTTAACCAAGCCCCTGTAGTGTTTATGCATGGTGTGTTCTAAGCGTCATGTCAAGCCCTAGATGAAAAGTAAACAGAAAGGTAAATGAAAAGGAATTCCTTAGAAAGAGTTCAAAACCATTCTGATTAAAAGCATTGCCTGCAGAACCCTGACAATGCAGTGCTGGGATGAAGTCTTTTAGGGCTCCAGTTAGGCAAATTGAAAAGGGTTCAGCTGACCTTGATGAAATTGTTGTCATCCTCAAACACTTTTCTGGGCTGCTAGCTAAACAAATTCCAATGAAGTCACTCACAGTGTTCAAAAATCTTATGGATCTCACCAGTCTGGAAAAGTCATCTATCTTTAGCATTTTAGGGTACCTTGGGACTGCTAATATATGATTACTGAGCTACTTTTCACATGCAGATATTTTGAATGACAACAAGCAAGTCATCTGATCTGTGTAATTGTTGAGGTACAATGTACCTCTGTCTAAAATTGTGATATGAATAAATATCCTTTCAGGTCTCTTTGAAGGTTGCACACTGCAACAAGGAATACTTTGGTAAAATTTATAACCAGATAGCAAAGCCTCTGCTCTATTTTTACCTTTTTTTCTCCTATCTTATATAATCCAAATAATGAGTGTCACACTAAATATTGTAATTGGGAATTTTTATTTTACAGCCTTCAAATTATAAGTTTATTCTAGTTTTCTTCCACTAAAGCATGCTCTGAACACCTTAATTTTACTAGAATATAACTTATTTCTCTGAACTGTAATCAAAACTACTGCTTTAGCTATATATGCATTTACTTTTAATTCCTGTGTGTCTCTTATGAACAGGAGTCGGGCTTTTTATGTAGACATACAGAGTTTACCTCAGTAAAATTTCACTTGTGTGTCTTAGCTCACTAAATCAAATAAATAAAATTCTATAAACTGACAAATTAAATGGTTTTCTTGACAGCAGTGTATCTACTGTTCTACACTTTTTTTTAACAAGTGGCATAAATGCAAATAATTGATCCATTTCCTTTCTTGTTATTAACAAGAGTATTTATTTCACTCATAAAATTTTAAATACCCAGGGCATTATTGGCTTGCCTTATCAAACAAGAAGTGCGGGAGAAAAAAGCATATATTGGGAGAAAAAAAAAAGTGAGAAAAAAAGATTATAGATTACAAATAGGATATAATGATTACATATGCAAATATGTTGTCATAAAATTATGCACATGGGTCATAGTTATATGACAACAGGAATATGCCTGTACAATATTGAATGAAAAAAAATTGATTCATACATTTATTCTTAGATGTTTTTAAAGTCTTGAAAATTGACATGGAAAGTACAAATGGCTAAAAAGCACTTTCTACCTGTCGTATTGCATTTTGTTTAAATGGTATGCCCTGTCTCACCCCTCCGAAATGTATGGTATATTCTAAACCTGTGGTCCTGCCCTGAACCATCCTGTACCTGTCATCCCATTGGCCCAAATTTGATTCCGTGCCCACTTCAATGCCCCTCTTAAGCTGTGCTATGAAATCAGCCTCTCTCTTAGCTCTTCCGCTTTCTTAGCCTTCCCCCTCTCTTGCCCCCTCCTTCCCGCTTCCCCCCTTTTCCCTCAGTAGCCATCATGCTGTTCCCGGGTGTGGGACCCCAAATAAACCTTCATCTCATCAGCACCCTCAGAAGCCGTGTGGAGTCTCCTTGCCTGCCCGCTGCTGCCAGCCAACTCACAGCCTAGGGGGCCCTCCGGGGACATCCCCGGGGTGCCCCACCCCCGAAACGAACCACAACATCTACCTTCTCCCAAAGCATTGTGCTCTCTTAGCCCTTCCTCTCTCTCAGCCTCTTCCCCTCCTCTTGCCCCTTCCCTCCCCTCGGGTCCCCCTCCTTACCCTTCCCCCCTTTTCCCTCAGTAACCATGCGGTTCCCGGGGTTGGGACCCCAAATAAACCTTCATCTCATCAGCACCCTCAGAAGCCGTGTGGAGTCTCCTTGCCTGCCCGCTGCTGCCAGCCAACTCACAGCCTAGGGGGCCCTCCGGGGACATCCCCGGGGTGCCCCCACCCCGAAACGAACCACAACATCTACCTTCTCCCAAAGCATTGTGGGTGACATCTTCTATCCATATTTTATTTGAACTTGACAGCCACAATAGAAAGTTTGGCTCACTGCTGTTGTCTCTCTCGGGGAAAAAAATATTGCGTTCTGGCTGGCTTATACACTATACTCAAGGCAACAAGCAATGGGCTGTGACACAGATCGATAGAGAACATTTTATTGCACTCACCAATTGTCCCACAGTGTGGGAAGCTTTACGCAACACAAAGGTATTTATAAAATAAATAGGTTGTGAAATACTGCTTCTGTGTATCTGTAGGTACTCTTATTTTTAATAAAACAAAATTACTATTTAAATAAAAATGAAACCAAGAGTAGAGGTGATATTTCTTGTTTATTTGGTTATTCATGACTCATAGAGCAATTGGAAGTGCACTGTCTTGCTTTCATCAAATTGAGAAGTTGTTTTGTCACAGTAAAACATATATCATCCACTCACCAGAATTTTTACACTTACCCCATTATCAAGTAGGTTTTATAGATTTTGCTAGCAATGTAGTCTCCTTGGAACACCTTCAGAACCTGTGAGGAAGAAATTTAAAAACCAATGCCTTACAGACTTTTGTTGGAATTCTTTCATGTGCACAAATAGAAATAAACCAAAGGAAAGAAGAAAACCTGCAGTGCAGCCATTTAGATCTACATGACTGTAAGCTTATACAATAAAAACAAGCATAAATCTTGTGCTGAGCTAAATGACAAACCGTACTAATGTCATTAGGTCTGCATAGTGAATGTGATGTGTGAAATTCATAAAGCTCTCCATGGTACCTCTTTTCAAATCATTATTTGCAATCTTCAAATCAGGGATACTTCGGTCAGACAAACAGGAATTATATTCACAGCTGTGCAATATTATATGTGTAAAAGACTTTATAGATTGCAGTCCTTACATATTGATGGTTGCTAGCTAATGCCTAGCATGTTGCTCCTTACACTATGCTTAGATGTTTGTTCCAGTTCCCCAATGAATGCATTTTAAATGCACTTGTAATGTTGAATTTACTAAAAACTTTATATAGGCATCACCATTCTTTGCACCCTATGGCAACTTGAATTGCCAATAGTAAATAATGTGACAGGCAAGGCCAGTGTCAGAATAGTTAGGAAAACTACCACAGCCAAGTGAAGGAAAAACAGTAAGATAATGAATTATGATATGCAATGAATTAAAGTCTGTAGTCACACAGGTTTTCTTAGGAGAACCTGAGGTACTTTGGATGATTTTCCTGTGCAACCAAGTTCATAACATTTGAATTTTCATAATCAAATTTGAAAGGATAAATGAATAAAAGTAACAGTGGCATTTAATTTAAAAGACGCAAGGGAATTACTGCAAAGTCAATTTTATGTGTTTGTCTCCAGCATGATAGAAAATTTGCTCTGTCAAAACTGGGATTATGAGAAAAAAAAAAGTGACATTTTCTAAATTATTTGATATTGCAGTGAAAGATAAAAAACAGTCAAGTTCTGACAAGTTAAAATACTGATGAAGGAAAAGCTGATGTCTTAGAATCTATGTGTTCTCTGTATATAAGCTACTGATAAGGTAGTCAGGAATATAATAATTTTCATTATTTTAACAATGAAATCAAGGATTGTCAAACTGAATTCATGAGGAGGAAAGAGTTCCTCTAGTGTATATGTACATATGTGTGTGTATGGATTATTCCCCGATTCCTTTTTCAATTTAGAAATGAAACAACACACACTTTTGATAAAATATTAATATTAATATAGGAGGCAATATAAGAGTGGATTTTTATTGAAGGCCTCCAGGGGCAGTTATGGAAAGATGTGCACAAAACCCCATCCACCGTAGGGGTGTATACAGTTTTATAAGTTTGGTAAATTAGCATAAATGACAAAAAAAGCACCAATTATGAGCACAGGTGGTGATGCAATTCCCCCACTCCCCAGGTCAAGCACCTTCTAAGACTTCCCCCACTTGGATGGGACTGTACTTTGTTGATAAAAAGTGTTACTGAAGAGCTGTTTTGCAACCTTGGTAGCCAGGGAAAGACATCCAAGATAGAAAAGGGACCTTTGGAATGTGTTTTGTCTTTCTGCCCAGGGAAGGGACATGGAAAAGTACTGGGAAAACTAGCTGGAATACAATAATAGACTACAGGGCTCCAAATATATGTGTAAAGAATACAGAGAATACATAAAATACATTAAAAAAAGAAAACAAAAATCAAAATGGCATCACCCCTGCTGCCACTGTTAAGCTTCCAGTCAATCAATTTCCACTATATATACATTTTTTTTTTTTTTAATACTGCTCTCAAAGATAGCCAGATTTCCAAAAATTCCTTGGAAAGTTCCTGCAAATTTTTGAGTCAAGAGAAAACCAAGTTCTGTTTATTCCAGTGTTCTTGGACCTAGTTGGTTTGGAAATACTTTTGGGTTTTCTAAAATTTGAATTGTGCCTTCAACACGAAATCAGTTTGGTTGAGATGTTTATCAGTATTGTGTATAGGATTTGAAATCTAGAGCCTGGCATAAGAAAGAGTAATCATGTTAATTTCTTTGGTAGGGATTGAATAGTCTCAGTCTCAGCTGAGAGAATGTCTATCCACAGTGCTGAATTTCCACTCAGAATTTCACACCTGTCTGTGAGCCAAGGCTGCCACTCCTCCAGGGGGGTCTATACCATCTACTCTGGAGGCTGAAGACTCCACCCAGGGGGAGATGCTGAAGGAAGAGGCTCCAGGGCAGACCAGATCTACCTCCAAACGGTGTGCCCAAGTGAGGTACCTTCTGTCACAAGTGGCTGAGCATCAGGAGGCAGTGAGAAGACTGTGCGGGACCAAGGAGGCTGAGAACGAGTTGGGTAGCTGGTTCCAAGAGCAGTCTGCAGTGGACCCACAGCCCATGGCCAAACAGTCAAAACCTCTTCCATCTAAACACACAGACAGGACACACACATTCTACTAATATAGAAGAATTGTAGCTCATAATGGCAAGGAGCTGCAGGAGGGCAGAACCTCTTCACGAGTCTGCAGACTGAAAATTAAAGACCTGTCACATCAGGAGAGCCACTGGAGCTGAATAAGGCAGCTCAGTCTTTTGCCCCATGTCACAACCAATGCAACTAAGGAAAGGTGGCAGTTAATAGTAGCAGGCAACTCTTCTGAGAGGTACAGAAGCACCTATTTGCTGACCTGATGCAGTTTCTGGAGAGGTGTTCTGCTTGCCAGGGGCTTGTATCAGACCTATCACCATGAGACTACCAAGCACACTACACTCCGCTGTTAGCCACTGCTGTTGTTTTTTATTTTACACATCTCTTCAAGATACATTTGTACTGTAATATGCTTTTTCCAAATGTAAGATTATTGTCCTTTGCTAGTTAGGAGTGTTCCCTAAAACCTGAGGTGTCAGAATTCATCTGACAGAAGAAATACCATTCAGCAGACAATGTAGGTTATGATGTTTTGAACATTTAGGAGGAACCGGTACAAAAGGCAGCAGTTCCCATTCTTTTACAAGTCAAGTGACCTTATATTACAATGTGGTATCAGCTGTCTTCCACTCCTGAGCTGAAGGCAAAGTATATTTTTCTCAGCCGTGCTCCATTTGTGCTCTGCCTTGTATTTAACCTAGTTAGATTTGATTGACATCCACCTTATTGGAGAAAACTCTGCACTTAGTTTAAATTTGCTGCAGGCCAAGCCAGGTCAATTACAAATGGTCCCAGAGATTTTCTGCCTGAAAAAGTCACAAGTCAAACCTGGAGTTTAAATTGTTATTCTAAAAAAGTTGATGTACATCTTTGATGTTGGGAAGGAAGTGCTGCATGTTGACTTGTGGCAATGGGCAAGGCGGTTTCTTCTTTGAACAACCATGGAAAAGTTAAGCACAATAAAAAAGGAGATTAAACTATGTTTGCTAATATTTCTTTGGTATGAATGTATAATGTATACAACAATAATGTATACAACCATAGAGTGACTTGGGTTGGAAGGGAATTTAAATAATCATTTGCTTCCAACCCCTGAGTCAAGGGACATATTCAACTAGAGCAGGTTACTCAAAGTCCCACCTGACCTGGACTTGAACTTTTTCAGGTATGGGGTATACACAATTTCTCCCAACAACCTGTTCTAGTGCCTCTATATCATCACAGACAAGGGTTATATTTAAAATAAATCTATAGTTGAAAACTCTTGCCCCTCCTCCTTTCACTACACTCCCTGATAAAAGATCCCTCCCCACCTTTTTTGTAAGAACACTTTCAAGTACTGAAAGGATGCAATAAGGGCCCTGCATAACCTCCTCTTCACCAGGCTGAACTACCCGAACACTCTTAGCCTTTCTTCAAAGGAGACAT
Source organism: Pyrgilauda ruficollis (assembly GCF_017590135.1). Taxonomy (NCBI): domain Eukaryota; kingdom Metazoa; phylum Chordata; class Aves; order Passeriformes; family Passeridae; genus Pyrgilauda; species Pyrgilauda ruficollis. Next base: position 9,786,655 of record NW_024525156.1, read on the forward strand.
ACTCCTACCTTTGCTCATGTTCACAGCCCTTCTCTGGACCTACTCAAGCAGATCCATGTGCTTTTTATGCTAAAGTCCTCATAGCTGAATGCAGCATTCCCAAGTGGTCTTTCAGGAGAATGCAGTAGAGAGGCAGCTGAAGGCCATGCTTTATGACTTCCATCATCTCCAACAAATGAAGAACCCAAACTTCTCATGTTTTCTTATATTCTATCTTGAAAGTAATTTTTGTCATTATATTGTTATTTATAATATTCTGATACTGACTTCTAATGTTTTCTGCCTTTGTAGCCTAATCTGAAAAAAAGAAAAATTCATTAAGGGCAAAGAAACTTTGTAAAAAGTTCATCAAGAAAACTCCAATTAACAGCATAAATCAAGTGAAGGACTGCAAAGTTTGAATTTAATGTCTGTTCTTTAAAATGTATATATGCTTTCATTTAGGTGTGTGACAAGCAGCAGTTTATGCAAGAAATGTTTTACTTCTTTGTAACAATATTTCATTGTAATGGAGAAAAACATTTCATCTTTAATATATTCCCAATAGTCTTTTTTCTTCATAAAAAAGTGCTTGTGATACTGTATATTAAAGGCAGCATTTTTTTTACAGCACCATGTAAAGGAAAGCTATGTCAATCTTCAATACTAATTTCTACAATAACTTTATGTTAAGCAGCTTCTTGTAGCAAACAACCTACAAAGTGTGGGTAACAGAAGTTGACAGATTCATGTCATAATGCTAAATCAAAATACAAGGAATACACAGTTAAGAAATTTGCATTGAAGAAAAAGCCTACATCAAACCAAACCACAACATAATGCAAAATATTTCAGCAGAGCAAAAAATCTCTTTCCAATTTTCAGGCAGGCAATGGTTGATGCTATTGCATGATGCTTATTGATGCACATGTATATGACTGATATCCATGTCAGAAGGTAGTTCTTATAATAGATTTACATAATGTTTTTTCTTTTAAGAAGTAAAAAACAACAACAACAACAACAAAAATTCTTTTAAGCTGTGGAATACAGACTTCTGCATTCATTCCAAGTTGTGGCTTTCTAGATTTTTCAAAGTGACTCTAAGACAAGAAAGATTCAAACCAATATTTTAAAGGTCTCAAAAATTTCTTATTGTACTGGATTGTGTTGCAGTTTGCCTTGAAGAAAAAAGGATTATTTGCCTGGTGATTCTTGAAGATGTCAAAACATTAAAAGTGTCGAATCTTCTACCTGCACTAAGATTTTTCATAATTGGTGCAAAGTCTAAGGCGTCATTAGTTTTTTCCTATACAGGAGGGTTCCACCAATATTTCAGTGAAACACTTTGCATTTAAATAATCAATAACTGTTCTCTGAAACTAATTGACATTAATCTATCTTTGTTTGTTAATGAACATGCTATTGTGTAACCATTCATTTAGATATTTAAGGTGTTGTTGTGTAGATAAACAAGATTATTAATTCTCAGTAATGTGATTAAATTCTGTATGAAAATATAATGCCCTACTAGCAACGTGACAAGGAAACAAAGATCTCACTTCTGTATTTTTTCTTTTTAGATTCAAAAAGTGATAATGGGGTAAAAGATGCATTAGAATCTAAGGTCATGATTCTGCAAACTCTTTCAGATATAGCATAAATCATCATTGAGGTACCTGGCAAAAATTACATTTTTTTCATTTTTAATGAATCAGAATTAATAGATTTGTTTGGATGTTCAAATCCTGAGAGTTTTAACTAATGCGAGCCCATATATTATAAATGTTACAATTAAGAAATGGAAGAATAAATTAATGAATAAATAAATAAGATGCATAAACCCCCAGTGTTCCTATACAAGCAAAAATATGTCACTCTAGATATCTAGAAAAAAATACTCTCATCATATAAATTGTGGGACTCAAATGCAATTTTTTCAGGCTACTCTGTATGCAAAATGACTACAGAATATGCAGCACAATTTCCCGATGTAGATTGGGTATCTGCAATGCAGATCAGAGGAAGGAAATTCTGCCTACGTTTACTATATATATATATATATATATATATATGTTGATGCATGTTTATTCCTCCTTGCAAAGAGAGCATCTTTCACATAAATAGAGTATTTTTTATTTTTTCTACACCTCTAAAAATAAAAAGTGTGATTACTTTAGCACATGTCCACTGCTATAATCTCTGCTAATAGTTTCTATTCCTAGGTATTAAAGGCAGGGAAAGTAGAAACATATATTCTTCTATAAAGCATATTTGTTAAGGAGAGGCATAGTCTTTCACAGCTTCCCTTCTTCACCAGCTATTTTGGTGATAGCTAATGCTCCCTCTCTCTGTCTATCTATCCATTTGACTATCTGCTGTAGCTCTTGTATATTCAAGGGTAGGGTACTTAAAATTGTTATTCCTTTGACTTACCACAGGGTTTCAAAGCTAAGGTGTCAGGCAGTTATTTCAGTTTCTCGAGTATAACTATGCAAAATTAATGGTGTCAAGTACTAGATTAGGTTTCAGGATGAGTCAAAGTCTAAGCCTTGTTTAGATTCAGTTTCAATGGTTTTCATCATAACAGTGACCTGAAACTCACCTCCCAAAACACCAAAGTAAAACCCAACAAGAAAAAAAAAAAAAGCCCATTTCATAAGCTTATCTTTTTCCCTCCATATTTTTTATTCTCTTACAGAAAATTAAGAAATGCATGTTTCTTTCTGAAAAGTTAGAACCACTCAGAAAAGAGCAAAAGCAGCTTTTAATTTAGATTACATCCAATGTAAAAGCTACAACAGAGAATCAATAATCTTTCAAGATTGCTGTGTCAGGCTGCATTTTTTCATCCTCAAATTGGAGACTGAATGCAGTGGCATCCTGAGTGCCTCCTCTCAGAGGAAAAGGAATCCAAGTATCTCAATTTCTTTATTTTGTCTCTGATCCCAGAGTTTTTTTGCTGACTTTGGATCTCCTGAAAATCAGAAAAAAACCCCCTATTTCTCATAGATTCCATTCTCCAGATATTATGCTTCAGTGTTGTACCTCCTGTTTTCCTTTAAAAATCCACCTCAGACAAATCCCTCTGTGCTGTCTTTGGCACCTAGTCTGCCTGTTAGCAGCCCCTGCTATGTCAGCTATTTGAAAACTTTCTCACTCTTATATTTAATGGCACTTAAACAATGAACTTTGTATTAGCACCATTCTCTTGTTGTTCCCACTTTCTGATCCACTGGTGCTATTTCAATGACAGGGCTAAGTAAAGGGAGTTGTTGCAAGAAAAGCAGAGATAATTAAATTCAAATTGTTATTGGCTTGTGTTCTGTATTTTCTAATATTTTCTCAATTTCTCCTATTTCCTGTCATGCCCTTAAAGTCCTTTTGTTTCTCCCTTGCACAAGATTCGCATTCATTTCTCATTTAACAGAAAAATGCTGGGTTCAAAGTTTCAAGTTTATTGATTAGGTAGCCATTTATTTCATTCTGGAGGGAATACAGGCCAGATTTACATGTACTTTTTCTTTACTAATGTATGCCTACTCACTCAATTTTTACTAGATTAATAGTAATAGAATACCCTTGACAACTCTACTCTCAGGAAGATTTAACTGAAATGACCAACAGATGCTAAGGAGATACCTTTTCTCCAAACCCTGTTCATGGGGTTCTCTGGTGGAAACTTTACTGAATATAATAGATCAGAACAACAATGAAATATAAAATTTATATGCCTATACAGATCTATGAATTCTTATCCACAATTTAGAAATGTACCTAGGCGACATATTTCTGAGGGCACTAAAACTCTCCAGAAAGGGATAAAAGGATCAAAAATATCTTCTGCATGTTTTTTAAAATATCTGTTTATACTCTTCTACCTAGGTTAATTTATACTGTTATTAATGAAGGATAACTGACCAAAGCTTTCTTCAATTTAAAGAAAATATTAAGCTGTGTGAAGGAAAAATGGTGGAAAATATGTTCTTTTGAAAATTTATGTACAATTGATTGGTGACATCAGCAGCTGAAAATTCTAATTGGATATTATTATATCTATACTAGGAAATTAAACACTACCAGGCACTGTTCCCAAGTAAAGGAAATCTGTTTCTGTATTTTGAAGTTATCAAAATGGTCCATGGCATTACTCTGGCCCATTGTGATTTGCATCCTTGCAAAAAATTCCTGATTGTATTTAGGGAGTCATAACAGACTGATTCAGAGCAGTCAGAAAAGAAGTAGTTGAGGAGAGGCTTTTTTGGAAGGGTCTCCTGCAATGGAACAAGGGGGTTTGGTTTTAAACTAGAAAAGGGTCGATTGAGATGAGGTATAAGTAAGAACATTTTTGCACAGTGAGGGTGGTGAGACACTGGAATGGGTGTCCCAGAGAGGTGGTAGATGCCCCATCTATGGAAACACTCAAGGTCAGGTTGGATGGGGCTCTGAACAACCTCCTCTGGTGGAAGATGTCCCTGCTCACTGCAGGGGGGTTGGAGTAGATGACTTTTAAAGGTCACTTCCAATCCAAACTATTCTGTGAGTGTATGTCTCTTTAAAAGTAACTGTCAAAACAGAAATGAAGTATTCTTTCAAAGAATTCGAAAAATGCAAACTGATTGTTTCTGGATCTGCATTACATATCCATTATATGTCTGGATATGCATTACAGCACTTCCCCGGTGGATTACAATACTGCAGTCTTGAAATATATGATGACTGAAGGATCCCAACACTGGAAAACTTTTTGAAAGAAGAAATCATTATGGGGTGTCTGTTTGACAGAATTGTGTAAAATGAAAGTGGCAATACTTATGAAATTAAAATGGCAGTAGCTTTGGGAAATTATTACTGACCTTTGGATGAGCCAATATTGCCTCTGCCAATCTCTTCTAGTGGAAATCTTTGGAGTGAAGGATATTTGCTCTAACTATATTTTTTATCCTCTTAAGAGCGTGAAATAATGATTTAAGAAAAAAGTGTGGGGGTGCAATGTAAAGATGATGCCTAGTATTACACCTTCTCAGAGGTGTAACTCTTAGAAATGAAAGCCTAAAAAAAAAAAAAAAAGTAGTAAGCAACATGTTTGCAGCCAAAAAAAAAAAAAAAAGAGAGAATTTAATAGTATAGACATGGATCATTTTGTTCTGTAGCTGTCTATGTATGGATTACTGTTTTGACCTCTGTGAGTCTATGGCCTCATGAGATAATCATGTGAGGAGCAGCCTTTTACTCACCATCATTTTCCCCAATTCAGAACAGCAGAAAAAAAATATTTTGAACAAACAGTAATAAGCAGCCATTAGGTTTTCTTGAGTCATCATATGTCTCTTTTCATTCAAAATAGCTCAAATCTGACTTTGAGTCAGATCAATATCACTTTGAGTGATATTGTAAATCTGCTACATATATGAATTAAAAACGAGGGGGGATTAGAATGTATATTTATAAGGTTTTTAAAGATTCAGGGTTGTATTGATTCCTATTTCAGAAACAAGTTTTTAGTATAACAACAATATTCATATGTACCAATGTTTCACAAATTATATATACTGGGTTTTTTTTTTCTAGATTTTGATAGATTTTGCTACAGCAGTCCCTTTTAATAAATGAAAAATTACCTTCCTAGTACAGGAAGTAACACAGAACCTAGATATCATATTTAGAATATAAATGATATACTGGCCCTCCATAACAGAACAGATTTTATGTATGAAATGCTAAAGGAAATCAGTAATGTGTTAATGAATTTAAAAAAAAAATCCAAACTAACAAAATCAAACCAAAAGCAAAAATACCTAGCAGAATGAGGGCTTTGAGTCAAAAACTCCTAGACTTTGTTTAAAAACAAAATGAAGTTGCTTTGGCTTTGAAATTGAATATGCTGCAGTTTCTAACTGTGAGTCAAAGAAATAAAAAATGTTACAAAAACGATGTCACTGTTTTCCAGTGACAGATCAGTATAACAAATTTGAAGGGGAGGATATAAAGTTCAAGAAATTTTAAAATGGTAATCATCTGCATTTGCCCATGTTGTTAAGGAAAAGTAACTTCCAAAGTCATAAAGAATTTGTGTTTGTCTACTAGATTTATCCTAGTATGTTTGAACCCAGTACCTAATCTCCGTAGAAGAAAAGAAAGGGTAAAAGTCTACAAATTATTATCCCTCTCTACAAGCTGAATGAAAATTGGTGCCAAAAAGAGACATCACTCTAATGCTTCTATGTGGCAACTGCTAAATTGTGAGGTCATTTGAAATCCTCATTCATTTGAGTGCTAGTACTTAGGCAGCCAGGATATATTTACCAGGCGAGGTAATTGGAAAGTAGATTTACATCAAGATCATCGCATTTACTTGACAAGCCATGCAGAGAAAGACAGAGAGTAGGAAAACAGCTGGAGGGTGGCACTGAAATTGCTCAATTTGTGAATGTGACCAGTGGTTACTAGGTCCTGTTTAGGGACCAAAAAAAGGTACGTTTTCCACAAAGGGTGGGAAGACTGGTCTAATATCAGTGACATTGTGCAGTGTCTTTGGTACTTAAGAACATCTGTAGAAAACAAAGCTTCATCAGCTCTGCTGTTTTGGGAGTAATTTTGGTTTGATATTGTTATGAACAGGGCTCGGTTAATAAACTGAAATACAGGTGTTCAAAATCAGTTAGTTTTATGGCCATCTGGCCACAAAAATCCAGACTCTATGCACCATGACTCCTTCCTAGGGATTTGGATTACTATTCCCACTCTTAATGTTGGGTGCTTGTAAGTAAAACAAATATTGTAGAAAAATGCATTGCAATTGCTTTGTCCGATGAAAGGAATTTATAGAAAATATATATAAACCAAAAAACAACAAAATTGACTGTCTGGAATTAAACAAGTAGAGTTAGAGACATGGGCACACCTGCAGGGCACCAGTGTTACTGTCACCACTGAGACATAATGGGGTACCTCCTACAGCTGGAGTGTTGAAAGAGAAGGATACAGACACTAGGAAGGTCAGGCAGGGAAGATGAGGAGGAATTGTCGCTCTGTATGACAATGACCAGATGGAGTTCATGGAGCTCTGCCTGAGGATGGATGAGGAGTTGAGCCAGAGCTAATGGGTCAGCATTAAAGGGAGGGCAGGGACATGCGACATTATAGTGGGGGTCCCCTATAGGCTCCCCTGTCAGGAACACTGAGTATATGCAGCCCTCTATAGAGATATAAGAGCAGCCTCATGTTCATAAGCCCTGACTTCATGTGGAATTTCAACCACACCAATATCTGCTGAAGGAAGAACACAGCAGGCCAAAAGTGATACAACGCATTTCTGGAATGCATGGATGACAACTTCCTTCCAAGTAATAGAGAATCCCAAAAGGAGAGATGCTGTGCTGGAACTTGCCCTCAGCAACGAGGAGGGATTAATGGGTGAAATGTAGCTTAAGGGCAGCCTTGGCTGAAGTGACAACAAAATGGTGGTGTCCATGATTCTTAAGGAGAATGGAGGTCTCACAGCAAACTCACTGTCCAGGACTCCAGAAAAGCAGATATTGGCCTCTTCTGGGGTCTCCTTGGTAGAATACCATGGAATAAAGCCCTGGAGGGAAGAGAGGCTCAAGAAAACCAGTTGGTATTCAAGAGTCACCCCCTCCAATCTCACCTGGCAAAGAGGAAGTCAGGCAAAAACACCAGGAGGCCTGCATATATGAACAAGGAAATCCTGGAAAAACCCAAGCAAAGAGGAAGCCTCTAGAGAACGGAAGCAGAGACAAGTAGCCTGGTGTTAAAATCTGACTACTGAGAGATGCTTCTATGCAAATTAAGTTACAAATGAGACCATATGCCAAAGTCAATACTATGGATTTTATTTAACAGTAAAATATCAGGTAGAGAGATAGAAAGAAAAAAAAAAAAAAAAGAAAGAGGAGGGTGGAGAGACAGATAAAGCAGAAGATAGCTACCACCCATGGATCAAGTGGCATCCTGTTGGTCCTTTTTCACCCTGGGCTTCTTGGTGCTGTGAGTCCCAAGGTCATTCAAAACTTTTCACTATTTACATATTTTTGCACAGAAAGGAATTAATGTTTGTTGGCTACACGCTTCTCTTATTCTATTGGTTAAATTATTCTCTTGTTTCTAATGCTAATTAATCCTTTTGAGTCAGGGGGTTTCTTGAGTCACTGGGCCTCAATGTCCCCCTGACATAATAATTTTTTACCTGAAATGATTTCAGCACAGTTGTTGAGTTTGTTTTCCTTGTGGATTCTTTGTGTCCATGATCAGTGATACATTCTTCTCTCCCAGCTTTGTTTACCTCCCCATAGGCTTGAGATAACACTTGGACAATAGTACCACCTTTATCTTATCACAGTGGCTTAATTTACTGTCCAAGTTTCAGGTATCCTTAGAGAAATATTTGGCAGAGAGTGAGGATTTCAGTGGTCACAGATGAGCAGTTTCTTCTTTACACAGTTTTCCACAGTAGGAGTTCTTTGGTGGAAGCAATGCTTGGGACACGCAACTGTGATTTGAGACAGAAAACTGTGATCTTTTAAGTCTTTACACCTGGGAGGAATGGAGAAAGATTGTCCTAACAAGTAGGGATCAGGCAAACCCTGAAAGAATCAAACTTGGCCAGGGATATTAAGGCCAACAAGAAAGATTTCAATAAGTAATTTGGTGATAAAAGGATGATTAGGGAAAAAGTGGGATCATTTTGGAAAGAAATATGAGACCTGTTTACCTCTGACATGGAGAAGGCTGAGGCACTCAATGACTTTTTCTCCTCAGTTTTCACTATCAAGTACTCCAACCACAGTACTCAAGTTTCAGAAAGAAAACAAAGGCACTGGGAGAATGAAGAACTGCTCATTGTAGGAGAAGATCATGCTTAAGACCATTTAAGGAACCTGAAGGTCTATGATTCCATGGGTCCTGCTCATATACCCCACATTCTGGGGAAGTTCCCACTGACTGGAAAAGATGAAACATAACCCCCATTTTTAAAAAGGGAAAAAGAGGAAGATGTGGAGAACTACAAGCCAGTGAGTCTAATCTCTGTGCTTGACATGATCATGGAGAAGATCCCTCTGAAAACTATGCTAAAGCACTTGGAAAACAAGGTGGTCATTGGTCACATCCAGAATGACTTCACTAAAGGGAAATTTTACCTGAAAAACTTATTGGCCTTCTATGTTGGGGAAACAGCAGTGTTGGACAAGGGAAAAGTGACTGACATCATCTACCTGGACTTCTGCAAAGCATTTTATACTGTTGCACACAACATCCTTATCTCTAAATTGGAGAGACTTGAATTTGACAAATGGACAATTTGGTGGATAAAGAGTTGTCTGGATGGTCACACTCAAAGAATTGTGGTCAAAGTGGAAAGCAGTGACAAGAGGAATTCCTCAGGGGTTGTTACTGGGACTCCCACTTTTTAAGATCTTTGTCGGTGACACAGGCAGTGGTATCAAGTGAACCCTCTGCACATTTTTGAACATCATCAAGCTGAGTGGTGGAGTTGATGCACTGGAGGGAAGGAATGCTATCCAGTGGGACCTTGACAGGTTTGAGAGGTGGGCCCATGCAGCCCTCATGAACTTCAACAAATTCAAGTGTAGGGTCCTGCACTTGGGTCTGGGCAATAAAAATTACCAATACAGGTTGGGAAGAGAACAGAGGAGAAGGGCTATGAGAAGAAGGGCTTATGTGTGTTGGTAGAGGAGAAGCTCAACATGATCTGGCAGTGCATATTCACAACCCAGAAAGCCAACCACCTCCTGGGCTGCACCAAAAGAGGAGTGGCCAGCAGGTCTAAGGAGGAGATTCTCCTGCTCTATTCTATTCTACTCTTAGGAGGCCCTACCTGGAGTGCTGCATCCAGCTCTGGAGTCCCAAGCACAGGAAGGACATGGACCTGTTGGAGCAGATCCAGAGCAAGCCCACCAAGCTGATGAGACAGCTGGATCACCTCTTCTATTGAAGACAGGTTGAGTGAGTTGGGGCTGTCTAGCCTGCAGAAAAGAGAGCTTCTTGAAGAACATTATAGTAACTTTCCAGTGCCTAAAGGGAGCCTTACAAGGCAGCTAGAGAGGGACTTTTTACAAGGGCATGTAGTGGTAGGACAAGGGGCAGTGGCTTCAAATTGAAAAAAGGCACGCTTAAATTAAATATAAAGAAGAAATTTTTTACTGTGCGGGTGAGTGGTGAGACACTGGAAGAAATTGCCTAGAGAAAGCCCAGCCTGGAAGTGTTTAAGGCTGGTTCGATGGGTGTTTGAACAACTTGGTCCAGTGGAAGGTGTCCCTGTCCGTGGTGGAGGGATTGAAATGAGATGAGCTTTGAGGTCCCTTTCAACCCAAACCATTCTATGTGTCTAAGATTAGCATTGCCACTATAAATTTCTGCAAGTCAGCGTTCATATCCTGTGTTGAGAGTAAATCATGTTAACAATGGTTCTTTAATGATTTCTCACAAAATGGTAGATAGTATAGCATATACATAATAAGCAAGTTTACAAGCTGCTTCTTAAATGATTTTATGTTTATCACAATAATATTAATAGAATAAAATTGAATATGTATTTTTAAAAAAAAGGATTTTTATCTACTATTTAGTTTTTCCAAATAAAGTCAACTCACCTTTTTGAAAGCATGGGGACTCTGTTTACTGGCTCTGTATATAAGGTCTCTGTCAATTTCATATGAATAATCATCTTTTCTAAAACTCATTTGATTAATGGACTCTGTTCAGGCATCAGGAACCTATACCGTGTAAGATCACTCAGGATCAGAGCCCAGTATTTTTCTGCCAGTGTAATCAACTAGTCTTCTTATGATATATAAGAAATATTAATGGATACAGGCATATACTGGTGAAGTAAATGAGAGATTTTCCATGGAACAATTGGCTTGGGTTCTAAATCCCATGATCCTGCCTAGGCACTGTACTGATTGAAACCCTAAAATCAAATTATATCCTAAACCAAAATTGAAATCCCAGAAACTGATCAGTCATGTTCCACCCACATATAAAGTCATTATGGGTAGATCAACACAGCCATACAAGCTTACACAGATTTATTTTTCAGCTGGTATCACAAGATTTTAATTGTTCTTTTATTTTGGGTTAAGAAATTATTTACCTTTGTCTAGATAAAAGGGTTTTTTTTTTTATCAAACAGAGTACAAAAGTACTTTTTCTGTGAACTGTCTTACACGATTTAAGCTCTGAATGTTTATAGTTAAGACGGTGGTTTCTAGATGCTTTACCAATTGCACAAAGACAGAAAACAAATTAATTACTTTATAACAGAAGTAAGTGCTGAATGATTAATATAACTTTTCCTCCAGTGTTATGCCATTCTAAGAACACTGACTGCAAGACATTTAATTAGCTTTAAGCTGAAATGAAACATTACATTTCACCTATTAATTATTCATGTATAGTACTTATTTGTATTTGTTTATTTAATTGCTTTAGAAAGGCATCTATTAATGAGGTAAATGGGAACCTCACATTCAATTTGAGAACTTGTTTTTCCTACTGAGGATGCATTTGGTACACAGGGAAGATTTTAATCCAGTGGAATAGAATAAGTTGGTTTTCCAGCAGAGGACTGGAGTGTGAGTAGGATGTAAGAGAAAAAGAATAAGTGGAAGGGATATGTCATAAACCAGTTTGCCATAAATCCGTCTCCTGAAAGCTGGTGCTGTGACTGATACAAATGGTAACCTGCAGCAGGAAAATATAGGAAAATAAATTTTCAGTTTTTTTCCAAAATATATGGTTCAGTCTAACAAAGAGTTTGCTAAAATTTGACTCCCGAAGTTTTATTCTTAAATCCAAAAAGAACATTTGAACATATAGTTTTGCAGTGTGCTCCAAACAATATAATTTAAGCTCACTCAGCCATTCAGGCTAATCAAGTTCTGTAGAAAAGATAGTCATTTAGAAAAATGCTAGATGAGTGCTCTATATCTTTTGCCACTTTTTGGAATTCAGCTACCAAGTAATGCAGCTAATTGGTACCAGTATATGTCATGAAACCTGTCATCTAAGAACTAACTTCATTAGAACTTATCCATGTACTAAGTAGTCGTCTCCCTCCCAAAATTAATTTGTATTATGTGAAACCTAATTTCCAAAAAGAAGAGTCATTTCCAAGTGGATGAAAAAAAATAACTATCATTCACGAAACTGGAATCTAGGAAAGTGGCCAGGAATGTATGTAAGCCACCAAATAACTAACAAGAACTTCCCAGAGAATTTTGCATCATGGGTTTTAGCCATTCTCCTAAAAAAAATTCTTAAGAGCAAGTTCAGTAAGTGATAATGCATCTATCAATGGTCCAGAAAACCTATGGAAAGAAGATTAAACAATTTATTTCCTTAAGACAATAGTTGAAAAAGCAATGAACTTGAAAACTGTATTGGAATCTGGCCTTAAAACAGGAGATAATATTTAGAATAGGCCTAGTAGCTGAGGACCATTATTTTACTTTTAATTAATATTAGCCTGTTATCACAGTAATTTAATTTTCTTAAGCTTTCCTTTAGAGTTTTAACTTCATTTGTGCCACTGTTTATTAACAGAAAGACCAAGGGAGAAAATAAAATTCTCTCATGTAAGAGTAATTTCTAAGTAACCTTGGGGTACTTATCTTTCAAAAAATACTTTCGTACAAAGCAAAGCAAATTGTACAGAGATTTAGTTAACTACATCATGCAGCACATATAAATACCCTTTAGACATAAGTATAGACTTTAATGTCTATTATCGGTTCTACAGAGCCCAAGAGCATGAGTTTGAAAGAGTTTTGGTCTCACACAGACCGGGGTTCCCTTCTACACATCTTTGTAAGCAAAGCAAGAGAAAACTTTGTAGTTTGATCAAAAATACAAACAGAAAAACAAGCCAATTTTTAACATCATATTGAAATTTCCCTGTGGCACACAGAGAGAAAACTCTGTTACAGTATATGTGGTATATGTATCTGAAGCAGCAATTAGCACAGAAAGAGAGATGTTCCACAATTTCCACAGCTTCGCACTGCCAGCATGCTTTTCTCTGGCAATTAACAGCAAGAAATGATACCTTAAAAAGTGTCAAGGGGAAACAGATACTTTGATAAAAGTGCAAACTGTTTTTGAATGGGTTTGACACTATTCAAATAACTTTTCTCTTTTCCCATTTTCAATACTGTTACATTTTAACACCTTTTTGGTGTGCAACTGTGTCCTGTCACCTTCTAATAACTAAATAAATCCCTTATATGTTAAGTACCACAATTCAAACTTAAACATATTTCCATCAGAAAAAAATTAGATATGGCATTTCCCAAACACCAGGAATGCATCCCAAGGAGGAAACTCATTCTTAAATGTTACCTAGAGCCAAAAAAATCTTCAGTTTGTCTCCCTATATTTCAGAAACAGGGTGCTTAACAGTCAAGAATATTTCAGAATCAGTGGTTAGCTCAGACAACTTTCTCACTATGGCTATTCACCATGAAAGTCTTCCAGATTCCAAAATGTCTATTCTGGCTTTATGTCCTCAACTCTTTCTCCACCAAACAGTGCTATCTACATGTGGAAATAGCAACTGATGTAAGAATTGGAAATATAAGTAAAATTATTTTTGTGTTCAGTTCTTACACCACCATAGTCACTCTCTATCAGTCAGTTATGTAAGATAAGGACAATATAATCTAGTTCATGATGATCCTATGGGTATAGGCCATCATAGTTTTCTTCAAAAACACAGAGCTGCTCTACCTACTCCCTGCTATGCACCACTGTAACTGTAGCCCTCTTGACTTCACTGCCTGTTAAAAATGAGTGACCCTTTATGCATGTTTAGGGACACTAAATTAGAAATAAACACAAGTGACAGGGAAAGACGAGGCGAGGCAAGGGACAAAAATGACATATGCGGAACTGCTGCATAGTATGGTAGCAGGACTCACTCATGTAAAAACTATATTTTCAGTCACATGCTGAGTTGAAATCACAAGACTTCAGGAAGAGAGGAGGACATCAGGGATTGTTATTTATTCGAATAGCTTATTCAGCTTGCAAACCCATCTGGAGGATCATGAGGCATTAAGGGGTAACCAAAATCTAATTACATTCCTTCAGAAGGCAGTACCTAGTTCCATCCTATCATATACTGGATATAAAAAACAATTATTGTAAAAAAAAAAAGAGAATGCAAATTTTAATCTTGTAATAGAGTGTCCCATTCAAATTGCTGTGGATCTTGCATTCACATTATAGAACTGATGTATACATTGCTCTATAATGACATTTATCTTAATATCCTCCCTTCAGCAGAAAGGGACTGAAGCTTGTACCCATATTTCACAGCATGTTTATTCTGAATGTAAAATTGTTAGATTTAGGGTATTTTATTGTTAAATTTAGGGTATTATATATAAAAAAGGAAAGTCTGTAGTTTTTCAATCATCATGTGTTCTGAACATTTTCATTCTTCCCTGTTTATAAGCAACTTTTTAGCCCTTCACAAAAATAAGTAGACTAAAATATGTTATAACATTTTATTCACAACATATGTGTTCTTTTTTCAATTCTAAATACAGAAAAGGAAAAGGAAATTGCACAGCAGGCTGTATATTTTTTTGTTTGGGTTTTGGTCTCTTTTTTAAATAGGAGTATTTCTAATTAACATAATGAAGAATTTAAGAAAGCAATAAATTAATATGTCTGATTTTTCCATGATGTTTTAAATACATGGGGATAAATCAGGGGCCTCAGTAGTAACAGGAAAATGTTCAATCATCATTTTATGCTTGCAAATTAAAGACTTTTGAAAGCACAGGAAAGTGTGGTTTTTTTCTGTTTTCCTCATTGAATAAATCATGGCTTCAGAATGTCTTGTATGTAAACCTCTGTTTTTCAAAACCACTAAAAAGCTGTATACTTTGTTTCCTTTAATTTAATGATATATGTGGGTTGCCAAGGAATAAGAATAGAAGTCATAAATGAGAGTTTAACAATAGGAAAGAAAGTTTTCCAGCAAAAATTCTCAGAACATTTTTTTTTCCTAGACATTGCAGAGAGGACAATTGAGAAAAAGGAAAAGAGGAACTATCATCATAATGATGAGAATGAACAGGGACCAATGCTTGCCAAGGGAAAAAAAAAAACCCAAAAAAACCAAAAACTTGCTAAGTTCTGGCATGTCTCCCTGAAGAGAAAGTAAACTAACAGTTTCTTATCTTTGTTTGTTGGTGAGGCAAAGTAGCAATGGAAGAACAAAATCAAGTCACAGGGGAATAAATCTACTTGCATTTAGATCCTTAAAGTCTAACTAAGCAACCTCTATGGGCCAGCCTTACTGTCAAAATATGAAATCTGCTGCCTGTTTAGAGATGGCAAATGTATTCTTGTGGATATGGCAGCTACAGAAGAAAATGAGAAATAGTACAAAGAGCCAAGAAGGTATTACCATGCTAAACTTCATGTGAGTATGGGAAGGACAGATCTGTTTCACTCTTTCACCTAAGAACAGAAATGTACATTAAAAAAATAAAATGGATAACACAGAAAGTGTAAATCACTATTTCTCAGTCTGTATACCAGTGAGATAAGTTGCATCTCAAGACTGATTCAATCATTAGAATGGTAAAAATCTCTGCAGTCGAGAAAAAAAAAATTATTGACATTTTCATTCAATCTGCCACTTAGTCTAAAGAAGGATTGAGAGCTGAAGCATAGTCAAGTATAATTTTCCCATTTCCCCATGTAGCAGGATAAGAAACTAAGCCATAATATTCCTATACTAGTAGTTTTGTTATCACACAGCATGAAAACATTTTCTAATTTTGTAGCCAGTGGCTCTGTGGGTTTTGTTTTCTAGGTTTTTCATTGTCCATGCATAAATCTTGCTGTATTTCAAATGAAAATTTTCCAGAATTTGAGGATATCACATCTTTCATTTGTAACTTATGAGGCAAATAATGAACATGGGTTCCTCCCACGCACACTACTACTAAACAAATGTCCTAGGGTGACTCCTAAACCAAGACAACCACTAAAGCCAGGACTTTTAATAGATTATTTCTTTTCATATAGCTATAGCCTCCCACTCTGTTTTCTCTTGGGAGTCCCTGGAAACTCTGTCTGCATCAATTTTTTATCATCCTTTATGACTTGTTTTCCCTCTCCATTGCATATCAATAAGTCCAGTCATAATGAAGGAATGGAGTGTACAGACAGGATCCAGGAAGGAAATTGATATTCCTCTGAGTCTCCAATTTGCCTCTGTACTCTTCTACCTTCCAGACCTTAGTGGAAATTTTGTCGTTGACTCCTCTCACCCTTTTCCCCCTTCTGCCAGCTAATCTGTAGCAGTGTAGCCAAAAAAAGTACTTCTCCATTGTATTCATCTGTGATAAAATTGTGAGCTTCTCCTCCCCAGGACAATTTAAAATGTCACCTGTACCTTTGAAAGTACCTTCCTAAGAAGTAAGAAGCTGTGACTCCTCTATATACATTTTTCTGGGTTAAAAGATATATTCTGGATGTTTTAAAGGTACCATCACCATGCTGGCAAGTAAAAACTTGTCAGTTTACAGTGCAATGAGAGAGAGAGAAAAAAAAAACATGAAAGGAGCATAAGAGACATATGCAGAACAAGCAGGTGTAGAAAAACAGTAGCAGGATGGAGTGCAGAATATACAATGAATTTTATGAGAGCATCTATGTAGACAGAGAACTAGTGCATAAGAACGAGTCATCTCTTCAAACATGGGAAATGATTAATTTTTTCAAACTTGGATTTTGTCTACTGTATCTAATTTTGGGTAAATAAATTGCTTTCAGAAATTTGGAAGTAAGAATTAAATTTTGCACATTCATTTTTATTTCAGAACAGTTTAAGGAAAATCCTGGAGGTTTTTCGAAATGTGGTTTGAGACTCCAGAATGTGTTGGGTTCATATTCAGCTGGCAAATTGCAAGAAAATGCCAAAACTTAGTGCAAAATAGATTTTATTATTTCTCTAAGGGTCGGACTAAAATATCTGTGTTCTTTTTTTTTTTTGTCCCAGAGTACCTTTGTAGTCACTAAACTTATTTTCCAAAGTAGATATTCTCTGATATTCTACTATAGTAGATATTCTACTATAGTAGATATTCTACTATACCAAAGTAGATATTCTTTGTTCTTTCCAATGGAGCCCTATAAAAACAGACAAGGGGAATATGAGACCACAAAATATGTGCCTAATGGTAAGACAAAACGTGTATGGAGTAAATATTACCGGATAGAGAAGTGACAGCTTTGTGACAGCTTGAAATCTGTCAGCATGGAACTTAATTTCCGGAAACAAAACAATTATCTGGTATAGGGGAGTGCTTCCTCACTCCCCTCTAGCCTTACTACATTCAGATACCTCAGTAACAACCAAATGGATTTTTATCAAACTTTTGAGGCACTTCACCACTGAATTGGACACCAGTGTAAGAAATTTCCTTCTAAGAGTAAATAGCTTGGAAAGATTTAAGCAGCAGAAATTAAGCACTTTAAATGGAAATAGCATTTTAACCACAACTGCTAAACTTGTACCTCTGTCACCTCAAGCTCTGAGTTCACACCTCAAAAAATATGTGACAACAGGCTGACTCAGTGCTCAGATGAGAGCCATTTAGGAAACACCCAAGCAGAAATGCAGCAGACAGCAGCATTCCCACTGGGCTGCTAATGAAGTAGTACCCGTGACAAGTGTTTAACCCTATCCAAGACAAGACATAGAATTATTGTCTTATCTGTCTAGTGACGTAGTTACTCTGACTGTACAGATGTAAAACCTAGTATCCTGGACTAAGGCCAACTTGCATAGTTTCCATCATCCCTCAACCTCATTTTGTTATGTAATTCTATGTTACTTGCTCTGGAACCATCAAGGTTTAGCAATCAATGGACAGACAGTGGTCTTCACTCTCATTTTGCAACCATGCAGCAGAAGACTGCTACCACAGAAGGCACTTCTCAGCCCTTATCTGTGTCCCTAGACAAGCCATATCAAATGGAGTCATTAGTCTGGTAGGCATGAAATTAGGGTTTTAAACAAGACACTTCATCCTAATTGTAGGACCTCTTCAACTGAAACAGAAAGGCAGATCTTTCTCCTTTTACAACTGGATTGTCCAATGAGGAATCACATTTACATACTAGTAGGTAAATTGTATGGCTGAGCTTCAGTCAACCTGCCTATCTTCAGCCTATTAAGATGACATAAAATTATTTTCCAATTTCCAAAATTTCCAATTTCCAAATTTTTCAATTTCCAAATTTCCAATTTCCAAAACAATGAATGTTTTGATTTAACATCCATGCACATCTTTAAAAATGTCAGATTGTGACAATTATTATATATGTTGCATTTGTAGAAAAGCTGTTAAAATATGGAAGAGGTCTTGGGATCTATTTGCCTGTAATTTATTTCGTACATGAGAATGTGTCAAAAAATTAAAGGATGTTCATAGAGTATGATTTCTCCAATACACAACTTCATCTGAAGTTAGTGATTTCTCTCTCTGAAAATTCAAGCTCTGAATATTTAATCCTGCTGTTTTACTGCTCCAAAACAGTCATTAGTAAATTCAGTCTATGTTCAGGTGAGAGCCTTAAGGGAAGGCCTTCCCACATGCCTTGCCATTTGCCCAAGCATTGGGCTATTTCCTTTTTTTCTTTTTTTTTTTTTGGTTTTTTTTTTTTTGTTGTTTTTTTTGTTTTTTTTTGGTTTTTTTTTTTTGTGTGTGTATATTGCCTGTGTCCTCTGGATAATACTAGTTCAGAAGAAAATTTCACAGAAATTGGATGGCCTTTGTCAAGTAGGTTGTTCTACAGACACACATATTCTCTTAACATGAACAAATGCTCATGCTACTACTAAAACTCTTTGTTAGTATGCTCCTTAAGTATCTGTAGACATTCTTTAACTTTGGTTTTCTGAGGAAATTAAATTTGTACATTTGCATAGTTTATTCATCTGTCTATGTATCACCCTAACCCTGATACCTACTCTTTGTTTAATTTGTTGATCAGATTCAACCACACTTGGCAACTGGAAAAGCCATTTCAAACATAAATAGAATTCTGAGCTCATAAACATTATTCAGAGAGTAGAGCTGCAGTTACTGCAGGGAGACATGAAGTCACTGTTTTACTCTTCTGCTAGAGAGAGGGAAAGAAATGCAATTAATGCACCCTACAATGTATATACTTCACCTTAATCTTCTAGGGGTTCAGCAGTGGGAAGGAAATTGGGTTCAACAGGCCTTATATTTCTTCCTACCTCTTGACAGAGCAAGTTACATTCTGCTCTGCTGTGGCTCTATCTGTATTTTACTCACCATCTTCACTATGGTTTTACTCCTAAACAGAACTGCACAGTGCTAAATAATATCTGAGATCAGGGTGGTCTTGGAAATGGGAAAGTGGAAGCTGGACAGGGAAGCATACAGTAAGACTTTAATGCCACAGAGAAGTTACACCTCCAGTTAATATTAACAGGACAACCATTACTAACCAACCATGACTCCTCCTCTTGTAAAAAGGATGGAGAATGAATTTTTTATGTATCCCATTAACTGTGCCACTTAAGCAAGTGTAAGATACGAGAATTTCTCACAGCAAAAAGCAGGACCAGCACCTACATCTAGGATTCACAGTCACACTTCTCTTACCAAGGAAGCTCCTATGGCAATAATGGTCTGTGTTCACCCATTTTTCATAGCAGGCTGAAACCCATACTTAAATATCTAAAGCAGCAGTAAAGCACTTCAAATATGAAATACAAAACAAATCAAACAAAAACAAATCCACCAGAGAAATTTAAAAAGGTAATCATCACAAATTATTTGGCAGGCTAAGCCAAAGCACTGTGGTGCACAGCCTGCATGTCAGAGCCACATGACATTTTTTTATGTTCTGAAGAAAAAAGTATTGTAGCATTCAAACTGCAGAGCTTTTGTGACAAGGACTTCATCTCACCAAGTGGTCTCAGCATTTCAATTCCATCTTCTAAAATCTAAAGCAGAATTTGATCAAATAACAGATTGATTTTAAAATCACTTCTATGACTTTCAAAAGCATTGCTCAATTTGGGATCCTCTGTTTATATTTATCTTCAGTTCCATTTCTACAATCAAATTCATGTTGCTGTTTGAGAAAAGTTGGCCATTCTAAATAAAGGTGCGCACACGTGTCTTTGCAATGTGTACTGACAAAAGGAGTGATTTCTGGCTTCAGGCTGAAATGCTCACTAAAACACAACCTAAATGTAATCCTATTTTACTTTTTGATGTTAGTTATTTAACATTATAGCAAGATTTCCTTGGGTTTGTATTTAACTTTGCTAATGATGCTAAATTATAGATATTGTGGAAAAGCATTTCATTACATATGTTCAAAAAACAAGGTTTTATAATGAAAGCAAAGACAAGAGTAAGGAAGGAAGGAAGGAAGGAAGGAAGGGGAAACTTTTTCCCACAGCTTCTTGGTACACAGATCTCCTCCCAGTAAAGTTAGTGACATTGATGCAGTACAAGGAAAATTATAACAATGTAGAATCTTTGTGGAAACATCAGTCAAAGGAAATATAATTCCAGGATCATCCCAGCTAGTAAGAGCAAACTTTCAGACAGGGACATTCCAATGTATGTATGTAAAAACCACAAACCCAAGACATTTGATTTTCATGGGCCTGGTTAGACTGTTATGATAATGGTTCATTACATACATGCTATGCAAGAATCATTTTCATGTTGATAGAAGGTTTCATGGTGATTATAACTGACTCTTGAAATCTCAGCATTTTCTGAAAATCTTCCAGAATGCAAGCGTGCCAGATGGAGAAAAGAAATTCATGTGCAAACATCATAGTCTTAATCTGTGAAGTGCAGTCTATACAGCAATGAAATTAATTTAACATTGCTCTTCCAAGTAGATTAAACAAAAACTTCAGTCTGCGTCCCAAGCTACTATTTTCTTTCTAATACTTGAGTCAAATGAGTGAAATTAAAGGTATTCTCAGGAGAAATAGTAAGGCAACTAGAATGCACTTGGAAATAGCTACATAGGTACCAAAAGACACAATTCCTGTAAATAAAATCTGATTTGAAGAAAACAAAAAATTTTACAAAAAATTTCAACATCAGAAATGTATTTCCTAGGCAAATAAAGGACGTAGGGATTTTTATACATCTTGGAGCAAGAGTAAATTATGGAGTCTGAAACAGTACCTAAACTCCTGTCTCTCACAGTTGCTGCACAGAGTTTTTCACCCTTTCTTATATATATGTTATGACCTAGGTGTCACCAGCTTTGCTGACGGTCTCATCTTTGGCTACCAGCAGGTCTGTTTTGGAGCTAGGTGGAATTGGCTCTGTACAACCCAGGGACAGCTGTCTTTTCCACAGCATCCACTTCTGCAGCCTCTTGCTACTAAAAGCTTTCTGTATAAACCCAATAAAAATATCTATCTTTCAAGTTTGAAATAACTTTTTTATTAAAACCATGTACCTGTAAACAGAAACATAACCTCATTTTCTCATGAGCAACCTACATAGAGGAGGAGGAGAGACAACTGCTGTATTTCATCTGCAAAGTCCCTCAAGAATGAGAAGACATCAAAGAACAGCAGTAATGAGAAGTATTTATTTAGCCTGGTATTCTTCCTGTCTTCTTGGGGTCCAAGGTGAATGAATCTTCTTTCCTCTACATGTCTGTAACAAGTTTTCTGAAGATGTGGACAATTCTGTAGGTTACACAAAAACGTCTTTATTTACTGTTTCAAAATTAAGGGGACAATATATGCATCGGCTCTTTTCACTAAGGTATCCTGCTAACTTCTTAAATTATATATTCTGGAAGATGAGAGCAACTATAAAAGAGACTATGCTTTTTGGGCTATTATCAAAAGTGAAGAGCCAAATAATGCAATGTAACTCATATAGCTGAACTCTATATAAAGTTAGACTTTGTTCGCTGTTAGGGCAGTTATACATTAGACTGTATACAATTATACAGCTTTAATTGCACCCAAATGTAACAGCAGCCCTCAGAAATATATCACCCATATCTATTTTTTCAGATGCGAAGGATAATCATGAAAAAAAAGGTCAGAAATAAAACAATGTGTGAGAGCAACAGGTGGTTATTGCTGAAATGGCTTTTATCCAGCAAGAGTACACACTTTCAAATTATTCTTAAAACTATATGATGCTATTTAGCACATGTAAATATAGATGTACATTATATTCAGTATTAGGAAAGCAATACAGATTAAGATAACACAGAATCTACTATACTAAAACATCTGTTCAGTGTATTGCATTAGTCCCATAAAGTTAGTTATAAGCCCATGAAATTCTCAGGCTTTTTCTAACACCTGAAAACATAAGAAAACTAGGGTCCAGGTTTCATATAGTTGAAGCAAATAGGAAAATGTCTGTTGACTTTGAGAGCATTTGCATGAATATTTCAAAATACTTATTTGAAGATCCAGATATTCAACTTTTTTGAATGACACCAACATTAGTGTTAATATATTTTATTTCACAGGAAGGGACTATTTTTGGATTAGCTTTGAAAAACAGCAATCTTTATGATCCCTTACAGCTGAGCATACCTCAATGTTGTTAATTACATTCAGAATTAATATTTTCAAAACTCAGATTCTGTTTTGCTCTTTTGAGGTAAGCTTGGTTAAAAGCTTATTGGTTATCAAGTGGGTAGATTAAGGAGCATTTTTAATAATGTTCACCCAAATTCTTAGCTAAATATCATTGTCTAAATATGATGTACTTTTAATATTCCATTAATGTATTTGGAACAGAAGAGGGAGTCATATTTACAAAAGCATTGAGGATTTCTTGTATTTTTAAATAGACATCAATATTTCATATCTGAAGGTAGTCCTAGTGGTGAAAATAGGTATAATAATAATTCAAAATACTATTTTCAATGTCAGTTCCATTTTCAGTAGTGTGGGAAGTAGGGGGAAAGGAGAAAGAAGAGCTGTGTAGCTGCATATTTTTTTACTTTTGCCACGCAATGTAGTAATAGTGCAAGAAGTAAGACTGCCATTGCTTCCTTAATATAATTCACCCTACCTTTCACTTGTACTTCCAGAAAATCAGTCTTGCTAAGTTACTTAACACACAATAAGTGCTAGGCTTTTTACACAAGTAGAAATGATAGTGATTGTCTCAGAGAATTTACTTCCTACTGTGTTTATTTCCACTGAAGCTAAAACAAAATTGATTGAAAAAAATAGAAGCTAGGATAATAGAAGAAAGGAAAGAAAACATTAATACAAAAAAAATTGAAAGTTAGCAAGTTATATGGTGAGGAAAAAAAAGTGTAAAAGAAAGACACAATTTCTATGTGAAGAATAATTATGATACTGTCTCTAATGACAAAAATTAGACATATCTCCTTGTCTATCAAAATAAGAGAAAGGCTAGAGAACTACCACAGAAGCAGTGTTCTTTTTGTATCTTCTGTACTTAGTATGTGCTGTTCTGAGGCTTCACCTCATTGGTGTTTCATTCAACATCACTGGACAAGTTACATCTCCCACAGCACCTGGGTGCTTTGCAGCATTATAGATACTTATATCTTCACAAGGCTTCCTCACCATCTTACAGATGTTCCAAAAAAGCAGCTGGTGATAAAATAAAAAATTTGAAGCAATGTTACTATTGAGAGTGGTTGTTCTGGTCATTTAGGGGGGAACCAGGAGGGAAATCTATTTTCAGAGGGCTACCCAGTTATCGTCTACACAGAGTAAAGAGAGTGAGGTGGATGAAGGAAAGGCGGGCGCAGACAAGATGGTGGCAGCAGGTTATACAGTAATGCTCCAATCTTTCTATGAGCTCCCTCTGCCCACATGGGTATCTTATACTGAATTGAAGGTTTTGGCATTGGTAGTGAAAATAGATGAAGAGTGCACCCTTGTTTTCAAGTCAGAGAGAAATTTGTGTAAAGTGATTATTTCTCTTGAAACAATAATCACAGAAGATATCTGAATTTCTAATGATGCATGTTCTTGAGGGTAATTTGAACTGGGAGCTTTTGGGAGTGAGGTAGGATCCCTCATGTTGGGGGCAGAATAGGAAAATAATGTTTGTATGAAGAACACTTCACTCAATTTTTACTATTTAACCTACAAAAGAAAAATACAATTGCATCAATTATAAAGCCCAGGAAAGCTAGGAAAACAAACGATCTCTGCAATTTTTCATCTCTTTGTGAACTGTTATTGTGCTAGGAAGAGACACCACACAATAATCCACAAAGAAATAACAGTTTAATTTCCCTCTTCCAAATTCTTCCCTCTTTGGAAATAGAAGCTATTTCTGAACAAAAACATCCATTCTGTGATCTTAATAACACATGCTTCTGTGCCAGCATGATATTATGAAAATTGCTTTCAGTTTCAGTAGGAGCTGCAATCCTGCAGCACCTCTAAAAATCTATCTGTTTTTAACCTTAAAAGGAGAAACAAAGTGCACACTTCTGTTTTACTGCTAATCAAATATATAGCAGTGAATTAAGTAGAAATCAATGTTATTTAAAGCAATAAATTAGGGTCTCTATATTCTGTAAAAATCCAAACCAAATTTGCTTAGTTTTCACTGTACAAGAATAACAACATGGGTTAAAAACTCTGTTATTAGGGAGGTTTACATTCAGAATTGACAGTCCTCCTTTTAATACCCTAGTCATAGAGGAGCATTAGAGGAGGAAAATTACTAATATTTTTATTTTACAGAGAAGGCAAAGACTACTTTCAGTGGAGAGGAGATATGAATTATAAAGTCATGTTACAATATCATTCAGGGTATAAAGGTTATGATTTTAAGTTGTCAACAGAAACACATAGTCCCAGGAAAGATAAGGAGCACACATGTTAGAAGCCTGAAGTTGAGCCTATGAATACAGGTTCACTTCTCCCAACACTATTCAACCTCATCCAAGAAAGAATCAACTAAAAATCTAAAACAATTATCTGGCATAGAAGCATTTCAGTCATGTTCTCTTGCTGCTGTATAATTTATAATATTCTTCCAAATATGTCTTGAAACATCAGCAATACCTATCAAAAAGTCTCCTGAAATACCTATACAATTGTTGGGAATTGTCTTTAACACTATCACACAATGACAAAATGGCTGTGCTATGCAGAACCAATCAAAGAGAAATTCTTTGTTAATGCCAACAAAAAGGAACTCTGTCTTGATCTGTCTATGGAATTTTTTCAGATAATTCAGGCACATTCTGAACTAAAAAGCTTTAAAATATTCAGCCAAGCTACAGATCAACCCCAGTCTAAAGTTCCCATAGCCCAGTCACACAACAAGGTTTCAATACCTTAATTGTTACTTACAACTGGACATATTGCCCTAAAAGATTCACAAAATATCTGTCCCAGTCACTCATACACTTAGTTACCAGTTCAGCAACTACCCAGGCCTCAGAAATCAAGAGAAATGGTTCAGTTCCTTGAAATCCCAAAACTCAATCTAGTTGTAATAACCCATATTGTGTCTCAGTCTCAAATAGTATTGATTTTACCTACAGAGACAAAATTAATGTTGAAAAAAAGAGTAATTACAACTTAAGAGAAAAAATACCCCAGTCTCTGAACCTGCTCCTCATTTTCAGCACTCAAGCTGAGTAATATTCAAGTAATATTCAAGTATTCAAGTAATATATTCCTTCCATTTATTTTCATAATTGGATTTGTGTATCAAGGTTTTGGTACCCAGGGAAGAGGCTGTGGGAGTGACTACTGCAAGGAGATGATAGAAGCTTTCACCATGTCCAACAGCACCAATGCCAGACATCTTTAAGATGGACCAACTGCTGCTCAAGATTAAGCCCTTCAGTCACAGTGATAGTGCCTCTGGGATAACATATTTAGGTAGAGTGGAAAACTTAGGTAGAGTTGCATAATTTCAGAAGGACTTTGGCAGGCTAGAGGAGTGGGCAGAAAAGAATTATCTGGAATCCAACAAAGGCAAACGCAGGATCCTGCACCTAGTGAGGAATATTCCCATGCTCCAGGACAGGATGAGGCTGACCTGCTGGAAAGCAGCTCTGCAGAGAAGGACTTGGGAGCCAAGAGCCAGAAGTGCAGCTGAGTAGCCCAAGAGTATCGTGGGGTGCATTAGGAAGAGTATTGCCAGCAGACTCAGGAAGGTTATCCAGTCCCTCAAATCAGCTCTGGAGAAGCCTCATTTGAAATATTGTGGACAGTTCTGGGCTTCTCAGCACAAGAGAGAGATGGATTTCCTAGAGTAGGTCCAGCAGAAGGTGACAAAAACAACTAAAGGACTGTAGCATCTCTTTTATGAGGACAGGCTGGGAGAGTTGGTTCTGTTCAGTTTCTTACAGCCTGCATGTCTGAGCAGTTATTTTCATCTGGTTCAAGCATAAACATAAGTTCTTCTAAGCTTAAACTTTGCATACTGAACATTTAAAAGAAAACTTTTAGATATTTTGTAAGGAATATAGCATTTCATTGGAAAGCAATCTAATTTGAGGAAGGGTTTTCTTGTTTCTTTCATTTATGGCTTTGTCATAGTGGCCCCTTGTTCACTGATTTGTTTGTTGGTTTATTGTAAACCAACAGTGAATGGCTGAATATACGTGAGAAAGCTGCTCTTCTCCAGTAAATTGGAATTATAAATGCTACCATTTTGAACAAAGAAACCATATTCTGGATTTGTCTCATAAGTATGAAAGTATTTTCTACTAAAACATCTCACATATATTCTAATATAGTATGGGAAGAATGAGAATTATTAACACAGTTTTGTACTCAGTAAATTATTATAATGTACCAGTGTGAGTAGCCTTTCATATTGATATCTGTGTTATGAATTTGCCTTTTTAAATTTAAACAAACTAATGATAGTGCTATCACTCATACAGCATTTTTGGTTTCAAATGCACTACTGTGTAAAAGTGTAATATTACAGGAACCCTTTGGATGGTGTCCCGATATACCATTGATTACAGTATTCTACAGGTCACATTTATTAGAGACCACCTAACACAGCTTAATGGACATTAAAGGTGACTGAAAACATTTAAGCTGCAGAAGTTACTGCTGTCTTTAAGAACGGCTCTCAAGCCCACTAAACATCTCTCAGCAGGGTAAGGAGGATTTTTTCCTTCAAGCTGAAATAAAAATGACATTAAAAATATTTTGCCTATTTGTCATGACCTGTACAAACATAATCAGGTATCTTCCAAGAAAATCTAAAACACTAGAATGGTTTTCTAA
This sequence comes from Pyrgilauda ruficollis, assembly GCF_017590135.1. Classification (NCBI taxonomy): domain Eukaryota; kingdom Metazoa; phylum Chordata; class Aves; order Passeriformes; family Passeridae; genus Pyrgilauda; species Pyrgilauda ruficollis. The sequence goes on from NW_024525156.1 coordinate 9,813,950, forward strand.
TTTCGGTTTGAGATTGACAAAAGCTTCAAATAATTATTTTCTAATTATAAGATTTTACAAGAATTCTCTTGACCATTTAATTTTGCCCTTTTTTGGTCAAATGTTGCATTCAAAACATCTGGAATGTTTGTGAAAAGTTAATTTTAAAATGTTGATAGACATTCAATTTCAAACATATTAAAAAAATCTAATACTTCTTTCCATATGGTGTACAAATCAGTGGTAATTTCAGTAGGCCAATCACATCTGACCACCATAGCTTACATCGCTGGAATAAACACTTAAATAGCATTTCAACTATCTGTAGTACAGGGAAATATTTCACAGAATTGAAAACAAAGATGTATACTGACTTTCATTTTTAATCCCTTACCTTATCTGTGGTAAATAAATATGGGACAATTGTCCTGGTTCTAGGCAGGACAGAGTTAATTTTTGCATGGCCAAGACCCTGAGGTTATTCTATGCTTCCTTACCTCATTTGATGGTGATGGTGGCAAGGGGTCCCTTTTGGGTCATGGAGTGTTGTGGAGGGAGTGGCTGAGGATTGCTGAGGGTTTCTGTGTGAATCATTTGCCCCTTTCTTGTACCCTCTATCGTATTGTTGCTGTTAATGTTTGTTTTCTTATCTCTTACATATTACACTTAAGTATTACTTATCGTATTAAGGAAATCATTCTTATCTCAATCTGTGACCTTTTCATTTTGTGCCTCCAGTTCTCTCTCCATCCATCCACAGGGAGGAGGAGAAGAGGAGAGTGAGCGAGCAGATCATGGTTTTGGAACATTGCAGTGGGAACACTAACTTGGGGAACATCATTCCTAAACCATGACACCAATGAAATGAATAAAATTCTTCATTTTATTGAAGAAGGAGAGATGTGGGGCTGCTGAAAATTTCTGCCAGTATGAGAATGTACTTGTTTTTCGAGTAGAGTGAGGGATGCAGTTTTCTGTCCTACAATTACAGAGTAACCCTCATTAAGAGGTAACACAGCTGTTGATTTGCTAAGAAAACATGAATTAAAAGAATTAAAGGAAATGAACAACTAATGCAACCTGTCTACTAAATTATTAAGATTCATATTGAAATTGCATTTAATGATTAAATGGTAGCAAAGTGTACTAAAAGCATTTTTTAATAAAAGACTAAACAAGTTAAACTGGATCAGCAATAAAACCAACTCAAAACACCACTTGATAAAAATCAAACATTATATTGCTATTTCTGTAGTACATTAAAAATAATTGGTAAAAATTATTCTGATTTCAACACATTTGCAAATATAGAAAGTTACAAGCAGTAAGGTCAACACCAATATAGATCACCATAACAGTATTTTAAAAGTGCAGAGAATTATTTGAAAAATTGATTATAAGAAAGAGAACTCTTGCATTTCAGCAATATATTAATATGATTTTTTAAATAAAAAAGTTTTAAAAAGACACATAACTTCTATTACAAGAGAAATGAAAACAAATAGTCACCAGCTTTCTAAGTTCCATGTACAGTTTTCTAATTCATAACCATCCTATACAGTACCCTCAGTAGGCAAAGAGGTGTGCTCAGAACCATGCCTTGACAATCATCAGTTCTGAGCTCTTCCAGCACTGGGGTGAGGGTCTGTCCCAAGAATTTTTGCAGAAATCATTTTACTTCCTGCCTGCCAGGAAGTAAAATAAAAAGATAATTGTTTAGCTTGTATACCACATCTACTATGCCAACAGCACAAGGATGCTGGATTTCCACCAATCTGGAAAGCAAGGTACACTAATTACAATTACCCTGGAAGTTCATCCAAACATTTTGGTGGTGAAATGAATAGCCCACCCAAAGTGCATCTGCACCAATGGAGGAGAAAGTTGTAAGTGACCTGCTGTGTCACCTAGGTACTCACAAATCTGTGGCACTGGATGGGATTCACTTCAGGGTACTTAGGGAGCTGTCAGAAGAGCTCATCAAGACATTCTCCATAATTTATAGTAGTCCTGGTTAGGCAGGGAGGTCCTACATGACTGGAGGTCCCAGATAACTGGTCAATGTGATGTCAGTCTACAATAAGGGCCAGAAAAAAGATCTGGGGAGATACAGATCTGCCAGATTGACCTTGGTGCCAGGGAAGGTTACATAACAGATCACCTTGAGTGCAATCGCATGGCATGTACAGGACAACCAAGGAATCAGACCTGGCCAGCATGGGTTTAAGAAAGTCAGGTCCTGGTTGACCAGCCTGATCTCCTTTCATGACCAGGTAACCTGCCTAAGGGATGAAAAAAAGGCTGTGGATGTTGCCTGCCTGGACTTCAGCAAAGTTCTTGACATTGTTTCTCACAGGATTCTTTGGAAAATCTGTCAGCCTATGGATTGGACAGGTGTAGTGTTCACTGGTGTAAAACCTGGCTGCATGACCAGGACCAGTAGTGGTGAAAGGAATTCCACCAGCTGGCATCCAGTCACTAGTGGTATTCCCCAAGGCTCTATATTCCACCCAGTGCTGCTCAATATACTCACAGATGATCTGGATGAGGGGATGGAGGGTACAGTGTACTTCAGTAAGTACACAGATGACACTAAGCTGGGTGGGAGGGTTGATCTGCTGAAGGGCACAAAGGTTCTGCTGAAGGATCGGGACACGTTGGATCAATGGGCTGAGACAGTGTGCTGTTCAATAAAGTGAGATGCCAGGTCCTGCCTATGCAGTGCTATAGGCTGCGGACAGAGTGGGTGGAAAGCAACCAAGTGGAAAAAGGACTAGAAGTGCTGGTCAACAGTGGCTGAACGTGAGCCAGCTGTGCCCAGCTGGCAGAGAGAAGTCCAATGGCATCCTGGCCTGTATTAGGAATAGTGTGGCCAGCAGGACCAGGAAAGTGATTTATCCTGTATTTGGCACTGGTGAGGCCCATCTCAAATTCTGTGTTATGTTTTGAGACCCTCAGTTCAAGGAAGATGCTAACGTGCTGCAGCATGCACAGAGAAGGGCAACAAAGCTGGTGAAGGACCTAGAGAATAAGTTATATGAGGAACGGCTGAGGGAGATGGGATTGTTTAGCCTGGAAAAAAGGAATCAAGGGTGACCTTAGTGCTCTCTACAACTATCTGAGAGGAGGTTGTAGCAGGGTTGAGGTCAATCTCCCAGGCAATTATCAACAGGACAGGAGTATATATCCTCAGGCTACATCAGGGGAGTTTCAGACTAGAGATCAGGAAGAAATATTTTTACAGAAAGGGTTGTTAAGCATTGGAATGAGCTGCCCAGGGAGATGATGGAGTCACCATCCCTGGAAGTATTCAAGACACAATGGACTTGGCACATAGTACTATGATTTAGTTGGTGTGATGGCGTTCACTCAAAGGCTGGACTTGATCTTGGAAGTCTTTTACATCCTTAATAATTCTACACTGGTGTGTCAAAGAACTTACAGCCTATTTAAAAAAAAATGAATGGCAAATCAGACATCATTATCCTGCTTTAGTTTTAGCTCCATTTTTGGTGTGCTTTTACAACACAAAGGAGAAGACAGAGAAAGAAAGGGGGCCTAAACACAAGTCATGGTTGTACTTTGCTTGTTTATCTATTTATCTTCTTTGAAAGAAAGTGAGAAAAAGGAGAAGTAATGATGACAGGCAAAGCAGGTGCCATTGCTCTAGACTGAGAGCATTGTCAGTTCCAGGAATCAGTGCATTTGATCACCAAAATCCCCAAACAGTCCTGGCAATTCTTACAAAACCTAAATGAGAAAAATATACCACTGTAGAATTTCTAAAATTCTGGAGTTAAAACACACTCATTTACATGCCAAATGGTAAATATCACTAGCCTGCAAAAGACAATGGAAATATAGACTATAATAATTACTTGCTTTATAATTTACAAAGATTAAATAGTCCCTGACCTTACATGATACTTAATTTGATTACCACTATATATTTAAGTGCAGTAATTCTGTGATAAAGAGAAAATATTTGACTGCAATATCATGGTGGAAATTAATTCTATCCTGAGCATGACATGTTATGTCATCTATATTACTCTGCCCCCTCCTTTTTAAACTGTTAGTGTATTCAGACATGATCCAGGATCTGAATAGTTGCATTTTTCACTATAGTCAAGGTAATGATATTATTCATTATTATTAGTTTTTAATTAAAATGAACCAATGCAATTGGACATGTACCTTGTAAAAGAAAGAAGGTGGAAGCCTTTGCCCTATTACTAAATTATTTGCAATAAGCTAAGGAAATTTATAAAACACCAATTCTCATCATTTATAACATGCAAATTATAGCAAGTTGAATAAAATAATAGAAAAAATAAAGCACATTCTGGTTATGCCAGTTTTAAGAAAGAATGATTTCTCTCAGCTAAATTTAATAAAGCAATCTTGGATCTTCCTAACAAGTCAGACAAAGGAGTATTAGAATATAGCATAGCTTCCTGAGGGTTTATGCAGGACATTGGACAGATTTTACATATTATTTGGAATCTCCTACTGCTAAGAACTATTTTTAAAATTCCTTCAGGCAGTTAGGTTAACATTAAATCCCACATACCTTTACAAAATTCAGCTGTGCCTTCAGAATTCATTGTATTAATATCTAAAGTATGATTATTTCAGACATTTCTAGTATTTCCCAAAAGACCTTTCATAAAGCCATCTGATTGCAAGTATATATGGTTTCACCACAGGTCTGTTAGGAGGCTGATCATTTGCCTTCGCCTAATAACCTTGTGGGCTACTATTGATTGAAAAAACAAGTTCCAGTTTGGCATGTTCCTCCCCTAGGGTGGCACACACCAGACTCAGTCATAAAACAGGGATCCTTGTTGCTACCTCCTAAATGAAAATAGCATAAGCTCTTATTCAGTAGGTTGCCCCACTGCAGAGCCCTCGAGCTGTTATCAACCATCTGCTTGACTAAGCTCTGAAACACAAGTATTCACACAGTCAATATCATCCCCTTCAAAAGTTGCAGCTACCCACATCCGTTTTCAGCTTTCCAGCTTGGGTCATCTCACACCCTGTCCTGCAAGAACTTTAGATGCTTTCGGGAGTGCTAGAGCAGAAGTGAGGGTTTATTTTTTCGTATGGACAACAAATCTGACCTCCGATTCTACTTTGTGCAAGAGCATGCCTAAAAAAAAAGCCCATCAGATGTTGTTAAATATACATAATGTTTTCATGCCAGATATTTCACTGCTGATTTATGCTACAGCTCAACTACTGAGACTTCTGTATTGCTGAATACACTAAAGAAGGTCAAAAAACTCCCTCCTGTTTCATAGCACCATTTTTACACATTGTTAGAAATACAAAGGTTTTTTTTCTAGAAACTAGATTAGAAGTTCACCCAGCCACAAGAAATTTCTTTTTCAGATTTTTCCTCTCTTTACAGTGAAATATTAAACATAATCTCACTTCTTCCCACCTGTTCTCATTAATGAGTCTAGCAATAGCATTAGCTTCAGGCTTTGGTTTCAAAACAGAAACACAAATGCCTTGACTTGGCTCACAATTCCCTCTCAGATTAAAGTTACATTGTTTTCAACATCTGCATAAAAAGCAGTAAAAATGAAGGAGCTTGTTCTCTGAGCTTCAAACCAGTTCTAACAAAGTTTCAATACAAAATCTCAGTCCCTTTTACTAAGACTCCAATAGATTTTTGAAAATCTCAGTCATGTGTCCTGTTCAGTGTAAAATAGTTCACCACTCAATGACCTTTTAAAATAACCCAGAATCAAAGGCAGTCTTATTTATATATTATTGACAAAACCACTGGCAAATTTCAACTTTTCAGGGCTTAAACATGGAACAAAAAGGATACTGTTGTTAAGGGAATTGTTTTGCCTGTAAGCCTATGATTATATTCCAGACAAAGCAGAACTCTCAGTCTACAAATTCATGTAGATAAAATTTGACAAAGGATTTGCATGGACTCTTACGATGATGTAGGACTGCAGAATTTTGCATATCAGGTTCACAGGGTGTCACAGTGTGACTCATCATGATTATGTGGAGACAACAGGCATCCTCATCTGCTGCAGCCGCTCTTTAGAAGTGACAGCCTGACTGAGTCATGGAAGCTACTGAAGCCACAGCCTGCTTGAAGGAGAGACCTAATACTTGGTAGTAACTGGCAGGGTGAGTTGTTTGGGTGTTTTTGTTATGCTTTTGTGGAGAGCACTGCCTCCTTACATATGCCAAAGATACTCTACTGCTTTACTTTCTTTGGGGCTTTTGACACAAGAGACCCTTCATCAAACCAAGAAGTCACCTGGAACTGAAACAAAAACCCATTTTGAGCTTTTCTATCTAGACTAATAGTTGAATCTAAAACATTACTTTGAACTTAAATAATCTAATCATGTAGTACCTTCTACATGAAGAAAAATCCCTTGTCTGAAGATAAGAATAATTTACTTTGAACAAAACTAATACTTTTCTATAGTACAGCATTAGCTAAGTTGGATGAGGCATATTTTATTTGCAAAAACTTGACAGATTAGAGGAACTTAATCTGAACTTCAAAACAATCTGAGAAGCGCTTTTCCTTTTTTTAAAACAGAGCTGAGGAAAATGTTAATTTGAGGCATTTTATAATTTAACCAGATACGACTTAAAAAGAATTCATCATTGTTAGTAAAACATAATAATTTTATGGAAACCTGACATCTTAACGCTCATGGAAGGAGCCATATCCATGAAGTGGCTCTTATTATGTGTATATTATGAAATAATATAGAGGAATATATGTACATCTGTGACCTGAGCAACTGGCACTCAGGACTTGACATTTCCCATGCTTTAAATGATTTAAACCTAACTCCAATCAGCACAGGTCTGGGGACAAAATGCCCTGGGGGAAAAACATCCAGGGGAAAAAAACAGGTGCATTCCTGTGATTTATCTGCCAGTTTATTTTTTCCAGATGGGAAATAAATCCACGTTCTTGAAATCTATTTCATTATTGCATCCAAAGTATCGTCCACATAGGTAACTAGAATATTGATTTCTCCCAGTCCCAACTGTAGGTGCAGCCACTACTTAGTAAAGTGATGCAGTGTTTCAGGTATTCTCTCCATTTTCCTCTTCACACAATCCACTAGCTTTCCACACCACTCCCATGAATACTCACTTCTAAATCAGAAAACATCACAGACCTCAGATGGAATATAAAGGTTCAGTAAGGGGGAATTGTACTTACCTAAAATAAACTTGAATTAAACTTCTTTTAAAAAATGGGGAATATGAGAGATAGCAGCTACATCTTTGATTCAGGTTATTGTTGGAAAACCTGGCCTTGCTGCTCACAGCTGGGTCTTGAAAGCCATTTTTGAAACCATTAGTGTGTTCTTCTTTCCTGTCTGCCCAGCGGTAGACTGTGCTGTAAATATCTGTGTACACATTTCTGTTTCTTCTTTCACATGCATAAAACTTGGCTGATCAGTTTTAGTGTAACCTCCCTTTTTACTGAAATGTCCTCCTTTCTGCCTCAAAGCAGCATTTTAGCTCCTGTGCTTCTTTGTGTCACATGCCTTGGAGAGGTGAAGAAAAGTGGAAATGGTGAGGCAGAAACAAGTAAAGGCACTGCTTCTACAGGGAAGTGGGAAACAAGGCTGCACTGTCCTTGTAGCTGCCACTCCAGGCAGATGGACCTTTCCCTTTCTTAATGCCAGTTTCTGGTATAAATCACACACAGCATTGAATATGGCAAAAAAAAAAAAAAATAGATTTGGATTTGAATTCTTTCTCAGACATGTTGGCATGTATTGACAGCCATGGAGCTGAGTGAAACAATTTCCTAAATGATGTAGATGGGAATATCATCATATACTTAGTATTCAGCAGAGTGTTCCTTAATGCACAAAAGAACAGGACAAAATAAACGGTGATGACATGGAAATAATTGTCTGCCTGCAGGCAGTTAATAAACTAATTCAGTTTCTATTAGGGCCTTAAACTCACAGCAAGTTTTTACTTAATTTAATTAATACTCAACAAATAGCATACAGCTAGACAAATCACATCCCAGAGCAGCCATGCCAACTGGTATTTATTAATCTATTTGCTGATGCTTACTTAACATCTTTAAAATAATTTTGGTAAAAAAAACATGATAAACATAACCATCCCTTGTGGCTATTCTGATTTATCAGGAATTTTGAGTCAGTGGTCCTATACCAGTACTTCTTTAAATGACATGTCTTCCAATTGGAAATTTCTTGATTCTGCTCTTATACCTGTCCACTACTAGATATGGTAAAAACCTTATAAAATTATAGAAACCAGAAAATTTTATATTAGATATATTATATTTATGTGGTCATTTATTATAATTTCCTCGAAAAAAACTAGTTTTAAGCTGCCTAAATGTTCTTAGAGTAGGGAGCTTGGTTGGTTTTGCTTTACATTATTTTCCACTAAGAAGAAAAACACATAATTATAAAAATTTTATTTTTTCTCTGTTCTTAGCATCATTTTCCTGTAATGAATTATTACTCAACACATACATTTACATGTTGCAACCAACTATATCTTCAATCTTTCCACAATTTTCTGCAGCATCTTTTAGCAAGACACATTCATGACCAAGAAATCACAGTGCCAGAGATGATGAAAACCTGCAAGAAGGAACAGCTAGTGCCTGTATTACAAAACCTGGCTTAGTTTAAAAAGCCTTTTCTGTGTTTGTGGCAACCAGGCAAGTAGCTCTACGTAAAGTAAAAGCAAGTTCAGCACTTCAGCAAGGCTTTTTTTTTTTCCTTCCTTAACCGATGTATGGCTTATCTTCACTGAGATAAGAGCTGAAAAATTGTGTTCTTGACTCAGCATACACACAGAAGTATATTAGAGAGGGAAGAAAACTGAAATATATTTGGTAGATTTACTTCCTCTAGCCTATCTCTTGCAGTTACAAGCAGTATGTTGCATTGAAATTATTTGGTGACGATATGATGGTCTGGATTTTGAGGCAGCATACATGAGGTACAGTGCAAAGTACAGAATCTAAAGTTTGGAGAGTATATGTAATATATTAAAGACCAGAATCATATGCTGAATATCTAAATAGATCAAATCTTTTTGAATATGTTATTGATATTTTTCTCCAGATACCACCAAAGTTCAAAACATTTCCACTGGTCCTGTAGTTGAAGTAAGAAACTTTGTGCTTTCATACACTACTTCTATGTGTATCTATATATCTATCTCCACATGAATTCAATGGTTCAAATCCTTGACAGAAAACAGTGAGACCATAATTAAAGAATATTCTGTGTCCTAGTTATAGAAAACCCACACACAAGTGTGTTACATTCATATCCCTCTTTCTGCAGTAAGCACACCCTTGTTGAATAAAGTTTTGCCAGTCTTTTTGTGATTTTATTCATTCATCATGGAATTAAATGGAATCATTTAAACATCTTTTGAACTTTCTTTTATGGGGTTATATGCATACATACAGCTTTGGGTTTCTTATACCATAGTTAAGACTTATTTGCTGAAGCTCTTTTGGCAAAATAGAGTGCTTACAGTAGCAGCTTAGGCAGCTGTACTGTGATTGTTCTGCTGAATAGGATTGCTTCAGTGTGAAGATAGAGGTTTTCCTTTTCTTTCCTCCCCTCCACCCAGGCCCACACTTGCTCTCTCTAACTGTTAGCATACTTTTGGTGCAGATTAGCATGAAGCTATGGCATAAAGAAGCTCCATTAATCTCCAGTGCTACCAACAGTGCCCGTTAGCAGTACGATGAATGTTAAAATGCTGTTGGAATGTTATGATTTATCTTTTATTACTTTTCATTTCCTTTATGCAGTATAATCCTGTGATGAGCATATTCTTACCCAGCCACACCAGAAGTCTAGCAGAGACATCTTCTGCACTTTGCACAGTCCGAAGATTTGATCAGGAGGTTCCAGCAGGTTTGCAACAGCCCAGCTGGATTTATGGCATGTTTAATCTGACCAGGACTCTGATTTGGTGCCATGGTTTAATCCCAGCCAGCTGCCAAGCACCACACAGTCTCTTGCTCACTCCCCCATCAGTGGGAGAGGGTTGGAAGGGTAAAAGGTAGAAAACCCATGGATTGATACAAAAACTGTTTCATAGGGAAAGCTAAAAACAAAAGCAAGCAAAGCCAAATGGGGAGTTAATTCACCCCTTCCCATGGGCAGGCAGGTGTTCAGCCATCTTCAGGAGAACAGGGTCCCATCATGCATAATAGTTAAAATTACCCTCAATTTTTGTTTATTTGCTTTCTTGTCACATAAACACATGAAGTAAGAGCATCTCAGGATCTCTCTTGGCTAAAAAGACATGTGAATCGACAATCTCTTCTTTGTCTCACTCCCTTGTGTTGTCATGGAAGTCTTTCTTTTGAAAGCACACTTTTGCTGCTTGACCTTAAAGACAAGCAAGCATGAAAAGAAAGTAATCAGAGTTGCTTTGGTGTTTACATTATCTGTAATAAATTGCCTCCACATTTCAAAACACCCATGGCAATACATTAAATACTAAAATTTCAAACCATTGGTCCTTTATATGGTCTGCATGCATAATAACACACAGGTTTACCAAGACACTACTTCAGTTACTTTAACTGATAGTAATGATACATGGTATCTATAAAACTGAATAGTTCAAGCCAAAAAGGAGCAAAGTAGCTGGGACACATCAAAAACTGTCTAATTACAGGGATGAAAATGGAGAAAGAAACAATCTGTCATTATTTATTTTTTTTTAGAAATAGAAATGCTAGTTATGAACATTTTACTGATTTAAAAGGCACAGACTGCAACAGATATCTCATAGGTTGTTATATTCTTAAGGGAACTGAGAAGAATATACTTAATTGCTACTTGTTAAATAAAATATGACAGTAAGAAAGAAGCACTACACATAATATCCCTCTGGTTAATGAAAGGATTTCAGTAGAAGTTTTGGAGAGCCTTTGTGAAAGTCCAGCAGACTGAACTGAGAGCACTTGTAACAACATTACACCATCAGATACCCTAACTGGATATTTGATCAATTATGTTGAAATTTCAAGACTATTTTAAAGGAAGAGAGCATAAGTTTTTTTAATTTTTTTCATCCCCCTTCATCATGCCTTTTAAATACAGAACTTACTGTAAGAAGTCAGAAAAGAAACAAAACAAAACAAAACAAAGAAACAACCACACCCTCCCAAAAAACAAAACAAAACAAAACAAAAAAATAAAATCAAAACATGAAAAGAGAGGTGAAGACAGGATGCTATCAAACAGACTTCAAATAGTGCAACTTAATAAGAAGGAACATGTCTTAGAAGAGGAGTAATAAAGGGAAAAGCAATGGAGAATAAAACAGATTGGAAAAGCATACCAAGCTTATTTTTAATGGAAACTTGAGTTTTCAACTAAACAATATTTTCCCAAATATCTACTTTCTGATAAAAGTTTAGCTTTTTCACTGCAAAGTCAAGTCTTTTCAATTGAAAATACTCCTTGGATATCTTATTGTTGCAATTTATACTCTCAGAGAGAAGAAAACACTGTATGTCATGACTGCCATAATAAACTCGTCTATCAAGGAAAGAGATGATGCTGCTTTGATCTGATTTCAACAAAACCTCATCCCAAAAAAGAAAAATAGGAGCATATCTGGTTGAAAATTCCTTCAACATATCAAGGCAGGACTTCCAAATCCTAACATTCAATTTTGCTGCTGAGTTTTTAATGAAAATAACTTGGCTTTGAGAGAAGAAAGTTTTGCTGAATAAGACTGTTTGCTTTAGAGTGAGATTATCAAGAAAGGATGCACAAAATAGGAAACACTGTGAGTAAAACTACAGTCCTCCAAGCTTTCACTATATTGTTAATACATTTCTATTATTATTTAGTTTTACACAATTGGCTACAATGAATTACTATCACAACTATAAAAAACTGCACTAAAGGCAGAATGTTGTATCCTTACTGGTGATTTTACTAAAGACCTCAACCAGAGAAAGGAAGAAGTTTCTGTGAAAGATGGTAAGCAGAGAAGGTGAAAGAAAATATACTTCAAAAGTCAAATCTGGAAGAATTTTAAGATAAAGATATATTATTTTTCATCAGAAGAATATTGGACTTATTTCAAAGAAAAAAATTTCAGGACCTTGCAACATGATACATCATCTAGAACTTCTTATATTTTTGTTGAAAGACTTATACAGGCTTGATAGCATTGTTATAGCAACTGAAATTCTAGTCAGTTAGAATCATCTAGGAGCATTGGCAAGATGAAACCTTGAAAAGCAAAACGCATACTTCTTCGAATGTTGGTAGAAAAACATTCGGATTTATAACTTGAATTTCATGCTAAACTCCAAAAATTGTTTCATGAAATTAAAGTTCTTTTCACCAATAGAAATTCTTTTCACTTCTCTTTTTCTCTGCAAAAAGAGAGCACATAACCTGGCTACAATTTCTGAGCATTCTGACTGCAAAGAGATAGTTCCCGCAATGAAGCTCAGACAATGCATTAATTTCCACTCCTTTGTAATGTGTAGATAGTTATTGATTACAAAAGACCTCCATCTCTTTCTATTATCTTGCTGTCACAAAGATGTTCTGAATGTCTAACTCTCCAGACGGCAGGGTTCACCTGTGTGTGAAGGAATGACTGACTGACTGAGCACTGAATCTACAACAGCAAGTTCTGCTTCACCCACAGTGCTATCAGAAACCTGCATTTCCTGGCCTCAGCCAGGCCACTGTCTCTCACCCCTTATGGCTGCTCATAAGAGGAAGTCTGAATAGATCATGAAGCAGCCCCTGAGTCATCATAGTTTTTTCCTAGATGATGAAGTTTAAATAAAGATCATCACTTGTTGGCACACTGAGATAAAAACTGTGCTTGTTCAGGAGTTATTAAAGATTTCCTTTGGTCAATGCCTGAAAGCAGAGAAGCATATATGAGCAGTAGCTATTTAAACAGAAGGGTTTTTATTCCCCTCTGCATCTGTAGGAGACCTTTCAAAAAAGCTACTTCAATAAGTATTCTCAGTGACTTCACAGTCCAGTAAGACTCAATATTTTGTACCTTGCTGCCATGTCAGCCCACTTAGACACCAGTAAACTGACTGGCAATTTTCCTTGTACCTTCCAGATGATTTATTAACTTAAACGCTTTGTGTGTTTTAGAAATAAATGACATCTATGCTGTGGGTATTTCTGAGTTGTTAAGAATACCAAAAGATCTTTTTCATCCAGTGTACAATATTACTGTGTTTTTTGTTCATGGTTTCAAGAGGAATACAGGATGCAAGAGAAATGGAGTAGATGAAAAGAAAAGAAAATACATGAAAAGTAGAGAACTCAGGTTGAATTAGGGACATGAGGGCAAGATTTTTCTATCTGCCTTTATTAAAAAAATGTCAAGTTCAAAAGTGCTTGTATTACTAATAGCTCCAGGAAAATGTATAATTAATATTTCATATTGTCAAATATTACTTATAAAATGCATTCAAGTTTAACATCATATTGCCTTGTCAGTGCTCTATTTGGTTTTCTACAGCTACTAAATTTATAAAAATTAAATTTTATAATTCCTTTCCTTCCTTTTTTTCCCTTCCCTTCCTCTTCTTCTCTGTCTGCTTCACTCCTTATGCACTATATTTTCCAGATTTTAAAGATCCTGAGAATTAGTTGTGGAAACTTGCCTCCTGTTGACATAGACAGGATTGATCAATAGCTGGTTCTTCCAGTTGTAATAATCTCATAAATGCATCTGTTTATGAGAAACTACATCTGTTGATAAGGACAGATTTTCCTATTTTCCTGGAAGCATGCAAGGGATAAAGAAAAATAGAAGTTTTTTTTTACCAGTAATTAGCATAATTTGACTATACACTCAGTGCTTTTATTTCAGCCCCAAAGAATATAATTGTTTATGTGACTAGCAAATCCTCCTCAGAGTACTTAGGTACAGATTGTAAATATAACAAAGACCTTAAAAGAGATTGATTTTTAGTTCAAAGTTTAGCACAATAGTATCTCAAAATTATGCAGATCTAGCAGTTTCATACCATCAGTTCTATAGCTGAATGAATGACCTCACTAGGGACAACGGTACAGGTCCTGTGTGACAAGACCCCCGCAGTGCTAGCCCAGGGTTGCTTTTTGGCAACCAGCCTATTAGGAACACCCAGAGCTTGCGTCATTCTGACACTAAAATATGAACTGCTGTTAATATTAACTTCCAGGGGTTTTTTTCTCCACTATCAATGTTATAAAATTTTTCACAATTTTCCAGTACAGTTTAGCAATAATCCAACATCATTTTCTTGCTCTTTTCAAGGAAAGTCAACAGCGATCACAGAAACTTGGCACTAAATTCTTGGCATCTTTTTGAGCAGTCAAACACATCAGCTAAGAGGACGCATTTCATAGATGTTTAAGAGAACTTAGCTTAACAGTTGCTACTGGCTTTATCTTCAAGGTGCATGCATTAACACATGTTCTGAGTTCTGAACATTTGTCCTTGTTAATATTTAGGTTATGTTTTACACTAAGAGCTCCCAGGGTAACTGCTTACATAAAATTACTGTGAGAAAGCCATACTCCATTTATTTCATCAAACATAACTGATATGAAAAAATAACTGATATGAAATATGTAGTGTGCATATTTGGAAAGTGGATAGGCTTTGTAAATTTGCAATACAATTGGAAGAATGTGTAAGAGTGATATCAACATTGACATAGACTTTGTTGTATTTTCATTAAGGAGTAGATCTTTAAATTTCTGAGAATATTACCTTATTTTCCTCCTCTGGTTTTCAAAACCCTAAGTCAGCATAAGTTCAATCCACAGAAGTTTATGTGTACACTGGAGAATTAAACCACTGCCAACAAGGCAGGTCGAATTTTTCTGGCTAAGGAAAACAGCAATTTTCCTCTTAATTCTAGTGTTTGGGAAGCTTCCCTGTCTGACCATCCAGGAGCAGATGCACTCACACCAGCTGAGCTGGGACCAAGGGCTCTTCACAGCTACACAGCCCACACTGGGTGGCACACCAGGTCTCCTTAGTGGCTGGACCCCAGGTGTCCAAGAGCAGAGTCTCAGACATCCAGATCCTTCAGATGATTTAATCTTGGCCGAATAACAAAATAATTGCTCAAACTGAATGATTCCAAGGACAGAACCCGAACGAAGGAACTCCTGGGATTTTATTCTGTTACTGTCTAAGCTTGGGAAATGTTGAGGGTTACGGGCTCCTGCCTGCCTTTGAGTGGCCAGTCACTTAGCCAGGCCATAGGTCCCTGGCTAAGTGACTAAGTGGCTAAGTGAAATGGTCTTGGAGTGGCCAGTCACTTAGCCAGGCCATAGGTCCCTGGGATGGCAGTTCACGGCCCCTTTCTTGGGGCCCCCACCCAGAGCTCAACCTGCAGCTCTACTGCAGCTGCACCCTGAGGTAACTGCACTATATGTATTCCTCAACACTAGTCTCTATAGGAATTAAGTAGTTAATAATTCCTTCTGATTTTTCTAAAACACATAGACCCTTTAAAATCCTCATGTACCATGTGGCAGGGTTAGAAAAACCTGTTTAACCCCACAGAATTTGTTGTGTTTCAGAGTGTAGAGCTGCCAGAAGAAAGCACTTAAGTGGGCATTATGTTGTACTATCATTAGAAATTGAATTATTTTGAACTTTTCTTGAAGCAATTAACACCATGTTTATCACCCAAGAGAAATATAGAAAGGCAGCATGATAACAGTTAAAACAAATATTCGAAGTTGGTGTTGGTGAAGTAAATCAGTGTGCTTCAGAGTTAATTATCACTGTTTTCTAAAGCAAGCAGTTACCCAAAATCAAGAGCCCTACATGTCGCTTTTCTACAGAGAAAATTAAAGGTTGTGGTATATCTTATATAAATCTCCCTTTTAACAAATGGATTATCTAAAATCCTAGAACCTAGAAGGAGGAAAATATACAGTAGCTGCCATATCGTTGCTATTGTTGCAAGCTCCTTTCAAATTACACTTTATAGTTTTTCATGTCTACCATTTTTCCTTTCTCAGTCATGCTGTTGGCAATTCAGATATTTCCCTGATATATTCCAAGGTGTTTGTCTTTCAATTTCATGGAATAGTTACCAAAACATGGGTCAACAAAATTGTTGGTTTAATTTTTCTTCTTTCTTTTAGAATTCTTCTGTTTGATGATCTGCAGTTCTCTTTGGAACAGGGTCATCAGGCTCTCTTACAGCTGTCGTAAATAAAGAAGAGTAATCCTACTCATCTGTAGGCAGTAGTCTTAAATCAAGACCATTTTCACATGCCATTAAGAAGAAAAACTTGCAATAAAGATAATGGTGTTGGTGGTGTTTTCTCAGATGTATTTTTTGAGAAATATTGTTGTTGAAGAAAGCTTAAAATACTAAAGCATTGACTTTCACAGTGATTTCCCCTCATAATGCAACTACATCTCACCAAAAATCTCACTCCTTCCTTTAGCTGGTTGCAGGCACACTGTGCATGTGTAATTATTTACATGATGGAGAGTCTGACAGAACATTAGAATTACCAACGTTGTATAAATTATTCAATAATACAGGCAGGAATATTTTACCTGACATGGTGATATTGTGGAGTCCTACAAGGAGATTGTGCAGAGGAAAAGAAAAGCCACAGATCAATGTACAGAAGCAAAGATAGGACTGATTAATACCAGATTAATTCAACAGGAAACAAAGACAAGCTTTGTGTACAAGAATGAAGAAAAAGCCTATTAATTTTATCTTCACAGTTATTTTGTGTCTTACCATCAGAGCATCTTGATGACTCAGACACCAATGCATTTACCCTCACAAAACCTCAGAGACAGGTAGACAATGCTTTGAAAGCCATACCTCAGATTTAATGTAGAACATTTATGGCAAAAGCAGAACAGAGGTGATATCATAGTGTCTTCCTTAAAAAGACCACCTCTTCCCATCCCTACCTACTTCCATACATGTATTAAAATACATGGAACTGACTATTTGTTTCCTAACTGATTGACATTAAACTCATTATTTGTTTTCCTTGTACAAGTACATAAGTGACATGTGAACAAGTGAAATAGCTTTGAATTCTGGAAAACTTTTCTTTTTTCTTCTATGACTTTAGAGACAGCTATGGTAGTCATTACATAAAAAACCTTTGTGCAGACTCTTTTCTCTAAAAAAACTTTAAATGAGAAATCTGATATGCTGTTCCAGACTTGAGAAAATAAATAACTGCAAACCTTCATGGGTACCAACTTCACTGTCAGACTTGTTGTTGGAAAAAAGAGCATTTGAATAGCCTTTCAATGTGGAATGATTTGTTTCTTCCTTGTGAAATTTTTCAGCATTGGTAAACTTACCACAAATCCAGCTTCTTATCTGCTGGAGATGGATCAGTTAATCGATGGTGTTCAGATTGTTCAGTGTGAATGTTCTCATTCTCTTGCTAGGTGTCAAGTCCAAGGTACCTATACCAGTGGAGTTAAACACTATGGAGACAAAATACAGCTGCTGTTTCCAACAGAGACTTCCATTGTAGCAGCAGGACCTGATACAACAGCTACGCACCTGAAAACCTAGTGCATGTAAGCTAGCACCCCCTAATTGTTTATTTTTTCTAAAAAAACCCCTGTATTAATGTACACCAATGACTGTATGAATAGCTCTGTGGGAGTGCAGTAATGAGTCAGTTGGTAGACAGCATGTTCATAGAGCAGCCACATCGTGTGCAATGGCAATGGTGGTAAACAAGGAGAAAGCAGCAGGGATATAAAGCAAGCTACTTGCTAACAGAAACTTTTTGGAGTGAAATGTTATTAGATAAAAAGAAGAGAATGCTATAACCTGTTGACTACACTCTTCCTTTTTAATAATCTAAAATATAGCATTTATAGGGGATATTTGCTCCACAGTGGAAAGAAAAAGAATAAACACCACAAAAACAACAAGCCAATATTTACTACACTATTCCTAAAAACAAGTAAGTCAGCAAACTGAACTCTCCAAGCACTATCTTGTAGTCAAAACTTCCTTTGTTTGAAATGAACAGGAACCAGAAGAAATATCAAAGATCTCACAGTCAAGGAAAAAAAGCACCATCTGAAACCAAATCAGCTCTCCAATTTATATTTTCATTCATGGTTACATATGCACAAAACAAAGTTTGGACACATTCATATCCTTTCAACATTAGCAGCAGCACTTCAGTCACTTTATGTATAAGTTTGAACTCACAGCTGTCTCAAAGCATGTGGTGTGATTTCAGCCCATCTTTACAAATATTTTCTAAGGCACATCATGTTGAATTGCATTGCCCACTGTATGAACTTCCCAGTTCAAGGGTTTCACACATTAAAAAGCGCATGGTTTTATTATGCTCTGATGAAATAATGGTTTCTCTTTGAAGCAAAACACTTCACATTCTAGCTTCAGCTCTGGTTTAAAACCCTAATGCATACAGGAAGATCCTTTGGATGGCTTCAAGTTTCCTAGTCCTTTTTGCTTTCAAATAGCCCGAAAGAGACTGTTGTTTGGCAGAAATTCTTATATATGGGGCTTGCATATAGGAATAGATATGGTTGTAAATTAGACACAGTATTACGATTAATTTCTGTTTTCAAGTAGAAAATCCAATTCTAGTATCATGCATGTCCATCCAATAAAAGCTGTAGTTTGTTTCAAATATAGCACAGCTGGGACAATATAATGTTCAGCTGTCTCAAAGCATGTGGTGTGATTTCAGCCCATCTTTACAAATATTTTCTAAGGCACATCATGTTGAACTGCATTGCCCACTGTATGAACTTCCCAGTTCAAGGGTTTCACACATTAAAAAGCGCATGGTTTTATTATGCTCTGATGAAATAATGGTTTCTCTTTGAAGCAAAACACTTCACATTCTAGCTTCAGCTCTGGTTTAAAACCCTAATGCATACAGGAAGATCCTTTGGATGGCTTCAAGTTTCCTAGTCCTTTTTGCTTTCAAATAGCCCGAAAGAGACTGTTGTTTGGCAGAAATTCTTATATATGGGGCTTGCATATAGGAATAGATATGGTTGTAAATTAGACACAGTATTACGATTAATTTCTGTTTTCAAGTAGAAAATCCAATTCTAGTATCATGCATGTCCATCCAATAAAAGCTGTAGTTTGTTTCAAATATAGCACAGCTGGGACAATTTACTATAATGTCTGTATTCAGAAATAAAACTGCTATGTACAGGAAAGAAAACTGACAAGAGCTAAAGCCAGGTAAGTTACACAAAGTGCAATTAGATTAAGATTATAAGCATATAAATTATTTTTAAATTTTTCATTACAGAGTGACTAAAATGTGATGAAATCTGCTCATCATATTAACTGACATGATAGCTATTAATATATTATCTCATTCAGAACTAGAAAAAAGCACAAATCCAGGTCAGTAAATCTAGAGACTCAGAACTTTAAGTGGAGGTTAAATTCAAATTTCTCAATGCAAATCCTTTTTGTGCTCTCAGCCATGTGTCAGAGCTAAAATCAGAAGTCCAAACGTCACACAGAATGAAATGTCAATGCTTCAGTTCGTCTCTACTTACAACAGAATAAATGAATTTGATATTAAAAGATATGAGATGTTTTAAATATCATATTTCACATTAATATGCACTCCTCACCTTTACATCAAAGTGTACTTTTCACTCTTGTTTACGAATCAGTGGAAATATTGGTAATTCACAGGACAGAAAGGGGGAAAAAACCAACAAAAACCACCTCAATGACAATAGAGATCATCAGCTGAGAATTTTACTGGCTATCTCAATTTTTGCTTTGACTCACTCATCCCACAAAAATAATTTGATCAAGACTCCACAGGTCTTTCAAAAAGGCATTTTTCCTCAACTTATTCAAGGGAACAGGAAGAAATTTAGAACAAAATTATTTTCTAGTCCTGACTGTTCATGCATAGGCTTGGATTATAACAGTCTTAATATAATGAAAAAATATAATTAATCTCTTTCAGTAAGCACAACAACGATCACTGGGTTAGACAGAGGTTTTTGCATTTCTCCATACTTCTTGTGAGATACAAACATCTGTGAACATTCTCCCTGTTATGGATCTTATAAATTCAAATGAAAGTAATGTTATATCACATAAAACTGAAGCAATTTAATACATCTGGACTTCTAAAAGACAAAAATACATCAAAAGAAGTGAAAATAAAATTTATCTTGCAGTAGAAACTATATTTTATGCACATTTATCCACAGAAAATGTAATTTATTTTCTTATCAAATTATATGCACATAAGAAATCCAAATCATTGGGAGTATGAAGCTCATATTGACTGTATAATTTCTGCAAGATTCCAGTTGTGGACCTACAACTTCTCTGCATATCAAAGAGTCTGAAGCATTTGAACCCAAAGATAGCTGTAACCCTGTAAGAAGAATTGAAAGGATAGACTTGTTTATTATTATATAACTCCATTTGTTAAGAAGGACATTGTGTGGTTTCAGTGACTCTGAGAGGATAAAAGTGGAAGTAGACAGGATTACAAGTCCACATTAGGACACAAAAATTTTGGAGGCATCCATATGCATATGTGTGTGAGTGTGTGTGTGTGTGTGTGTTTATAGTATTCATACATATCTACATGAATTCAAAAATGAAAATCACATTTCATTTCTAATGCTGAAGAAAAGCCATTTCACCTTCCCTAAAAGACCCCTGCTCCTTTACAGTATCTGTCCAGGAATGGATTTTTTTCTATTGAACACAAAGAGGAAGTGTTTTATATCTGTGAGAAAAGTTCAGAGGAAAAGATGAAACATGAGCAAAAAAATCATCAGCCTTCACAAGCTCAACCACTTCTCTCTGTTCATTCCAGACAGACTCTAGTGACATCTTGACTTGCTACCACCAGAAGTTGTCAACCTACTCTTTTTCTGAGGGAGTCCATAATTGCCTTATGTTCCCATTTATATTTTCAATATCTGAATGTGGTAGCAAGAATAGCAGAACTGTGATGTTTAAGATGCACAGAAATACTTCATATTTTCCGGGCTACTGTGGAAATGATATAAATGATAATACAATTAAAATTGGTCTCTGAAAATTAAATTAATAATAAAGACCCAAAAAAACCCCACATTTGAAAGACGTGTTTGAATTTTGCAACACACAGGGAATGTTTAATTAAAAGATTCACAGATTATTTAACTAGTTCATGAGCTCTGCAAATAAAAAATGAGAGAAATCCATTAAAAGAAAGTAGCAAAAAAATTATTTTGAAGACATTTAAACAGTTCATCGTTCAGGAAACTTCTGACCTGAAAGGTTATGAAATGAATGCTTGTATTTTTCACATAATTCTCCTTGCAGTTCTGTATTTCCCCTTTCAC
This sequence comes from Pyrgilauda ruficollis, assembly GCF_017590135.1. NCBI lineage: Eukaryota > Metazoa > Chordata > Aves > Passeriformes > Passeridae > Pyrgilauda > Pyrgilauda ruficollis. The sequence goes on from NW_024525156.1 coordinate 9,835,349, forward strand.
ATCTAAGCTTTTAGTACATCTGGTGTAAAGATTAATAGGGAAAGCTGTGAAAACAGTAGTCAGAGGATTAAATACCTCTTACTGGATTTAGTCTTAATCAGTATTTTCTAATTAATATTTTGCTGTCCTTTTTGACATCATAAACATCTGCCCTTGCCACTCTTTGGCTAAATGGTTTCTGACTCCTGTTTCCTGAAACAAATTAACACAATTAAGTAGGAAATGTTGCTATCAAATTAGATGTTACTTGAAGATAGGAGCAATCTGACAGATGGAGCAAGGGACTCACTGAAAGTCCCTGCCCCAGTTTTCTCAGTAACACAAAGTTTAGAGTTTTTCTCTGAATTTCTCAACCCTGTTTTTGTCCTAAACTCAGTTTATCTTTCAGGTTTCTACCAAATAACTTCCAAATCTCCTTCAGTCTCCCCAGCAGCTCAGAACATACTCACAACAGATAATAATGTAGCCCATTATGGGATGGAAACTTTTTCTATTTATAAGTAGCTGAGACAAATTTCTGAGGCACTCCAGTCATGCCCCCTATCTAGAAAAGGCCAGATGCTCACAGTGGGTGCTGGATGATTATCTTGTTTCAAAGACCTAACCTCTATACAGACTTCCTTGGACTTTTGCAACAGAACATAGCAATACTCAAGTTGACTTTCTGTTTGTGCAGCCATTAACAAGGTTTCTTACAGGTTTTATTCTTTCCTTGTCATTTCCATGCTTCACCTGGAGCATCTTGTTTTTAGAATGTAAAGTCACAAATATATAGCTGCATCAATGGATGTCCTTTTAGGGAGGATGCTGGAATAATACAAAAAAAATCTGTACTCCCACCCTTTTAAAGTTTTATACTTGGATTTCTGTTTTTTGTTAAACAATTGTGCCAAAATGCATATGGAAACAAAGGAGATGTAATTAAAGGTTGCTGCCTAACATTGCAAAATAAGTTTGATTAATTGATTTTACTTTCTTTTTGTTTATTTGATACAAAACAGAGTAAATAATTTAAAATAAGAAGTTAGTTGCTACTTGCCAAGAATTATTTAATTATTACTCCTTCATGATCTCTTACATAAAACAATGTAATTTTAACTGCAATCATTTAGATCTGCTGTTTAGTTTTAATGTGCTTCATACAGAACTGGTGAACTTACAACCGGAATAGGTCAAGCATTTAATTATAAAACAAGCAAAATCATTTTTAGTCAACAAGAGATAGAGCATTTTACAGAAGAAAAACCCCACAAATTCAGTTAAAAAAATATCAGCTTACCAGATATAGGAGACCAATTCCACATCACTGTGCTTTAAGTTACAGCAAAGGATAACTTAGATAAGGAAGCAGGTTACTAGAAAAATGAATACTGTTTGATATATGGATTCAGTTGTCTGCAAAGATAGCACTGGCTAGCAAGTGTTTACATCCACATTTGTTGTCTTAATACTATTTTAAGGTTGAGCTTACTGGCCACATGAAATATATTCAAAATTCTTTAATTATTTGGAATTTTTACCTCACAATTACTATCTTAGTGTTATGAGCATCAAGTTAATTAAATGACATAATATTATTTTCAAAGGGCAGTTTTGGCCAAGAACTTCTCCCATTTATTAAAAAACTACCATTCCTACCTGATAAGCAAGCTCCCAGTTCCAGTTTTTTATTTAGATTAGATATTATGTCTGTGGATAGATATTATATACCGTGGATACCCTGCCCCTGGAAGTGTTCAAGGCCAGGCTGGATGGGTCTTTGAATTACTTGATCTGGAAGAAGGTATCCCCTACCCGTATAAAATATAAAAGCTAAAACCTGAGTGATGCCTCAGGTTTTAGCATTTATATTTTTCAGATTCTGTGCTACTTTAGTGTGTATTACTGAGCTTCATATTAGGGGATGGTAAGCTCTCTTCACAGAATAGGTAGAGAAAACAATTCTTTCTCTAGCTGGGGACCAAGGACAAATGATCCAAACCTCTGGCCCAAGAGCATAAGCAATGGCAGAATGAAGAGAGAAAACAAGAAGGATGGGACTTCATAACCTAAAGCTATAACTGGATAATTAGCTCCAATATGAAAATGGACCAGAAACTATAAAATTGTGAGCCCCCGTGACTGGTCGCGCATTTTGTGACCATTTTGGGTTCATCTTGGTTGTAGCCCTGGCTGGGCTCTTGTGCTGCCCAAAGTGTATCCATTGAGGCCTTTTAATAAATACCTACTTTATTCTCTAACTCTGTCTAGCCTCTGTTCCAGGTCAGCCTTCACAAGGCATCAATAGCAGGAAAGTGGGGAATAGGTGCTATTTAAGGTCTCTTCCAACACAAACTATTCTTTGTTTCTCAGTAGTATTGATGGTAGCCATCTTTTGTCTCTATGAATCATCCCAAGCAGGGTATAGTTAAGTATAATTGTTATAATAATAAATTATGCTCAATGAAAGAAGAAAGTAGTTATGGACTATTTCAAAGTAGTTTTAGTGACTTATGAAAATCAGTGTAACAGCCAATCTAAAAGCTTCAAAGCTTGGTTGTTTTTTTTTTTTTTTTTTTTAATGTGACTGCTTAGAGATATATAGAACTCTGCCAACAGTAACTCAAAACAATTTAAAAGAATTGGCAGCTCAAAGGGTATCTCCCAAGCTTCTTGTTTAAAAAGGCATTTGTTAAACTAAATTCTCATGCTGCTCTCCTACCTTTGTTCTTCTTGACAGATCCTCCTCAGCCTCAAGGTGATCCCACAATGTGTATGATCAGAATGTATTTTCCTTGCTCTTACTCTCCCATACCTGTGCCAGACCCCTTTGGCTTGCACTTCAAGTTTGATTTCACAAGGTGCCTTTACAGGCAATGGCTAAGTTTGCTATTAGTAAATTCTCTACAGTTAAATATATTAAATGTATGATTATTTGATTTACTTTGGCTGTGATCTGTGTGACATTCATCACAAATGCTGTATGAAGAGAATTTTGCAGGTTTCTAAATATACATTCCTGAGTGTAGCTTTATACTTCCATTTCAAAAAAAAAAATTTGCCATCTTAACAAAGAGAAATTTTGCCTTGGCTGACACTTTACTAATGGACTGAAATGAAAGGAAAAGTCTCTTTTGTAAAGAACAAGCTCATTATTGAGGAAGCAGTTGGAGGTAGGAGAGTTCAAATTAACTAAGGATCAAAACCAAATTCAGAAAACCTGACAAAGAGGAAATGGTGTTTTTGTAGTGTCTTGATGGCTGCCTCCTTTTTTTTAAAAAAAGTAAAAGCAGTGATCACTTGAAACATGAGTCAAATACAGAGTCAAATCATGTATCTAGTGCAAATGGAATTATTTGCATTTGACACTGTAAGAAAAAAAAATCTTTTTCTAGGATTCCCAAAAATCTCCAGAAGTGACTGCTGATATCTGAGAATCTTTATGTTGGTCAGAAATTTTTTGCTTGTAGAAGCAGAGAAATAAAACAAATATGCAGATAAGAAATTGGGAGTCTAAAACTCTCAATTAGTTTTGTGACAAAGAGAAGATAAAATCTCTATAATTACGTCAATACAGTCATCTAAGTTGAACAAAAAGTAGAGGTACATAAAATATTTCATATACTTTTTACTATTATGGTCATTAGTGTTCCAAGCTTAATGCATACTTCATTATCTAGAAATTCATGTCATTTGCATTTTAATAGGATGTTATCTGGTTTTGTTGCATCCTTTTTTTGCCTATAATATTCAACAGCTAAAGATAGTGAATAAAGATTATAGAATTCAAATATACTCACTTGAGTAACTGAGATTTCTTATTTCTTGTTAGTTAAAACATATTCTGATGCACCAAAATCAACATGACATGATACTGATACAGGCAATTGATCTGCAAAATTACTTTTCCAAAGTAATTTTAAGGCAATTTTCATCATTTATATTGGTGACTTAAAATTTGTTTTCCTGGGAGTACACCCTACTGAAAAGAAATTTCTTTTTCTCATTTATACACTGTCCGTGTACAAAGAGTACACAACAATCCCACAATATCTTAAAGAATTTGCATATTTTTAATAGACCTCAAGTACACCATCAAATACATTCATTAATGTCTGCTTTGTGGAAAGGGGGTATTAGCAGCCTTGCATTTTTTAATATCATCATTCACTTTTCTACTGGGAAGAAATCTATTTGAAGGAAAAGAACACTTTAAACAGAACTTTTTTCTATACTCTGATCCATTTCAAGATATTTCTTATAACTCTTAAACCAGTATTTACTCTTCTAAATCTACAACACCTATTCCTCATAATATCAGTAATCTGAGTTACAAAAAAAAAAAATACAAAATCTGCACTTTATACCTCTGGCCATCAAATTCTGTAATTACAAGAGCTATCTCTGTATACAATTATTTTTATCTTAAAAAAATCTGAAGGGAATGTACACTGTTACATCAAAAATATGTTTCATTAACAAAAGAGTCTTATCTTAAAACTATAATCTCTATTTTTATCTGATATCACCTCTAAAATGATACAGTAGCTCTCATTGTAGATATAAATTCATAACAATCTGAAGAAGTTTTTTAATAGGGCAAATATATCTGTTGCAACTGTTTAAAATAAATGGTCTTTCTTATCTAGCTATGGCTCTTCATGGTAAGGAGGCATCAAGGGCATTACACATTAGGGGAGTTATTGTACTCTTTAAAAGGTTATATTATTGCAGTACTGTACCATATATATACAGTCAACATTAGTTATTGCCACCATAAACTTGTCAGACACAATTTTTCATTAAAAAATCCTGAATACATATGAAGAAAATTTATTAAACCAATCATTAAAAATTAAGAATTATCCAAAAGGTACCTTATTGCTTTCTATTTTTTTTCACCTGTGTTGAATGAATATTAGAAAGACTTTTCATTTTCTCTTAAAGCAATGTTTTGACAATTCATTTCACAGATTTCTTGGTGGGTTCTCTAACATTTTCCCCGCCTTCCTTAAGGAAGCACACTAACATCTTGAATTTATAATGAAAGCCCATTGGGTGAATAATTTGAAAGTGAAGGAATATCTCTCTTCTCAAAGTAACTGTAGATTTCAGTCTTGTGTCAGCTTCCTATGCATTTTGGAAATCTATTTTTTTAATCAGACACAATATCATATAAAAACAGCATCTTTGTAATTCTGTAAAACTAATTCTCTTCCTGTATTTGTTGTTATTTGTTGTTTGTTTCACAGTTACATTGGTAACCGTGAAAATAGCAAAACCTAAGTCATGAAAGAATGAAAAAGAAATAATGCAGTACATTTCAGACCATTATTCTCTGTGCAATGTTTTTAGACAGCTTTCCTAATACGCTTGCTTCTAGGTTTTCTAGCTCAAACATCTTTAACATAGAGAAAAATATTAAAGCTATAAAAAAATCTGCAGATAAATTGTGCATAAACTCTTTATTTGTTTGTCTATTCTGTTTTCAAAATGCAGGTACATCTATATTATTCAATGTTTTTAATCTATATTATTCAAGACCTGGGCACAAGATGCAAACATTTCCTCTGTTTACCTTCCTAGTTTCATAGTCAGCACGATAACAACACTACTTCTTTTCTAAGGACCCAACAGGCTACATTTGGGATTCAAATTAGTGGTGTTAACACTGATTCAGTACTAACTAAAGGTTTAATAATTTTCTTATGCAAACTGGACAGAACATGAAGATGGAGCTTTTGAGATATTGCACAACAGCAAAGGAGATTCCTGATATAAAAAGAAGCAAATTATTATTGTTAATCAAAATTATTATCATACCAGAACTTTTAAAAGCAGATGCAAAAAAGGAGCAGGCAAAGCCTCTCTTTTATCTAAATATTAGCCTTTGTTAGAACACACCATGAAATATGTGAAAGTTCCCTTTCTCAAAAGAAAGATTTGTCTAAAAATCAGTTCTGTGACCTGAAATAGTTAATACTAAAATAGCTTATTTGCAAAGCATTTTGAACAATGGAATGACCTTCACTCTAAAATGTTCTTAGATAAAATTTGAGAAACTTAAGACCATAACATATCTGGGAAGTGGCAGAGGTACCCTGAATGAGAAAAAAACCTGGAAAAATTTGGACAAATTTTGACTATCAAATGTTACACCACTTTCCAGTTCTGTTTATGCCAATTTTTTGTAATAATAAGGTACAACAATATTTTATTAATTTGAAAGTGAGTTTTGAATTTCAACTACTGCTTCCAGCAGGTTTTGAATGGCAGAACTCCTCATTGGAGAAATCCAAAAAAGAATGAAGCAAAATCATCCAGAAAGGCATGTTTGACTAGATCATGAGGATTTGTGGCTGCAACTTCTAATTGAAATGCTAAAATTGGAAATTTATTATTGTACTTCTTGACAGCAGTGAGCATCATTAGAACAATCCTCAACATTCAATCTGTTGGTTTCAGAAAATAATTGCCTGAGAAAGCTCAGTTTGACAACACATGCTGCATGGTGTTTTATGTCAAACCTTGTTCTTCACAGAACTTAAAAATGAAAAATATTGCCAGTTAAGTCAGAACAACCTTCTGAAGCTTGCAGCTAACAGTATTAAAATGTTTTTCTTGATATGTATATTTAACAGGAAGTAAGTAGCATGTCTGTTCTGAGGAACATTCTGTTTCTGCAAGAAAGGGTTTTTAGAAGAGAGTACTTCTATGAGCTACTTAGATCCTAATTCTTTTTTCAAGTCATAACATGAAAATCTTGCCCATGGGCAAGTCCAAATATGTTTACATAAATTTAAGTCTAAACTTTAAACATGATCTTTCTATATTATATACTTTTTTTTACTGTTTATGATGCATAAATTTATTTATATTTATGCTCCTATTTAATAATGATTCTAAGCTTTCTACCTCATCACTAAGGAGACATGACTGGAAAAGGAATTGATTATACTGTGGTGTCTGACTTTGCAAATTTACTTTATCTGTGCTCTCGTTCACAGCACTTTCTTTTTAAAATAGTAATATGAAAGCGAATAAAACCATAGACAATGGGATAAGCTATTTGTAAAGATTTACACATAAAAAAATCTCCAGATTTAGGTGGAAACATGTCAGATTAATAAAAAACTAATTATCAACTAACTACAGCAACAGTAAATCACTTAAAAGTAGGTAATTAATGGAGGACAGCCAACTCAATATGATATTCTGTGATAGAAATTCTCTTGTTTCTAGAGTTGCAAAGCCTGATCTTTTAAAGTGGGTTAAGAAAACAGTAAGATCCCTTTCAGAATGAGAGAACAGCTGACAATTACAGCTGTGGATTGCTTTGTTTTCCTGGGGCCTCATTCAGATTTTATGGCTCTCTTGCTCTCTTAGTTGCTTTCCTTTCCTGTTGACTGAAACTGACTGAAACAGTTGGTGTGTTAAAGAAACAATTAATGCATGAGAACATATGCTGTGTGCATGAACCAAACCTGTGCAGAGCCCCACACTGCTTTAGCTTCTTGTCATCCCCCAGTATGGCTGTGGCAGGGGGAGCACTGACCTGTGCAGACAGCTGCACTTCCAGAGAGCAACCAAAGTGTAGCTGAAGGGCAGCTGTGAAGTTGTGCTGAGGTGATGGCAGGACAAGGGAGCATCCCTGGGCAGCACAGCACTGGGGACCCCTTTCAGGGACAGCACTTATAATATCATCTGCCTGACCCACCTTCCCCTCTACTGCTTGTGAAATATGTCAGCATTTATGTTTAAATATGATCACTAACGAAAGACTTCTTTCTGAAGTCTTGAGTTTCTTCTCACCACTTTGTCAGCACAGCTTCTTTCCACTCTTGCATGTTTTTCCCTTTCCTCTTTGAGGTGTGCAATCAAAGCAGCAATTCTGTATTTTCTTCTGCGGGCAGCTGTAGGGATAAGGAGAGCCTCAGACTCCAACTGTGAGCCCTCCCTTATGATTTGTGACCCACAGGTTCACAGCAGGGATTTAAATTTTGATCTTCCTATAACCCTGAAAATAAGGCAGTCAATGCTATAGCTATGTTGGCTTTTTGTGTGTGTGTTTATTTGTACTTCTTGTGGCTCTTCTCAATGTCAAGAGAAATTGACTGCTTACAGATCATAGTCACCTAGGTTTATGAACTTGCGCAGTGTTGTGCCAAGATAAATTTATTTGCTTTAATGTAGTTTTCTTCTCTTTTTCTCAGAGTATTCCTGGCACAGACATAGATCCAGAGGCTGCTTTTGTAAGGCACTGAAGAGCATAATTTATGTTTATTTTTTGAAAGCATATACATACTGAATAAATATGTACAAAACTGCTTAAATTTTAATTAATACAGTCATATGTAGAAATCTAGCACATAAGCAAAATGAGATTTAGAGGTTTGTTACAAATGTAGTTAATAAAATTTGATTATCATTGTTTTAGAAAGATAAGATAACACTGTCAGAAATAAGATGTATCCCACAAAGCATGGATTTTATTTTTAAATATAAATCACCTAATAGGAATTTTAGTGTGTGTAGTTCAGCTAATAATTTATCAGATTTTTTTTTTTAAATTTTCCCTGAAGGAACTATAAATATATTTCATATAAATTCCTTTCTGTGCTATTCAAATAGTAAATTTAAGATATCCTGGCAACAACTTGTCATGGATTGATTCTGGCACAGTGCCAGTGCCCCCATGAAAGGTGTATTTCCCAAAATGGTTACTGTGAGATGTGACCCGGGAACAGAACAAAGCAGGCTCTAACTTGGGAATGGAGGAAAAAAACAACACTTTATTAATCTACATAGACACAAAAAGGAAGGGGGAAAAAACCACACACACAACNCTCTCTCAGGCCGCATGGCCTCCCCCTGCCCCACCCAGACACAGCTGGGCAGGGGAGGAGATCTGATCCGCTCACCTGCCGGACTCCAAAGAAGAAGTCTCTCTGGGAATGCTCTGCTTTTAACCCCTGTGTGTTCTCAGAGGCGTATCCAAGTTCCCAGTGGCCACAGTAGGTGCCAATTTAAAATCTGATCACTGATTGGTTTGACCATAACTTTCCCAAAACCTCACTTCCTGGTCAAACCACGACACAACTCAAACCCATGAATGTTGTAAATGCTCTGATATTTGCTAAAAATACAGAAATTGTTAAGGAGAAAGCAAAACTTTCTCTGCAGTTTATCTATTTTTTTCTTCAATCTTTATCTATCCTGTGGGAAAACTGAGAATGTAAGAGCTAAGGTTTACCAGCAAAACCATTAAGAGCCATGCATATGATTTCTCCTCTCTTTAATTCCTATGCTTCACTGTAAAGAGATGATGCACATAAATTAGTTTGCACCACATATCTATGAGAGTCAAATTCTTGGAAGTCTTGCTGTATTTGTTTTTAGAGATATTCTCATGTGAGCTAAACTTTAAAAAAAGGGTGTATTCTTTTCTTTCTATCCATACTTCTTTCTGAAGGTGATAACATTTCAGTCTCATGATAAAGTACTACCACAGCAATTTACCACATTTTATGTCCTTTATGATCAGCAAGAGAGGATGCAGCGTGTAGTATTGTCTTGGTCTTTCTGGATCACGTCAGCAGACTCAAAAGATCACAAAAGCACCTAGCAACCTTCACAAAATCAAGCACCTTATCAACAAGCAATAATATATTAAGCCCGTACACATACATAGTTTTGGTAATGAAAAGTAGAATATTTACCTTGAAGAATGCTACAGTCTGGGTAAGAGCAAAAAGGTTAAAATTAACAATTTATATTCTATTATGCAAATACATGTAGCACTTAAATCACATGTGAATGAGAACACATGTGAATGAGAACACAGTCTCTTTTTGGACTTCTACTGATGCCTGGATTAGGATCTAAGATCCTTCAATAATTGTGGTCTTGCATTTACATATAAATTTACTGTGGCATTTTCTTGAAATGCAGATGCAGCTTTTTTTTTTTTTTTTTTTTTTTTTTTTTTTTGGTAAAAAAAGGAATCTGTGAAATTGCTTTTGCCCTTGCTACTAATGTATCAAGTATCTCCAAATGTTTCTCACTTGTACTTCTGATCTTCAGGAGTAAAATGAACATTAAAAAGCAATAACATTGCCTTCTTTCAGATCTACCTTAAAGTTCATCTCATACCACACCTGAAAAATATGGTAGCAAATGCTCCATTGATTTAAAAAGCATTTGTCCAATAACCCACCCACTTAACTTGTGTATTTACTGCATTAAACTCTCTATTCTGTGGTATTCATTTAACAATGAGTACTGCTCTTAAGTAATTTGTTGTCCGTCTCAGAAATTTTTTCCGTACACATTTCCTAGTGCACTGGAAATCTCACTGCTAAAGTCCTGATAAGTATATTTTAGGATTACCACAGATCAAATAATGATCAGAAATCAATTTATTAAAATTAATGATTTAAATAAGGGATGCAGTGGTAGACAGAGTATTCTCCAGAGTTTAAATTTCAAATATTACCCTCATCTCCAAAAGGACTTAGTTACTTACTTGCATTAAAAAAGGGAGGAAAAAACCAAAGATCTCAGTGCTCTGTGCCAATCATATAGAAAATAGGTAATAAATCCCTTTTTCTTTTCTTAAGAATTCCAGGATTTCAATTTCTTCTCTATGCTTTGTTTCATTACAGTACACATATCTGTGATCTAAATCTTTGCCATTAATAAGTTTTATTAGTAGATTCATTCTCTTATCACTTATTCCACTTAATCAATATCAAAAACTCTATGTACAAATAAATATCACCCCAGACATCAATCTGTGCATTTGAAATCATTTATTCCCTGTAAGATTCATTTATGAAAATGTCATTGTAAATCCTTCCTTCAGCTATGCTATAAATGTCCCTTTCCAATAGTTCAGCTTAAGCATATAACATCTGCCTGCAAAAATTATGGAGTGCCAGTAAGAAACCCCCGCTGCTCACTTCATATGCATATATCTCTACATATATGTATGAATAAACATATGCATGTGTTTGTGCATGCCACCTCACCCAGAAAACAACCCAATGATATAATAAATATTAAAAAGTAATTAAAATAACTGGGATATTATTTTCTTCAGTTAGAAGAACTGAAGAAACATTTTTGAACAGCCAGACATCTGATAGAATAAGGCAGTCTTACTGAAAATGAAGATACATCATGTTACATGAGGAATTGACATATATGCTTTGCTCTTTTCTTTAACAGTAGCTGTTATTTGGGGTTTTAGTTCAAAATGGACTTCATAAAATAAATGTTGCCTGTGGCAGAGGTAGGCAAGGGTATTTTCAACAACCTCATTGGTAACCACTGGTGATCTGTTGGACAAGGAAGGAGAAGAAAGGAGATTTTAGAACCATAAACACCCTCCCTTATAAATTTCACCACAGAATCAATAGCTCCATATATGATCGTCCAGATGACCAGTTTTATACAGATTCTGAATTCAGTTTGGTCTTAGCTGGAGATACTGCCTTGTATTTCCCTGGGTTAAAGTTGGACTGCTCTGAATAATGAACCAGGACTTTTACAAAAGAATCCTAGAATACCATAAAAATGCCATAAGCCACCCAGAAGTAACAGACAAAAGAAAAAGTCTTTGCAATGTTGAAGACCTGACAAGTAACATGTCCAGAATTCTCAATGACCCTGTTGCTTCAATATTTTTTTTAAAAGCACTTTTCATTACACAGAAATCATGACACATTTTTGTCTTTTATCTCTTTAGCAAAAGAAAAAAACATCAACTCTAACTTCTGTAAAGAAATAGATAGAAGCTCCTTTACTGGAGGCCAAGACACCCAGATCAAGATCTATTTCTAAAAACTGAGTTACTTGTTTGTCAGATCAGTAATAGAATTCTCTGAGACTCATTTTTTTCTTCCTCTTCTCATATAATTTTCACAGTATGAGTTAAAAGACTTTAATAAATCTAAGGTACAAAAAGGCTTATAATGAACCTGTCAAGGGGCTTTCTTGTAATTTGCCTGAAAGTATATTATTTCCCGAGAATATGATTCTGTCTTCATATAATTCTTCCTGAAATGCCCAATGCAGAAGTCTGAAAATGGATGTTGACAATTTTGAATACCATCCACTGGTAGTTGCTATCCAAATATGCTGCCTGAAATGCCTTAGAATAAAGATCCAGTGTAAATCAACTCTTGCAAAGAAAAGTAATTTGATTTTTTTTCTGAAGAAATCTTTTTGTCTGAAATGGTTGAACCTAGCAATGTATAAATCTATCTTTCTAATGGTCAGTAAGTTTTTAACACAGTTTAAGTACTACTGTTCAAGGTGGTGCCATCAGTGTTTAAACACTGATACTGTTTAAATACTGATACAAATACTGTATCCCACAATTCATTTGACATAGACAATATCCAGCTGGTGTATGGATCTGTGGTTATTCTTCACTACCTCTTTCAGTGCAGCACTTTGTTCAGCACACATTGTTCTGAGAGTTTCTGGGGATGAGTAAGGCTGGTGCTTCTCTCCCTAATATCCTCTGCAGGGAGTAGAATAATAGGAAGATGATCTGGTTTAGTGCAGTAGTCTTTACATTTTGTAAATCCCAAATTATACTCAGCAAGGAAGAGAGCATGGCTGTTTGCCCTTGAAACCAGTAGAGGAGTGATTTGTCTGGTTTCTTCTTGTTTCTAAAAGAGTAAAATAAGACAATACTTACTGTGTATAAGTTGTCTTTTCACAGGATGCAGTGGAATTTAAGTTATATTTAACACAATGACAGAGTCACCAGATCTAGTCCATATACATAAATGTCTTCAATTTAACATGGCTTCATAGGCATTCTCAGCAATATGAATACATTTTCTTCATGTAATATGTTTCCTTCTATTCTAAGTTTTTCTTGATTTCATGAAGAAACACTTTTCAAGATATTTTTGAAGGCTAAACACCTTTTTTGAAATCACTACTATTGAAAAATTATTGCCTCATTTTCTGTAGTCTAGACACTGAGCAGTTTGAAGCAATCCAATGGCTACAGTGTAGCTATCTTCTATTATTTCTAATACAAGTATTAATACAATACTGAGATTTCATTTAATATCATATGGAATAGCAGAATTTAAGATTATGACTAATAATGCACTAATAAAAAAAAGGCTTACATGAGAAATCAAAATTAAATGGTTTAATCTGAACTGATCTGATCCAGAGCAAGATTTTTCAATATTTGGCGAGCATTTTTATCTCATCTCCTTATTCATAAACATGTATGAAGAAACATAGAAGCACATAATATATTGATTTCTGCAATTAAATTTACTTTGGTATTCATATACTAATACATTAGTTTTCCATGTTGCTTGCTGGGCTCCTGGAAAGTGATCCAGCATTAATTATAAAAAATCTGCATCGACAGGTGAAATACTTCTAAATTACATACTCTGCTTACTTTTCTCCCTGTAATATCAAAAGTTTACCAACCAGTAATACAAACCACCCAAAATCTGTCTGGACATTAATGATTGAGCCTCTGGCAAGGTTATATTATTTCATAATAAGAGGCTTGATGGATGTCTCAATTCAGACAAAATATCAAACTCTATTCCTGAACACTGAACCAATGCTGCTGGGGTCAGAACAAGCCTGAGAAAATTTGGAAAAAAGATTTAGAACTTTTAGTGCTTTAAGAAAATAAATTATTGTAAGGGACCACCAGTAGTCTTTTCAAAAATAGTTTAGAATTTATCTATTTATTTTCTAGAAGATAAGTAGTTGTGAAAGTTTATTTCTCAGATACATTCTTGCAAATTAAAGAAAGTCACATGACTACAAACATGACAACTCTAAAGGACACTTGTGAGGAGCCAGTTCAGTTTTGTCATCCTCAACAATGGTTGTCAGAGGCACCTCAGGGAGGGGTTGCACATGTGCCATGTCCAGGAGGCAGCAGGAGAAGATGGAGGAAAGCCTTATCTCTGGGGCACTTTGCCTGGCCGCCAGTTCATGTCTCACATGGGACAGGCAGTCAGCAGGGGAACACTGGAGCCACTGTACCCCAGAGACACTCTCTAGTGAGACATCACGAGGCCTCTGCCAATGGACTGCGCTGGGATATCGGACTGGGCCATGGTCTCCTGTCAGCAGGCACACTTTGGGAGGAGCCAGGAGCATAAAAAGAAACTGCACCCAAAGCTCCAGGGGCTGGTCTATCCTTTGCCTTTTGACCCTTTGTGGGGCTTTGCTTTTGGAGTCCTGCTTTTTGGCTCTCCTGCCCTTGCTGGTTCCTGCTTGCCCTCGCGTCTGTCCTGCCTCCCTGAGTCCCTGACCAGTGCCCTGCCTGCTTCGTCCCACCATCCCTGTCCCTGCATCCAACTCTGCCTGCCTCCAAGCCTGACCACAGCCCATCCTCCAAGCTCCTGTCCTTTCTGCCTGATCCCCGCTCACCTCATATCCAGCCACTGCAGGGGCAGTGCCCAGGCAGGCACCGTGCATGGCCTCGGGACATTGACAGCACTCCCTGACCTCCAAGGGTAACACCATCCTTTCCCTCTCTCTCCCCTCTCCCTCTCTCCCTTGCATTTTTATTCCCCTTGCTCTGTCTGCTCTAGCCCTCTTTAGTAAAGTCCTTTTATTTTGTCTTTTTGTTACCAATAATCGGTTCTCAGATACAATGTTTCCCTCATTTGGCTTAATTTTGTTCACGACCATCCATCATTAAAATAACTCCTCCCAGTTCCCAGCATTGGAATGCGACAACATTATACTGTGCATTGATGCAATTTTTAACTGGGATTCTTTGTCTCCTGTGTTGAAAGATTTTTTTTAAAAATGCAGTGAAACAATAGGAAAAAAAAGGTCTTAAACCCTCTTATCCAGCCAATAGAAGGCAGCCACACTTGTCTTCCCAGCTATCCCTCTGTCAGAAGAAGGGCCTGACAGACACTCCTGCACACAGAACTTTTTTATTAATTATGGTCTTTGCTGAGATAATACCATTGTTTCCTTTTCCTGATCCAAATAAAAATGACTGGCAAGTCTTTCTTACCTATAATCTCGACCTAAAAAGGACAGATTGACAAGTACCAGTTCACAGGGACTGTCTGCTTCCTCCCACCAACTGATCCAATGATTTATATCCATTTCTACAAAGTGGTAGCAACTAGTTGGTTGACTTCTTTTTTGAGCCCCAATATGATTGCTAAGAGCTACTACCACCATCTCTTTAATATTTTATAAAGCATAGCTTAATAATTTGTAGCTGAATAGTTCACCAAACTACTAATTTTAGGTGATGGAAATGAAAACACAGAAAAGCTTACAGTTTTAGGGTATTTTTAAGACAGTTGTACCAAGATAATTTGTTTCATGTTTTCTGACATTGTACTGAAAATAACGAACTGCATTATTTTCCTAGTTTAGGGCAAATTTGGGAGAAAACCTCCAAAAGGGGCCCTCCCAGAAAGCAAAACCACACAGCCCCTCCCCCCAACCAGTTCAGGAAGAATTTCCTGACAGAAGTGGAAAAAACCTGTTTATTTAAGAAGCAAAGCACTCCCCAGCACAAAAAAAAATGTACAATATCAGATGGAAAAACTCATTTGCCACTCTGAAGAGATGATAAATCCAGAAAATCTCTCCAGTGGGTGTCACTCTGTTATCAATCCCTCTGGCACTGGGAAAGGCTGCTGCCCAGAGTAAGCCGCAGTAGGCTGCAAAGTGCGAGCCTTTGGTGTTGCCTGAGCAGGTTCAAACAGTTCCAAAAAAAGGGGAAAGAAAAACAGTCCTGAGAACTTCTCTGCCTCAGCTAGCTAAACTAACTAAAAAACAACGGAACGCCATGTTCTGCCCCCTCCATGCTCAGACACCACTGTGAAGGAGTGAGAGCAGGCTGGTAACAAAACTCTATGCTTCTTCTTCTCCCTACCTTTGCTCTCAGAGCCAGTCTTGAAGGCACAGAATATAATATCCAGCATAAACAGAACACCTGATTGGGGGTACAAGCAGCATAACGTCACCCTAGGATAATTACTTACAAGTTTTTCCAATTATCAAAGACAAGGGAATTTTTTTTTCCTTAGAATCCAACATGTATGCTTAATTTGAGAGACAAACGAACTCTCTTGTATCCCATCCATTTGCAGAAAATTAAAATTTTCTGAAAGTCCATAGTTCTTATACACCACTAAGAATACACATAATCATCTACTAGTTTATTTTGAAAGCTCAGATCCTGGAAGTCTTTTCAGAATGTATATTTTCCTCTTTCCATGATAGCTGTTTCAAAATTTTTATTGTCCCAAAAGAAACAAAACTGCCTGGATTTTCAGTCCTAATCATATCACTTTGGGGCATGTGGAACAATCTGTAGTTTATTGTTCAGCACTGGCTAGTGGGATTTAGAAAGGATTGGAAAGATCTGTAAAGATGTTCACACAACCAAACTGACGGATTACTTGCACAAATACTGAAATACTATAGTTCTTTATTCACAGGCAGATTAAACAAATACCAAGTAGATCAATATTACTTGGTGTCCAGTTCTGGGCTTCCCAGTTTGGGAAAGATGTTGATATGCTTGAACACATCCAGAGAAGGGAAACAAAGGTGGTGAAGGACCTAGAACACAAGCCCTATGAAAAACAGCTGAGGGAGCTGGGGTTGTTTAGCCTGGAGAAGAAGAGGCTCAGGGAGACTCTCTTATCTCTCTAAAACACTTAAAAGGAGTATTAGCCCAGGTGGTGTTTGGTCTCTTCTTCCAGGTAACCAGTGACAGAACAGGAGAATCACAGATTTAAACTGCACCAGGAGCAGTTTAGGCTGAAGATTAGGAAAAAATCCTTGACAGTAAGAGTAATTGGACAGAGGAATGGGCTGCCCAGGGAGGTGATGGAGTCCCCACCCATGGAATTGTTAAAAAAATGACTGGATGTGGCATTCAGTGCCATGGTTTAGTTGATAATATGGTGTTAGGTTATCAGTTGGACTTGATTATCTCAAATATTTTGTCCAACCTAGTTAATTCTGTGATTCTGTGATCACAACTTAGCCCAATCAAAAATATGGAATTTATTTCACTGAATGTTACATTATAATTAATACTTATTCTCCTCTTTCTCTTTGTAATGTGAAAAGCACCAAGAACAGCAGCAGCAGAACCCTACTGACAAGGGCCACTGTACAAGTGACCTCCTCAGGTGGGTCAAGATGAGAACTAGAACTCTCATGAAGGCTTCTTACCTTTTAGCACATGATTTGAAAACCTGAATACAGAAGTGTGTCATCATCATATGGAAGCCGTGGATAGTGAAGTGATTAATGATAGCATTGATTCTGAAGAATTTACTTTTCAAATGGAGCTTTTTATTAATGGAACTTTTTAACTTCAAAACGAGACGTGGTGGAAATATTGTTACTGATCAGGCATCATGCAAGTTGTAGAAGAGTAGATAAGCAGTCTAGTCAGAACTCCTGTAAAAATGTTACCACTGGTTCTGTGAAGAACGCTGTACCAGAAGAAGAGTCATAATTTCATTTGAGACAAAGAGCTAACCATACCTTGGGCAGATAAGATAGCAAACATTTTCATCACTTTTTCTATGGTGAACCCATTGGAGCAAACATGCAAATTAAGACACAGTAGAACACGCTTTATTTTAAAAAAACACAGATGAGACCACTGCCTCAACTGGGAATCTAGAAAAAAAATGCATTCACACAAAAGAGAATTATATAAAGAAAGAAAAAACTGCTGTGCATTTTTAACATCTAGTTCCTACATTTTCTTTGTTTTTTTTTGATACAATATGACTATGGGTAGAGAATGAAAAATGGGAGTTATCTGCTAATGTGAATAACACACATCATCACAAGTGGTTTGCTTTTAAACTGTATTTGACCAAAGAGGGAGAGAGAAGAATCATCATCTTCAAGGAATATAAATCATGTCTCAATCCAAGGCATGAGAGAAACGAGGCTGCTGCTGCTCCATGTCCACAGGTTCAACTAGTAGCACAGCTTGCATGAATACAGATATAAACAATGATTTCATTCTGCTCTCCTCTCTGTGTAAGCATGAGAAAAGTTCACTGGTAAAAATCTATTTATGTGCATATGTACAATGAGGATCTCTCCAGCAGCTGGGCTGAGTCTGTCCAGTTCCTGACTCCTGCACCCCAGTCTCCTGAGCTGTGCTGGCCCTGGGCAGAAAAGGTCCCACTCTGTTGCTGATATGGATTCTTGTAAACACACTCATCTAAACCTGCCGGGGACTCCCCTGGTACCACACCTGAGCCCCTCTGCTCTCAGCCTTAGAGACACACAGGTGCTCTCACACACACGCAGATGGGCTTTTATGTAACCTAAAATATTATATCATCCAAATATTTTTTTTAAGCAGTGGGGAATATGAAAATACTTTTGGTTGTTTGGTTTTCTTTTAATTTGGAGTGAAGCACCAAAGAAGATTCCTGGGAAATCAGATAAAGCATAACATTAAAGAAGTGGGAGACACAAGGAAAGTGCTTTCTGTAAAAATAAAGAAGTTTAAAAAAACAGAAAAATGTTGAGACTTCCATTTAAAATAACATATGCACAATATATTTGCATGTTAAAATAGCTTATGCAAATCTGAGCCAGTTATCATGTTCCTGACAGGTTTTTAATGTGAGATTAACTCAACAGCAATTCTTTGTACTGTTACATTATTTTTGCTATTTGTTCAGTTCTTTTATAAAAAAAAAAAAACTTGTCAGTTCCATTTCTTTAATATTTATGATTTTTAATTAGGTCATAGAAATCATTGGTTTCTTTCAATAATGCATTTTCCCTAGAGTTTTCAATAAGATAAAAACTTTACTTGCAAGGTTTCAACAATACCTAATTATACAATCCAAACTTTAAACTATAAATTCTTTTCAAAGTCAGGAGAACTTTGATTTAGTAATTTCTGCTCTATATCACTCTCGATTGTTTAGGCTGTTAAATAGCTACAAAGTCTCCAGAGAAGACATTATGCAAGTTAGTCTTTTTCTGTCACCTTTGTAGGATGGCCTTTCACTGATTGTTCATACGTCTGCTAATTGTGGCATTCCTAAGAGGCAAAAAGGTGACATCTGATTTGTGTCAGGTAGTGTATAGAAGTAAATGTTGCATGAGCACTGTCTTCTTGTTGCTTTCTTAGAAATTCAAGTACCTTCCACAGAAAAATTTGCATTCACTATAATATAGGATAAATCCTCATCAGTTGTCTATCGTTAATTAAAGGCTTATTCTTTTAATTAGACCTGAAGAACATTTTTATTTTTAAAGTTTTAGTGATCATCCCAGAATAGCCCATCTTACATGTAATTTACCTTGCATTGTAAGACCTGGAAATTTAGAAAAACTGAATGCATTGGACTCACACTTTAGGCCATTTAAGCTGTATTTGACATACAAAAAACATGCATAAACACTAGGGTTCATGTGATAAAAATTTCCAAAGCGTGCTGCAACCTTCATCGGAGACTTCTCCTAAGGACTCTTCCTCAGAGTGCATCTTCCACCTCAAGATTTGTTGCTCCTCATCACCATATTAGAAAGGCTGAAAGACATTTTGTTAAAAATGTCTTTTTGTCTTTTAATTGTTTGGGAATATGTTTGACAGGCTGATTTTTTTTAAATTTAATATTAGTGTGAATTGATTAGTTATTTCAGAGAACAATGTTAAAGGATTTTTGTTTTTTACCAAATAAGTTTTTAAAATTTTTTGAGGGAGAAAACTCTATTGACATCTGTTTGCATTAAAAATCATAACCTCAGTAAACATAAAAAAAGGACTTTTGAAATTAAAAACTTAAATTTTCTTCTCAGTCTTGGGCCTACTTAGAGACTAGGTTTATTTATATTTAATGTCATTTTGAGCTGATGCTACAGTTTATGGTGGCTCCAGGATGTTTATCTGAGAGCAGGCATCCATCTGTCCTGTGTTGCTGAGGATAGCTTTGGAGGTTAAAGCAGAACAAATGCAGTATTAGAAAGGAAAGAAGCAGAGAAATACAAATTAGGTTTGGATATAGGTATGGGTTTGAAGGGCAGGGAAGGACAGGATTGTTTCTTGGGGACATTATCTCTCTGTAAAACATGCTTTCCCTAGCTCAGGGAATTCCTGAGGAGCTGGGACTGACAGAAACACAGAAAATAAGAAGGATCACCTTAATGAACCCATTTGTTGAACCCATTTCTAAATATTCAGCACGGGCTACTCTTCAGCAACTACAGGAGAGAGTCAGGGATTTGTTGGGCAGGATTTTCTTAGGGCGTTACTGCTCTGGCTGGTGACCATCCCTGTGGCTCAGACTCTGGGCACTGGGTTTGACCTCAGCCCTGCTTGGCTGGTTGGAGAAGCCAAGGAAAGAACACATGGGTTTCAATCAGACTTTCCCAGCCCCTAGGACAAAATGGGATAATACTTGAAGAGGCAGGGAAGAAGCATTTGTGTCTAGCAGAGTATGGCTCTTTTCAGAAAATGCTCTACTCGAAACCCTGCTGTTCTCCTGATCAAATTCTGTGAAACCTGCCAGCAAAGCATTGCTTTTTGTACTGCTCTTGTTCTGGTCACCATAAACACTTGTTATCAGGTTCCTTATTAGACCAAGTAGCAACATTCTCCATGGAGAAAAGACTATAGAATTGCTAGTATCCTTTAAGTATCAATATAATGTTATGAAAGGAAAACTAAGAAAACTGTTGTCTCAGTGAGGTTTTTAGAAAAAAGCTTAGGCAATGGCACACAAATTCTTTGTGCTAGAGCATTCACCACCCAGGGGAAAGAAATGAAAAATTTAAGCTCCTATATATTCTTAATTCAGAGGCTTATTAGATTTTCATCTTGATTCAGTCCTAATTATATGATTGCAGTGGTCTTTTCCCCTGTGTTTAGTTCTGTACACTGGCAGGATAATGGTTAGTTAACAAACAGCTGTTCAATATTTTGTTTTGGTCTTGTGCATTTTGTTGACCTATACTGAATTTATTGCACAGTTTTCAACCTCTTTATAAACTCAGAAATATTTATTTACATCTGGGGTTTTGCATAAAACGAATCATTACACTATATTTCAGTGTTTCACAGGTATGAAACATTTTCACAATATCCCTATGAGAAGAAAGGCTAGTGTATATATATTGCAGATGGGGACAGACAATTTAAAATAAAAATGTCTCCTGGAGACCTGTCTGAAGACCACCTTTGCATGTGGTCTTCCAAAGTACTGTTCCTTCTCACTGCACTTTACACTTACAAAGCATATCCCCACTGACCTGTCCATATGTCAAACACCCTGCTGATCCCTTCAGTAGATGGCTTCTGCAGGAGATATACCCCTAGTTCCTTGCCATCCCTAACTCCCAGGATTTCACTGATTTTCGTTTTTTATTTTATTAATATATAAAATCTCATGCAGTCATATATATTTTCCTCCCACCTTTGTGTAATTTTTGTTGCCCTTCTTCTTAGTTGCTGTATTAGTATTCTTGAGTTAGGAAACTCTAAAATCATATGATACTTCTCATGCTTACATCTTTGAGGAAGTGCAATTAATTTCATCCATTAAAGCCTCTCATTAACTATATTAGATGGTTTTGTTTTTCTAGCCAATGTATCAACAGAGTAAATATATATCTACTCTGATGTCTTTAGCTAAATATTTTTTTTTCTGCTGAGGCTTTCTAGATCACTTCTTTCTCAATTTCTACTTACATTTCCCTACCCACATACAATGCAAATTGAATTATGTCTGTTGCACTGTGTTGCATACTCATTGTCTTTTTAATCTTACTGAAAAAATACTTAATTGATCGATTAAGGCAAACAGCCCTAAAAAATTCACAAAATTGAATATACATTTGTCATTTGTGTGAAAAAAAATCCCAACAGTAGCGACAAGGTTTTGAGGTTATGGAAACTTTTAAAAAAAATAGTATTTTGCTTGGTTACACAAGATTTGGCAAACTTCAGATGGATAAACATTTATAGCTAGATATTTACTGTTTTTAAATGCTAACAATATGGTCAGCACCTGAGTTAAACCATTGAACTCATTGAATGTTGGACTAACATCCTAATTGCAATAATGATACTTGTAAAATATTACCAGGACTTCAAGCTGAATATGTGAAAAAGTGCATTTCGATCTGGTCCATTTTTTGAAGAATCATTGTCTTAAATAAGCCTGCTGTCTCAAGACAAAATCCAAGCAGCTTTTCCTATCATAGATATTTTGCAAGATGAATTTTTAGAAATAGTGTAAGATGCCAGAACATTTCATGGGGCTTATAGGATGTATAAAACTGGTTCTGCTGTATTCCAGGCAGGGTTTGTTTTTTTTTTTTTTTTTTTTTTTGTTTTTTTTGGGTTTTTTTTTTTTTTTTGTTTGTTTTTGGTTTTTTTCTAGTAGTTCTTTACAGAATAAAAAACATTTTAAATCTTGATGTTCTAGTCTCAATAGGTTTACTACTGTGTGTGACACATACTCGTGCACTTTTTGTTCACTGCAAAAACCTGTCAAAAGACAATGATGGAGTTTTCTTCACCCTTTTCACAAGTGTATTAGACTACAGAATGTGTATGCCGTGATGAAACAGTCCTAGTGTGTTTGATGTGACAGTGTGATCCCATATCCTTTCTCTATGTAGGCCTTGCAGTCATAGAGCTCTGTTTTCTCCTTCTATCACCAGCAGACCCTTCAGTGGAGCTGTGTGCATACCAAATACACATGGCGACACTGGAATATCATCTCAAGCCTGACACTGGCAAACAAAAGAAGCATTAACAGCACTTCATTCATGGTAGGCACTGCATTTTCAGACAATATTTGTCGTCAAATTTTGGAAAATACATTAACTTTCTGAAATTTCTTAGCATTTTCTGATTATTTCACTAGCCCTAGTTAACACAACGATAATTGCTTTGAACCCAGTCATCTTAAAGATGTTAAAAATTTCAGAGAACACAATAATATGTGCAACTGGGAGAACATAAACACCCTACTGTAATAGGGAAATACACTGGGTTAAAAAGGATATTTAAAAAAAAATCAGAAGTGGTAGTTTTATTCAACATTCTTGAAATATTTTTTTCCCTGTGAGAGCAGTTACCTGGCATCTCAACAAATGTCTTGCAAAGTAGTTCTTTATGAGAACTACTTGTACTCAGTTATATAGTGACTTTCTTTTTAGTAGATCTGTACATAGTAGATATTATTAAAGAGGTAAACATCTTTATCCACAGATTACAGATTAATAGTGAGATACGATAACTTCCCTTCTTTGTTTAAGACCCATATCCCAACCTTCAAATGTACTTGTGAAAGAAATTGTTCAACTAGTAATATTTTTATAAAACATATTCCCTCCACAAGCTGCCTCAAAACCAGATATCTGGCTTCCAGTGTATATTGTTGTAAGAGCACCTATATTAATGGCAGCATCATTATAGGAAGCACTAAAGACAAATATATACTTTCAATCTTTAAAGAATGCTTTAGATTTCACATAAAAAATATTGTAGTTGACATGTTAATTACCTATTTCTATGAAAATTGGGTTAGCTTTCAGTTTCTGTCACTTTTTAAGTTCTTTAATTTTTCTTATCTCATCTTCCTCTTATATCTTCTTTTTATTGAGAAAATAAATATAGCAGGATCACAAAACATCAGCCCAACAAGTAGGTAAAGGGCAGCATTTCCTGAAATGGGATGGAATATTTTATATTGCTTACATATATTCATTGTTCAGCCATTCCATTAATTTTCTTTGTTTGCAAACATTCTGTTTGGGAACGGCAGACACTACTGTGACTTGATACTTCTCAACTGATAAAAGGCAGAAATTATAACAATGAAATATTAAATACACATGTAATATTCATTAAAGAAAAATAATAATACTTTGAAATATAATGGTATCAGATTTAAATAATCTAACATCCAGCAATTCAACCAAAAAAGCTATACAACAAAAGCCTCATTCATGCCCTTTTTCATGGCCTGTGCTGGTGAGCAAGTTGAAAGTGAATCAGAATTAGCCAATTTTAATGAATACCTTAGAATCATTCCACATTGATATTAATTATTGCATCCATTTTGAAACATTTTCATCCTCTAGAAATTTCTGTATTGGAGATGTCTGTAACTCCCTTTTACACTCTTCAATTCCAATTCGCTTTTACCAATAGAAGAAGATTTCACTATGACTTGCTGAGAAGCTGGGGAGACTCCAGTGGTGAGGAGTTTATATACATTGATAAAATGGGTTCTGGAGTCTCCTGCCTGGTAATTGTGATCCATCTGCAGAGCTGCACCTGAACAGTGTGTGGACTGGTGGTCACAGTACAAGAGAACAATTTTTCAGTTAGCAAACCCATTGGATGTGTCTCTGCACACAGCACTCTGTATGACCTGGGAGGTACATACAGGCTGTACCTGGAGCTGTGCTCAGTCTCAAGGCTTAGACAGATGATCAGCTGGACAGTCTCAAGGCTTAAACATTCTAGCAGAATAGGCAAGGGTATGCACTTGAACAGAGGCATAGCTTGTTCTTTGCCTCTGGAGAGTAAGGAAGGCAGCTGTGAAATAAAAGTGTGATGAAACATGTTAAGCAGCTGGCATGGAGCTAAAGCCTGCTCAGTGCCAAGAATATTTCTGTTATTAATAATGCATGTCACTGATGAGTGCATTTACCAATGCCCTTACAAATTCTACTACCAGTGCTGACAAATGGAAAACACACTTAATATTTTCAGAAAAATAATTTAAGACATTTTAAAGTTTGCATAATAATCATGTGTAGGAAATACCAAGTAAATGTTGCTCTAATTTATTGTTTGATTTGTCTTTTTTAACACTTTCATACAGCTGACTTTGGCCTAACTACACATACAGATAACAGCTGGTTTTCTCGTTGCAAGCTCAGCAGCTGGAATATAAACCCTACCCATAATGTGCTTTCAAAGGAAGGCTTCAGAGATGATAAGTTGGCAAGAAGGTGAGAACAAACATGAGACTGCAAAAAGGTGTAATGTTCACTATCATACCCCTAGACAACCTACCGAGCAGTAACATGTCTGACATTAAATCACCATTACTGTCAGTATTATTAGGTTTAAATCTGTTCCCCTGAAAGATCTCTCAGTTAAATGGCTTTCATACTAATATGCATTCTGAATAAGTGGAATCTCTCCTTCCAGAAATAGAGTCTGAATTTCTGTCTTTTTTATGATCCTATCCTTGTAACATTCTTGATCTTTCAGCTCAGGATTAAGGTAGAACATCGCATCTTACACTGCCATATTTCTCTCTCTGTTGGGAATAAAACTGACTTGTTTCACCCAAAGGTTTACCTCTTTTTGTACATGTGTTTGTGTGCTTAATTTGGTGCTTCACAGAAAACTTGATATAAAATTTAAAACAATAGTAGGTAAATCCCAGGAAAATACTGCCCACTGTCCAATTTATATGTCCATATCTTCTATATATTATACCTAAATATTTGCAATAAAATGCTTGATATTATTTAACCGTTTTCAAAAAAATAATGGTAACTGCACGAGAGAGGCAGAAAGAAAAAAAAAAAAAAACAACCTGGCATAATGTTCTATAATGTTTCTATGTATTTTGTTGCTACCATAACATTTAAGAGAGATGAGGTCAAACAATATCTGCAGTGGAGCACATGCAACAGTAGGAAAAAAAATCCTTTAAAATTTTAATTCTACATTACTTAGAAGAACTATTATCAGTTAGACTTCACAATGACTAGAGAGATTTGGAGCCTGTAATGCAGATGCAACACATGGTCATACTGACTTAAGTGGGTCAGCACAGATATATTAATTAAAATAATTTAACACCATTAAAAATAAACTATGTAGTGATTATAACATGACAGGTGGCAAGACTTTTCTGTATGCTTCCTGGATTGCATTGAGCAAGTCATCTGGCCTACCTTTAAAAAGAAAATACTGTGAACTTTTAGAAATTATAACATTTCCAAAAGTTAGGAATATTTGTATGTAGACAACTGTTTAGTAAAAAAAAATTCCTACTGCTGAATCAATGAGCCATTAGAATGTGTCATTTTAGTCCAGAAAAACATTCCTTCTCAATCTATTTGCCCAATTAACTTGTAAATTAAAGAAAATAAAAAATCCTAAACCTTCAACTGGATATAGAATTAAGTTTTTCTTTATTTTCTAAAGTTATAGTCCATGACATTCCCAGTGAAGAAACTAAGCTGGTATTCTGTTTAAATGGGCTATGAGTGTTTAATTTCTTAGTCAATGTACTTTGTTATCAACTATTAATTTACACAGACAATTTGGATTAGATTAATTACAATAATAATTAACCATTCACGTGAATGGTTATTATTCACATGAAGGTGATGTGACTTGATGCTGTTTGAAGTTCTCTTAATTTTTTTTTTTTGTTAAAATTTGTTTTGGAGAGAAAAACACAGTTTCTATGATTTCCCCATTTTTATCATTCAATGGAAGATTATTTGTTCACACTTAGAGATATATGGCATAGTTCAACAGTATCAGCACTCCTGATGTTTCCAGTATGTGAACACCACATTGATGTTTATGAAAAAATGTGCATGGTATTTGCTTGACAGAGTGGGTCTACCTTCCATGACACTTTTGACAAAATAGGCTTTCTTTAGGCTTTTATTTTGGAAATGTCATCGGACTGTATCCAATATAATTCAATATAATTGAAATAGCGCACACATGGACTAATGCTCCATGCATTCTCTGAGCCAATGAGAAACCTGCTGACAAAGTAAGACTGACATTAGCAAAGTTAATTAATTCACTACATTGTCCTCAGGGAGTAGTATTGATCCAAGCATAGGCAGGTGGATTGAGAAAGAAAATAGTTACAGCAATAGGTAGAGATTTCTTGACATCTCAAGGCAATGAATATTCGTGCAGTAATGTTTGTCTGACATAAAGGTCTTCACTTCTGCTCACATTTCAATCATTATTCTTCTGACTGGTTCTTTTCCTCTGCCTGTGTGGTCTACTGGCTGAAATATTGCATAGATATTACATTAGTGTGAATCTGGGCAAATGTCACACTTCATACAAGGACTGTCCACTGTAGACCCATTACTGCAGGGAGCAGAAGCACAATTTGTATAGGAATAGAGTTGGCATAGGACCAATTCCTCACAGAGTGATCCACAGCAGTCTCACAGTACATGAACAAGGTGAGCAGAACCATCTGCTCATAGGAGTCAGGTGTATCCGAGAATCTATGTCACCAGGCACGTCCATCCCAATGGGGAAGCTTTGAGTCAAGCCAGGAATCTGAGTCAGCAAGTCAGGGTCAGGATGTGCAGATCTAGGAAAACAAAACTTATTTTGTGGGTAGTGATGAAGCATTGCACTGTAGCTTTGTTTTTCTTTGCCTGTTTTGAACATCAAGACCATAACTCTGCACTGAAAGTAGAAGAAAGAGCCATGGAAAATGTAATGAAATAGTCTTGCATCTATATTACCTTTTGACAGCCTTCTTTGAGGTGCACTTGCCCTGCCTCCTGCCCAGGTACAAACTCTTTATTTCCAAGACCCTGAGCAGCAATCCAAAATCCCTGCAGTTGAAAAGTAGAGAAAAAACCTTCCATCTGGAGAAATAGTCTCCAGTCTGACACCTTCACAGGACCTGTTTATGCTACAGTCTTCTACTCTTAAGCCCACAGGATGGCAGAAACACATTTTGGCCTTGCAGTGAGTGCATAAAAAATCCTCTGCATCTCCTGTTGTCAGCTTACACTTGACAGAACTTAGCTCTTTACTTGTTAGTGTTCTACTATTAGGGAAACCTGCAACCTGAGCAACCTGAACCACTACTGCCTTGCCACCATGGACACATGAATGAGCAGCGTACATGATACCTAGATGGGCAGTTTGCACACACGCCTGACATAATTTTATGTTTCAGCACTCACTGCTCACAGGTCTAGCTCTGCATAAGCTCCTTCCCTCCATGACCCCCATGAACCCTTCAATTAGAGAGACCATCTCAACTAGATGTAGTGGTTTTGGACTGGAAAATGTACAACTAACATATATATAAACAAGCAGAAAACACAGGCAGAACTTCTATTCTCTGCTTAAAAACAATTTCCCAGACTGCATGAACTTATTTTTGTTACTAGTATCCAAAGAAACACTGCCAAATTCCAGAGACGATGCATGGAGCCTATGACAGGTATGTACTCAAGCGTTTACAGTGTAAAGGAGAGGTAGCCTGTTCTGCTTTCTGTTTAGTTGGGTCAACTCTTTTTATCCCAATGAAACCAGCTCCAACATGTAGGGTCTGATAATCCCTTAAGCAAAGAGGTCTCACAGCTCAGTACTGAAGGCATTTTTAAAGCTGCTTCACAGTCAAAATTACCTCTTTTTGCTTGCCTTTTGCTACAGCATTCTGGGAAATAACAGCATGAGTCACACAGTGTCCTGTATATAGTACTGCGTGTGGCATCAACAGGGCTGGGCTCAGTGACGGGCAGGTGTTATGGCAAGCAGGAAAACATAGCAAAAGGTCTATTTTGGAAAAGGTGTCGTGATCTTCCAGGGCATCTCAGCCTGAAATACTCTGTAGGATACCAGTGACTTAAAAGCATTGGGAAGGCCAAGCTCAGATTTTACTTTTAAAGTACTTTCTTCAGGCCAGAGTCACTTCACATGCAGGTTCTGTTACCAGATACACAAATTTGCAATCTGAAAGAAATGTATTCTAAGAGAGATTAGATAAAACCTGCACTGCTCTTGGATGTTGCACCTTTAGCAACTCATTGTGCTCAGTCTAGTTTTCAGACTTCTGAGTTTGGAATAGTGGAATACAATAACTGTCTGTGGAATACCAAGTACTTAAAAGTTCACCAAGGTCTGATGCATGATTTAATCCCTGATTACAAATACACTCTAGCCTCAAAAAGAGAAGAAAGAGAGAAACTTCTAACAACATATAGACATATCTTAAGGCATATGTCATTGGGTGAGACTAATTTCTGTGGTGCCCAGTGACAGGACTAGGGGCAGTGGGCACAAAGAGAAACACAGGAAGTTCCAACTCAATATGATGAAAAACTTCTTTAATGTGAGGTTACAGAACATTGGAACAGGCTTCTCAAAGAGGTTCTGGAGCCTTCTCTGGAGATACTCAAAACCTGCCAGGATGTGATCCTGTGCAAAGTGTTCTGGGTGAACCTCCAGTAGCAGGGACTTTACACTAGATGATGTCCAGAGGTCCTCTTCAATCCCAACCATTCTCTCATTACGTGGAATCAGAGAATATTATTGCAATCTATTTCAGAGGAACTGGGACTCAGTAATTTATAGGCTGTGATTAGTATACAAGATTCATTACTGCCGCTGAGAAGGAAAAACTGTAATTTAAAATCTAACAGTACAAAAAGCAGAGCAAATGAAAGCATTTTCCCAAAGGTGCATGATTATAAGATAAACGTACCTTGAGACTGAAATCTCATGCAGAGTTTTCTAATACTTAATTAAGTGAAAGTCCAAGTGGTAGAGAAAACCCGAGTGGATAAATGACCTTTATTTTGGACCCCGCAGTGTTAGCCTACAGTTTCTTAAGTATTAGCATTCAGTGTGGTTTGTGTGCTGAAGAGGTGAAAATAGAGACAAACTTCAACAAATCTACCTTCACTTCTGCAAGTTAACTATATAAAACTTGCATAAAATCAGGTGATTTTTCTCTGTGGCCACTTCTTCTCTGTCATGATTTATTTTTTTTAATAAAACATAGCTACTATTTAATCTTCTATATATGGTTTATTTAAATAATGAGAACTATGCAAAAGAGGTGGGAAAAAGAATATAAAGAAGGCAAATGACTTTTCCCTTTAAGTTCTAGGGGTCCCTTGGGTTTTCATTTCAATCTCCAATAGGAAAAATTGACTTCCTATTCCTAAGGGAAACAAGAAAATCCCTTATCTTTGGAATAGCTTAATCTTTTTCAATTTTAGCCAAGTGGTTCATTCTGATTGTTAACCAGTACATTGTACAACCCATTGTTCTTTCTTGAAACTTTCTATTGAGCCTCCAGTTTTGATATTTTATATTTTATCAGACTAATATTAGTGACATAGTGTGTATTTTCTCATTTTAACCTCAAAATGTGCAAATACTAGATAACAGAGTATTAGCCACAACTCTGATGGTGTGTCTGGCTGACTATTGGTTTGGATATGGATAATTTTGAAATTCTTGTAATTATGCAGGCATCTCCATGTGCATTATGTTGCTATGACTTTGTTACTCTCTGTAGCTTTTTCTTCTGTTCCCCTTTTTCATTTAAGCATCAGCCACTGCATCATTCCATTTTTTTATTATACATTGAATATTATATATTGAATAAAACCAAATTTTAAAAACTTTTTAAAAATATATACATCTGTAAATAACCTGTGGTTGCCTTTGCTTATTCTGCACAATTTTTGACATTGAATGAATCACACACAAGGTTCCTTCTAAGAAGCAGATGTTCTCTTCTATGCACATACCTCCAGTAGCCATGCAGGTATCTTTCAGATCTGGTAGCTTCAAAATGAAGGAAATTGAAGAAACTATTGAGGTGAAGAAAGAACTCCAAGAAAATCCTGGTCAACTACAACAGATCAGGAACAACAACAGCAGTATGAGGCCCCATTGTAAAAGGTTTCTATCCAGTGAAATTAGAAGTATGGAAGAACACGAGATGTAGCATTCTCATATTCTTATTTCAGATAATTGCTTTACACTGATTTTAGGCAGAAGAGGTAAATAATTCCCTGTGTCTCTAGTATGTCCTTGATGTGGGTGTGGAAATCCATAGTACCACTATATTGTACTTTTGTCCAGTACTTTTCTTATTTCAGTGGATATATCATAATATCTTGGTTTATGAGGAATAGAGGATGAGCATAAAATTATTTATGTAATACTAATGAAATAAACATTTCCTTTACAACTCACTGAGAACATTCTTCATTTTCTTTTCTTAAAATTTAGAAAACCTGCTTATTTTTCCCTTCCCTTCAGTGGCTGAACTTCCTAACAAATCTTACTCTTTTGTATAGTTTATCTTTTCTTCTTAATCTTTTTGTTCTCTGCTTTATATCTAACATCTAATGGTGACCTTCATTTAAAGTCTGTGCTGTGTTCAGTCTTTCCCTCACAAATAGTGCTGAGAAGTGGATTTTAACAAAGTAAAGGATTTCCTTTGCAGCAATCCATTAACTTTACAGAGGACACAAAAAGCTGCTTACACTAATGAATGCCACTAAAGAGATAAAAAAAAAAGAAGAAGAAGAACTTTTTTTCTTCCAATTCCTAACATATGTGTAGCTTTGTCTTCTCCAGGCCACTAATCAAGTTTCTGTCAGAGATACAAAGAAAGGAAATTGTTTCAAAATGAAAATTGGCAGGAAAAACCAGACATTTTAGAAAGGTGATCTCTCTAAGGATTGGTATGAGGATTACCTGCATGACAATTATTTTGCTAATGAGGTGGTATATTTTAGTATCAAAGGACTCTTTTGTGTGTCAAACCTTTCAATCACAGGCTCATGGAATCATTTAGGTTGGCAAAGACTTCTAGGAGCTCCAAGTCTAATGTTAACCCAGCACTGCCAAGTCTACCTCTAGGCCATATCCTTAACCACTACATCTACAGTCTTGACTTTTAAATACCTTCACAGCTGGAGACTCAACCACTTGCCTGGACAGTCCATTCTGAAGATTAAGATTTTTGGTTGATTTTTTCCTAGTATCCAACCGAAACGCCCACTAGCACAATTAGAGTCTGTTTCCTCTTTTCTTATTTCTTGTTTTTGGGAAGAAACTGACACTCACCTCATTACAATTTTGTTTCAGGTAGTTGCAGAGATCGATAAGATCTTTCCAATATGAAAAATATACATGAAATTGTGGTCTTTTTTTCTGGCCAGCTTGATCTGGGGAAGATTACTAGAAGTTACACACTCAAAATATATATAATTCTGATTAATATTTTCAATTCAGTATAGATAATAGACTGTTTACAATATAAACATTGGTACAGTAAATTCTATGTGGTATACATTACAAAGATACTACAAAGAATATTTCTAATTTTTACATATGCAAGCAAGAAATCATTTTTGAGGGGAAAAATAACAAAATTACAAATGTATTTGCTTTGAAAAACAAACCCTTATTCTTACTAGAGCTGAAATTTAGTCCTTAAATTTTAGATCTTAATGACAATGAGTATGAGTACATTAAGAGAATGATAATAAGACAAAAGTGAAAAACTCAGTAAAGGACTTAAAGCGAACTTCTCTTCAAGTAAATCTTATGTCCTCAGTCACTGAGAGCATTTTGATTTAAGGTGTTCTGGTGTCTTGTCAGACAAACCTGTATTATCTTCTAGATTCTTCATTCCTGGAGGAATGAAAGCAAGGAATGACTCTTTGGGTAGGGAGCACATAGAAAAGAACAGAGGACATAGAAAAGTATGGATGACATAATGGTTGCATTATAAGCATGATCCATAATAAAAAAATCTACATCTGTATCAAGCAGTTCCTAGATTTCTTACCAATATGTAAAAACTGAGCAGATTATATTATTGTATGCTGCAATTCTTTTTCATGCACTGAACTCCTAAAACTACCTTAGGACAGTCTGGGTTGATTCAGACTCCAGGATTCTCAGCTTGATATCATCAGTGATTAAATGTTTAAAACTATTGTCAGAATGGGATAATGACGATTCCATATTGATAACATAATGCTCTGTAGAAAGGAACAGGCTCCCCAGGGAAGTGGCCAAAACACTAGCCTGGGTTCCTGGCTTCAGGAAGTGTTTGGACAATGCTTTTAGGGACATGGTGTGATTTTTGGGGTATCCTGCACAAGGTCAGGAGCTGGACTCAGTGATCTTGATGGGTCCCTTCCATTTCAGCATATTTTATGATTCTATGATTCTATGAAATATTTTTCCAATGTTAATTGGTTAAAGTAAATGTGAAATTACTTGTGTCTAAAATATCCACCCAATAGATAAATTAGTTTGATTAGTGTTTATCACAGAAAGGAAGATAGAAGCTGAATCTACAATATAAATCCCTACTAACAGAAGCATAGGACAGTGCTTCCTGAGGAAGTGACACTCAGCTTTACAGGAAAACCACATCCAACACTTTTCAGACATGCTTTAGTTCTGCCTTTTTTTCTAAGTGAGATGTAACTTGATCCTCACAGCAGAGAAGCATCAGAGTGAATAGTAAAAACTGTGAATCTAACTGCAGCTGCAGTTACCTCATTACCTAAGGACATCCTTTAAAAATGGTTTGAAAAAGTGGCATGATCTTTATGCTGGTAGGAAAGGAGGCTTTGGTTCATAGTAATGCTGGACTTGATTGGTTGTATGGCAGTTTCATCTCCTCTTCTATACACTTTGTTCTATCAGGGTATGTCTCAGTCTTTCAGCATCGAAAACTATCAGAAGAAGAAGCAGAAGCAGATGCTTTTTCAGCTCTGATTGTTGTTTGAGTGGTTCCCAGTGATCATCTTAACTGGATGTGAGATAAAGATTTTGAAACTTGCTGTGGGTTATTTTCCTTTTCAAAGAGATAATTAATTTTTTTGGCAAGTATACATAATAAACTGTATGGTATCATAAACCAAGGGTCCTTCATTCAGGTACTGAGTAACAAATCAAGTTACTTTTCTGAAGGAGGTCAGAAAGGAGTGGAAGGTATTTCCTAACCATTTCCTAAGTGCAAGAAAAATTGCCTCTGTTTCCATAGGACATTAAAAAAGCCTTCAGTATGTTATTCAGTTCATCCAGAAAAAATTGTATTTTGGTTAGGATTGAAATAAAATGTATTTGATCTCTTAAAGCTACAAATAGACCTGAAATGTGGAATTAAAGGAGAACGGCTCTAAGGAACTTCCTATAGCATCTGTTCTGTCATTCAAATGTAGTTCAGATGGAATCACTGGAACTGACATTGGAGATGGTATTTTCCTGCTTTTCTCCTCTATCCCTTTGTCTTAAAGCTCATAGCAGGTTTCCATAGGTCCCTACAATCTATAAATTATTTACAGTCAGCGTCTGTAAAAAATGAAATATAGAAATATAAAGTGAGACAGAATAAGCAACATCTTTGTATTCCTCCTTTACAGAGAAGTAAAGACTGAAGTTGTTCCTGAGGTCCTGACTTCAAGGATCAATAACAAAATCTCACACTTTAGAGGTCCAGGCACTTTTCTGAAAAGATTGAAAAAAAGTGTTTCATCCACAGAACCTTAACTCAGCAGGTAAAAAGAGAACAGATTTTCACCTTCTCTTGAAGTATCAGATGGGAATCTAGAGGTAGAGGCAGGGCACTGAGGAAGGCAGAATCACTATTCTGGTGAAGTTCATTAAGTGCTATTTCTTCATGACCCAAAATTTTGGAAAATGGTTTCAGAGAATACTAAAGCATTGAGAACTAAACCTGCCCTGTTTTCTCTCAGAAATAATTTTTTTTGAGGATACAAATAAAGAAAGCAATTTGCTGAAAAGTAGCTTTACATGGCGTCATGCTGTCAGAATCCCTACACGTTGAACACCATTGTAGTATCTTTAAAGAAGCATGAAGAAAGGTATCAAAGACACCAGGTACATGTTCATGTCCTGAGAGCTCCTTGGGGATGAGGACAAATGAGAGGTTTTGTGGAGACCAGCTGATGTGCCCAGAAAACTGAGCCACAGTCCTGATTAAGTTTCTGTGATCCGGCATGATGTAGGCAAGGTTGTGAGTAGTAATTCTATCAACAGATGTTTGTTGAGTTCCAATAAAACCTTAAATGTCAACAGATTCTGAAAGATTATAAAGAAAGTATTTGCATCATGCTAGGCATTTCAGTCAAAATAATGAATAAGTGCTGACATCAGTATTCATACATGTCATCTGCAAATGCAGTTCTTACACAGGGATGCTGTATTTCAAAATCCAAGGCAGTCCAATAGAAACTAATATTTTTTATGGTTTTTTTATTCCTTCTGTAGGAAGAAATTTTGCAACATACTCAAAGAGGGATCTATACATATTATTTAATTCCATAGAGAAAGAAAGAGAAAACCTTAAAGGTTTTCATTTTCCCCAAAATGTTTTTATTCAATTGGTTTTGGTTTGTTGTCTGTTTTCCTTCTTTATACAACAAAAGACCTTCTCTTATTCAGTGGTAACTTTATTCTTTGACTAAAGTATGGATTTTTAAAAATTTTATTATTTAGAATTTTTTCTTTTCCAAAGACAGAATATCAGTCTTTTTTCTTTGTCTCTTTCATAATCACCCCTAGAGCTGATGAGCTAATTTTGTAAGAGGAGCCCAACCTATTCACACCCAAAGGAAATTGAATTTTATCCTCATTCACAAAAAAATATATGTACACACTTCTGGCATTTATTGAAGTTATAAGGTGAGTTTCCCTTGCTGAACATCCACCTATCTCCGACATTTTTCTCACCTTTTTTTTCCTAAATGATTGTGTACTTTCTCAACTAAAAATACCAGAAAAAATGTAATAATTATCCTATTTATATTAAATGTCAGATGTTCCCAATGCTCAGTCTTCTCCTGCAGGGGTTGGATCTAAGAAAGTGTATCAGTTTCAATGCAGCTGCAGTTAGGCAACAAAGATGCTGTGTAGAGAAAAATAGCAAAAATCTTGCTTCAATTTCTATATTTTCATTTTAACACAAGTATTTTTTGCAGAATTTGTTTTATCACTATTGACAGGTATTTCAGTTGGAACTGTTAGGTCTTACTTGTATTTGTCCTGAGATAGGATATATAAAAAAAAAAAAAAAAATTTGTCCATCTTTCCAGGAAAATATTTTGACAATGTTCAAGGTAAAGAGTAGTGCCTATAATTCATTAGAGATAGGGTATTTACTTATGTTCTGTGGCTC
The DNA here is from genome assembly GCF_017590135.1 of Pyrgilauda ruficollis. NCBI lineage: Eukaryota > Metazoa > Chordata > Aves > Passeriformes > Passeridae > Pyrgilauda > Pyrgilauda ruficollis. The sequence continues at coordinate 9,871,318 of NW_024525156.1, forward strand.
CCCACTAGCAGTGTCGTGTCATTATTCCAACTCTAGTCAAAAAAGCACAAAGGAAATCATTCTCCTGCAAAAAAGGATTCTGCCAGCTTTGTCACAGAGAATTGTGCTTACTGCTTCATGTCGCCAGGGAGAGGCAGATTCCTCTGAAGGTCTGATGAATCCCCCGTGGTCTTTCTCAGCAGGACAAAACTCATTTATGCTTGTTGCCTGCTAATTTTGCAGTGGGAACACAGGCCAGTCACCATGGGTCTCATAGACTTACAGCAACTCATCGCCATGATCTGTGAACCTAAAAGAAAATTCTCACACTTGAATTAGAAAAGATACCATATAAAGTGTCTCAGCTCAGTACAGGGAAAAATACTCTGGGATATAGTCACACAAGTGCAGCAGCAGCTTTTTCTCACAGCTCACCAAAAACAGATTTATATATAAATTCTTGTATCCAGGCTAAGTATACTTAGTTACCAGAACTCATCAGTCATCATGTTTAGATTTGTAAAATTCTAAGTGGACAGTGGAGCTAGGAGGAAATTTTGCTCAACCAGTGATCTCAAAATGTCTTAAGATCATTATGGATGGTAATCCATATGATCTTAAGATCCATATGGATGGTTCATCTGGTGTTGATACTGGAACTGTTACTGTTTATCATCTGTATTAATGGTTTGATGGAAAAGAAAACAACCTCAGGAAATATAAAGATAAATCCAAGCTGAGGGTAGTGAATGATATGCTGAAAAATAAGGCTGTTGTACAGAAAGTCCCTAGAAGCTGAGGGTTGAATGTACATCACACAATCAAACAACAGAGATATTTTTAGTTTTATTAATTACAAATTTGATTTTTCTTTAGGACAATAAAATACTGAAAACTATGATTCTTTGTGTCCTAACCATAATTGTCCTCATAAAGAACCCTTTTTATTTCTGTGAGATATAGATTATGTGATCTGCTAATGCTTTCCTTAATAATTGTGAAGAATTTTTCCAATTTCTACCACATTTAGGACAGAAGTAGAGAGCTATTAAGATCCAATAAGTCTTATGAAAACAGAGACAGAAATATAAAGATTATTGCCCCTACTACAAGAAAAAAGTTCAGTTTCAGCTCAGCAGTGTTGCCAGGCACACAGAACATAAAAGCTTTCATGGAAGAGAAAATGAGTTGAGGACAAAAGCTAAGGCGCTAGAAGGCAAGATGAGACAAAGCAGTAACACTTTGAGAAACAGCTAAAAAACCTGTGTAATACATTCACACGAAATTGGACTTAATCAGTTCTTCTCCTCATGAAATATCTTGGAGTTGGAAGTTCGAAAACTTGTAGCACAAAGTGAGGTAAAGAACAGACTAAGCTTACAGAAAACATAAGTAATTGACAAAGCAGAAACAAAGTATTCTCCCCCACTCACAAAGAAAAAAAGTACAAAGCTGTTGTCATAAATTGGGGTATGAATCCTGGTATTTCATGGAATCACAGAATATGATGAGTTGGAAGGGACCCTCAAGGATCATCAGTCCAACTCCTGACCCTACACAGGACATCCCAAGAGTCAAACCATGTGCCTGAGAGTGTTGTCCAAACACTTCTTGAACTCTGTCAAGGTTGGTGTTGTGAGCACATCCCTGGGGACCCTGTTCCAGTGCCCAACCACCCTCTGGGCAAACTTGCAATGTGCAATGACTGAAGAATTCCAACACTGGAAAACTTATTAGAAGTATAAATAATTGATGTTACTATAGGGGCTCAGTATGATGAAATTGTGTGAAATGAAAGTGGCAACACTTATGCAATTAAAATGTCAGTATCTTCAAGAAGTTATTACTGACCTTTGAATCAGCCAATATCACCTCTGCCAACCTCTTATAATGGAAATCTTTAGAACAGAAGAAGTTTGGATTTAAATATAGTATTTTTCTCCTTAAAAGAGTGAAATTATAATCTATGAAAAGAGTAGAATGTATACCTGATGCATGGTAGTCTACCTTTTACAAGATGCTACCCACAAAAATAAATTTTAAAAAAATTTTAAAAAAAGCTCAGAATTCTGAAACTTGAAATCCCATGTTATTTTTCCAGCACACAGCAGCATAGACTTTTAATCCTTTACATGCATCATTTTCCTTTGCATGTTCCAGTTCTTTAGTTTGATGAGAGCAAACCTTCCTCTTTGTGATCTACTGGATATGACATAGCAGCAATGAAAATGTACTGCAAGTATCAGACACCTTTTCTGATGAAATGGAAGTACAGCTTGATTCAAGAAAATCACTGAAGTTTTTTAGCTCTGCCAATTCTCATCCTTCATCCCTGGTAATTTAATTATTGTTCATGAGGAGATTCATCTGGGTTTTTTTTTAATTGCATTCTTGGTTCAGTGGGCAAATGCAGGGTTAAAGCTGCATCTTCATTCTGGCAAATGCCTATCCTTTCTGTGCACCCGTAATGAAGCATGCTTATTATTCCATGTTAGAAACACTGCAGCTATCAAGATGGGAGAAGCAGATGTTTTCAGAAAGGTCTGGGGACAAGTAAAATGAGCAAGATGGAATTAGAGACTTTGAAGGAGGAACCCAAAATGAAGATCCTCAATTCCTTAAAGTTTTGTTTCAAAAGAATAAATATCAAGGCCGCTTCTTTGTTTAATACCACAGGGTTTGAGCTGCTACCCTTCTCCCAAGATATTTAGTGCCATCCTGTCTGATGAGGTCACCACAGCTTGTGATAAGAAAATGTTTAGTGAAGTAACAGATGAGTATATGATTGGACATAATAGAATGTTTGATTGTCTCTCATTAAAACATTTTCAGCTTTCTCCAATCTAAAAATTTGCTTTTACTGGTTTGAATTAGTTCCCAAAACTAATGTTTGAGGCAGTCTATATGAAAGGGTAGGAGATATATTCAGATGACATAATGGATCACAGGATTTAATTTCAAGCTCCTCTTCACTGGACTGGTTTGGATTATCAATGTGTAAAATTTCAGGGGAGGTTTCCTAATAAGGATCAACCTTAGACACATACTTGTCACATTCTTAAACATTCCTTACAAGCCTGACAGGAATATTTCTGTGCTGAATTCAAACATCATCTGCATTAGTAGGTTCACACTGGTGCAATTTACTTGCTGTTGTTCCACAGTGAACCTACACTGATATATTTTAAGCATGCTTACCTAAGGCTTTCAGTGTTGTTTAACTCCCTCAGAACAGTATCAGAGCAGATTTCTTTAAAGATAGTAACAATTATAATTCTGCCAGCCTAAGCAGAATAAAATAACAGCTAGGAAAAAAAATGTAATCCTTTACAAAACTCCAAACTAAACCAGATGTTCACTGAATGAGATAGTAAAGCATGCTCATAATTCTCTCTTTGTTTCCAACACACCATGACAACCACAGTATCCTGTAGAGGGATATGTTGTCACTGTACAGCAAATGCTCTAATTTTAGATGTCCTCAGTGCTCTCTTTGCAGAGTGCATAAGGTCATAGGCCAGAGAAGAGTCAAAGATGAATGTGGACAGCTCCCATGGTCTATTCTACAGGCATTCTAGTCATGAATATTAGGCAGGTACTACACAAGGTGCTAGGAACACAGCTCTAGAAGAGGGAGAAGAATGAACTGCCTGGACACAAACTTCTACAAATCATTCAGTGTGTGGGCTGCTCAAGGACTAAGATGAGTGTCTTTCCTACTACAGACATTATTTATGTCTTTCATGCATTTTTGGTTGTCTTTTGGGATGAGATAGCTAACTCAATATTGTTTTTCATGAAATATTCTTGAAGAAGTGGAACAGGGATATTTTTTTGGATTTGTCTAGAAGAAGAGAATATCAGATGACATGAAAACATTGAAGAAGACACTGACTCTAGGGAGATAAAGTTAGATATGTTTCTAATATTGTTGCACATCAAGGTATTTATTGAGACACAAATCAATCAATCATTTTTCCAATTGATATCACATACTGGGGTCTTTTATTAAATCTGTAATTCTGAAGGACAAAAGAATAAACCAGAAACTCCCTAGACAAAAAGGTATCAGAAAGGGAAGTTGTGGTGAAGCAGTACAATCCAACACTTGCTTGAAATCTAATGGATGAGGCCCATTCGGGAGTGTCAGACAAGTAAGACCTGACGCAGAGATATATGACCTCCTGGCAATCTTAGTGTCCATCTTGAGTTCTAAATACTGACTTCCAAATTTGTTGTAAAGATAACTGAATTGGTAGAAAAAAACTGTAACATCTTCACCATGCGTGCCAAGAGTGATTGATAAAAAGGTTAATTAGTATCTACATCAGTACTGACAAACGAGAAATAAATGATGTTCCTGACTTTCTGCCCCTCCATTAAGTTGCAAATTATAATTGTGTTAAAATACATTATGATGCATGCCCTTGTATGATTTTTCAAGGTTTCTAAGTAGAGAATGAGAGACTGAGTCCCAAGGAACAGTATTGAACAGTATTTCCTCTGTTCAGTCTTGCAGTGACAGAAATGGAAGGAAAGTGCAATCAGCACTGAAGGCATCATAGGGCTTTCAAATACCTACAGCAAGCAGACTAAGAAAACAGTCCACTACCAAATAGAGGGCTTTTTTTTAAATTTAGTAGTAAGCAATTATTTCCTAGGAAATCCCACTGCAGGTTGAAAATTTGGAAGCAGAGCTGCTACTGTTAGGCTGGCTTTTCCTACTCAAGAAAGAATAGTGTTTCTTAGGCCATTTAAAAAGCCTCTTTTAATTTTCACGTGCTTCTTTCCTTTGCTCTGAATGGTCTTGTGCTTGACTTGCAGGAGTCAGTTTACCCAAAGTCTGGTTTCTACACATGGGAATGACTTGCACTAATAGTCCCTGATAAGACAGTGTGGGTTCTGGACTCCCTCTTCAGTCAGTGGTAACCTAGTGTAGGTTTGGCAACAGATGGAAGAGTGCTTTTTGAACAGCTGCCTACCTGCAATCCTATGCTCCTTTGCACATAACACAGATTTAGAGAAGCATTTTATCAGGACTTTTGTTTAAGTGTTCTTTCATGGTGTGAAATCATGTTCACTTGATCTGGTCTCACTCAGATTTGGTTGGCTGATTGTTTTACTCTTCCAAAGTTCACACCTGTATGACACTATGGTGCAATTCCAGACCAAATACATTCTGTTGAAGCCATTGAAGGATTGTCAATGTCCTTGTCAGCCTAGGAGATCACTGTGAGAAAAGAAAAAAAAAAAGACAAAAAGAAAAATCCCATTTATTTTTTACAAAACAGGTGTTTGAAGCATTTGCAAAAGGGAGCAAAATATGAAAAATTGAGAGAGTAAAAGTCACTGGTATGAACTATAATAAGGGCTCAATTAAGTCTCAGTAGTTGTAAATAATTGAAAGCATCTACTAGTTTAATTTTGATTGGTACATTGAAAAAGTATAAAAAGATAAAGTACTTAATGTGATCATCCTTTTTTTGAAGTTACAGGCAGAAAATTTTCTTGCAGATCATTCCATATCAGTCAGTTCTTCTTTTGTTTCTAAGAAATTATGCCATCCCTCCTAAAAAGTGCACTTTGGGTCTATTTTTGCTTTCTGCTATGTGGGTGGTACTCTTCAAGTAAGGGCTTCCAACAGAATATGATCTGAAATTGTATGTTTCTGTTGTTTTATATTTGTTTGCTCTAATTTTGAATTTTATTTAAATATTTGCATATTTTCCACAAAAATATTTATATCCACTTGCACTTGGATTTGAGGGGAAAGTAAAGCAATAGGCTTTTTCAGCAATAGCAAAGCAAGTATAAAATATAAAATCAAATATATTTTTAAAATTTAAAAAAATATAAATAAAATTAATTGTAGACCTTTTAAAGTAAGTAAACTTAGAATTAAATTACCTATATTTAAACATACCAACAGAAGTAATCTAGGACATACTTACCTACTTTCAAATTTTACATAAATTATTCAGATGTATTTCTTGAAGTTCTGACAAAATGACATTAAATATGACTATATACATTCCACATCATGTGAATTAAGAAAATTTGCAAAGGCTGATATTTTTGCTGGGGAAACACATGGCATTCAGTGTTCATCACTATGGATATTGTCATTTTAAGAATGTCTTTGTCCTGCTCATAACATTCTGAAAACATCTGAAAGATTGTCCCATAAGCAATAATTAGTTACTTCCCTTTGTGAGAAAAGATGCAAAAAAAAAAAAACAAAAAACCAAAAAAACAAAAAACCCCAAACTATCAGAGAAAACAAAAGAAAAGCAAAAAACACCCCCAGATATTAGTGTATGGATATCAGCACATGTAGACATGTTGTCCCATATGGAAAGAGTTCTTTCCAAAGCAGCTGGTAGGTATTGTCCTATCATGACAACTATTGGCAACAATTGGTATCTGCCAATATGGATAAAAACCTGCTTCAAATGATGCTTAGAAGTGTGGAGATCCAGCAGGCAAAGGATAGCAAGCTGGGCACTGAGGCAGTTAGTTTGTTTCATATTCCTATGTAAAGCACGGTATATTTGAAGTTACCTACTCCATAGCAAAGAACAATGTTTTGTCCATTTGCCCATTATAAATGGAGTAATTCTGGCAAAACAAGAGAAAACACAGGGTATTTGGAAAAGAGAACCTTGGTGCTTGACCTCTGGTGCCAGAATTGCTCTTGCTTCCAGCTGGCTCTCATTTTTGTCACAAAACATGTGGCAAGAAAAATCCTACAGTGCATGAAACTGGAGTTAGGGCAAGAATGATAAAATAACTGCCCATAAGGCTCATCAAGAGAAAATCTTGCTGTGATTTTGAGAGCAGTGTGAGCTGGATGTACAAGTGAGCACATTTATGGCTCATTTATCAAGTAATGAACCATCATATGATGTGATGAAGCTCCTTCTTCCCATCAACTCCACACAAATTGAAGAAGCTCTATAACAGGTCTTGTTTCCCAATGCTTTTTCTTCTTGTCTAAACTTTCTTTACTTTGAAACATTGCCTACTAAGCAGCATAAACATCTCCTATGTTAAACATGATTACACTATTCATAAAATGAACCTTTCACAGACGGCTGCCATAGAAATCATATATTTAGATTTGAAATTGCTGCAATCAGACTGTACTGCAGTTTTAAATGCTACAGAAGATAGATGCATTTGTCTCCTACTCCTGAAAAGCAGAATTCACTGCAGAAAGAGCTATCTCAGTGAATGGTCACAATTTTAAGTGCAAAGAACAAGTATGGTTTTGTATACAACACATTTCATTTCCCTTCAAAAACCAATTGCAAATGATGCTCTCTGTGATGGGTGGTATCTGATCTGCTTACAGTTAATCTTTTCTAGTAAAGAGCATGGCTGGGCAGAATAACTCCTGTTTTTCTTACTTTGCCTGCTAACCTCTGCATCCAGCAAAACCCTCTAGCAAGCAAGGGTGAGTAACCTTTCAGCAGAGCATGCATCACACTGCTCAAGTGGGTGACTCTCCTAGACACAGGCAGCAATAGAAAATGAGCAGAAGAAACTAAGATCTAAAGAAAGGCTTTGGAAAACAACAGAACAAATAAATAGGCAAATATCAGAAGTGACAGGATGGAAAAATTACTAGATTACTAGAAAACTAGACAATGGGTATGATTTTTGCTGAAACTCATAAAAATTGGTTAACTGAATATAGGACTAGTTAAAATATAAAGAATGAAGTGAGGAGATGGAATAGTTATTCTCAACTCATTTTGCTGTTAATCTTCCCACTAATTTGTCTGTCTCTGTGTTTAGAAATGTGAAATCCTTTGTTGCAATAAATCGTTATCTCCGGAGATGCAGAGCTCTAGTACATTCAATTTATGGAAATGTGTATGAAAGTTTTCTGGAGAATGCTGGCATAGTTCTAAAACCTTGAATTTCAACAGGGCCTTATCTTTGATATGTTTAGAAGATTAAGATATAAGAATATAAAAATCACTTCCTCTTCAGAGGAAAGAGTTAGTGTAAATACTAATCTTGTTTCTCTCCCGTAAATGCATGAGGAATAATTGATTATGTCATGTTGCAGCAGTCTCCCTGTCTGTCAGACAAGACAAATATCCAAGTCATTTCTCAAAATTCATTATCAAAACAAACAGGGTGTCTGACAGTAATTTATAACTTGTGACTGTACTGTGGTTTGGCAGCACATTCACCTTAAGAGTTTCACTTCCTCCCTCTTTTTGTATGTGCTTACCTTTACAGTTTCCCTCATTTTTAAAAATAGCAGTAATCCAGACACCTGAATTGATCTTGGTTAAAAAAGGAAATTCTGGAGAACTAAGGACTGAGGAGGGTAAGTATTACTGTGGTCTTCTCACTAAATTATTAAGATTCCCTAGGTATCCATTTGGCCTCTGTGAAGAAAGAGTAAAGGGAATGCAAACTCCAGTGTGGAGTAAGCACTGAGAAGTGGTAAGAATTTCTTTATTTGCTCCTGCTGTTGAGTCCCTTGGCTCATGGAACTGCACCTTGGAGAGTCACGGAATACTCACTTTGCAGTTTGTGACGTCTTGATCCAGGGCAACACTGCAGGAATTCAGTATCATTCACAGTATGGCTGTGTAACACACCTGTTCATCCCACCCTGCAGTGACTGATGGCACAAACAGGAGATGAAGGGGGCATTATATACCAAAACATTTAGACAAATTTGAATTTTATGAGAAAAAAAGAATGCTTCATTTCCTTCATTCCATCTTAAACAGCCCTCAGCTAAATAGCTTAATAGTTTTAAGAAGAACTACTTCAATCTGATCCGTGATTTCTTTGCAGACAAACATCTGCACTAAGAAACCCCCATACATGTACACGTATACAGTAAAGCTGTGCAACCATGATAAGCAGTGATTTTTTTTTTTTTTTTTTTTTTTTTTGGTGCAGAATAAAAATACAAGTGCAAACGGGTTTTTTATATCACCATATTTCTGCAGGGAAAGGAAGTATATATCACTTGTAACACAATTCTGTTCAGCTTTCCAACAACAAACCAAACAGTCCTTCCAAATTTTTCTCAACTAATTTTTATGCCCCCTTGGTTAGCAAGGATGTACTTCAGGGTGGCTATCTTTGACCCTCTGTTCTTTTCAATTTAAAACAGGGTTTAGTGTAACTGGTCTTCGCTATTTGCTTTCTGTCCTTTGTCCTTCTACAGGCAAATCAGGCTTCAAGTGCTCTGCCAGTTGTTCCACAAGGGAAGATGAAAATATTGGCATTTTACTTGCCTTGGAAGAGGTTACGAGCAGTTAATTGTTCAAGATCCCATGCACGGAAGGCACAGTACAGATATAAATTATGAGTCTAGTTGCAGCAACAGAATGATAAAAGGCAACGGCAAGGAGGGAGCTGCTGCACAGATGTCTAATTGCTTGTATGCAACAGCTGTTGTAATTGAATTTGTGACAAGACTCTGGCATTAATGCAATGATTCTAATAACTGGACACATCAATGAAACCTAAACGAGGAGTTCCCATTGGCAGGACAAACTGCAACAAAAACTGCAATTGAATAATACACCAAACAAAAGAGAAATACCACATGCACGGCATTATAAAAAAAAACAAAAACAATAAACAAGTTTGTGCTAGCCACATCAAAAAATATTAGAATTTTTTCAGTCTGCTGAGATTTAAAGTACTCTCCCATCTTTTCAAATGAGTGTTATATTTCTTTCAGCTTCTGAAAATCATGAGTAGAACTCCTCTGTGTCCTAGAACTGTTTTCAGAAAGGACAAGTCAAGTCCTGCCACTATAGGATATGAGACAACATGACACAGACATGCTGTTGCTCTCAAGGCAGGAAAAAAGGGAAGTTTATTTTCTGACTCCAACATTTATACATTTTCAAAGGTGACAGTGGATTGGAGGGTGAAAATGCCGCCTCTCCAATGACACTGGACAAACCAACAGTCTATCAAGTTTCTCCTCCTCCATAAAAGAATGCAAAGCAATAAGTTGTTTACAGAAAGTGTGTGAGAAAGTTTGATACAAGAATGCAAACATCAGAAGGCTTAGAAAATCTTAAAAAATCAGAACGACAAAGTCCTAGTTATGTGGGTTCATCTAACCACACCCATCTTAATGGACGAGCTCCTTGAAAAAAATGTACATTGTAGATAACTTTCAGAACACTCTTCATGATCAATTTTCCTAACAGATTTGTTATAATGACAGTTTAGGTTTATTTTAAATAAAAACTCTGAAAGTAGTAACTGAAATATATGAAAAAATAACTAAACACACTGTTTATAGAGGTATATTGTCTGCTTTTCAGATTATGTTTTTAAATGAACACATTTTTTGATTTGATCGTAATTGGAACTGCATTTTTTAACATAAAAGAAAAGAGGTATTCAATAAAATGCAAATAAAGAAGGATTCAATGAAATGCCAAAAAAATTATCAGTGAAAATGCATGAATTGGCATGTCACTCCAGAAATAACATCTAGGATTCACCTAATTCATTATATTAATTATTGTTGGTCATGGATTTCCTAGTAAATATTTGCAATATTCAACTATAATTTTACTTTGGTGCTTGATTTTGGTTCATTGTAAAACTTTATTTCATTTTGAAACTGTATCCTGATGCCAGAAGCTACATCTTATTTACTTAAAAGGAACCCAGAAACCATATTATCTCCCAAAAAATAAAATCTAGCAATTATAGTTTAAAATTAGCTTTAATATAATATTTTTTTCACAAATTTTAATGAAGTAGTATCTATTATTTTATCATTTTTCTGTGCAAATGTTTTTTAATACTTATACAATAATGCTATTTCCTCTAGTAGGAAGAGTCAGCCTTAGCCCAGTGCACAGTGATGTTGTGCAACAATCAATCTATCAGCTGGCAGTACCGCTAGTACACCTAGAGAGAGGAGCCTGAGTTTGTACAGATTCTTTCTCCAAAATGCTGTGTCTGGGACCTATTTTCTCATGACACTACAAATCTCACTGCAGAAAATACAATTTTGATTACCTAGGCTGTTTGCCTGCCAATGAGTAATTAACGCTGTTATCACCTAATCAGCTGTTGTTTAAATGCAGAATGCAAACTATGTCCTTGGCTTTGTTCTTTTCGCTCTGAACACGGTATAAACAATAGGGTCTCCGATAAAAATTTCCCATAGCTCAGATTCTTGAAGTGTCAGTACACAGAGATCAGGAAGAAGGTGTACTGTGAGAATTTACTTCTTGCTGTACCTAAAGAATTAAACACTTAAGTATTTTGGTGTATGCATTTCCAAAGCTGTTTTTTCAAGACCTGTGTGAGAATGTTTTTATTTGCCAGAATATTTTACTTACTAGTAAAGACTCCTTATAATGCAAAATTATTTTAGCAGACCCTTCAAGGAACATTCAGCTCATGCCGGACGACTGAATTTCTTCTAACATCACGCAGGTGACTTTTAGTTTATGCTGCAGTCTTCTCACTTATTTCACTTCAAAGAGCAGCTGATGGATTAGCCATTCCTGTGCCTTTTCTACAGTAAAGACAGTGCTAACAAAGGTGCAGTCATGAGGCCAGTGATTGCTGACAGCAGCAGCAGCACTGGGGCAGCACACCCCAGAGTGGACACTGGGCTTTCACAACACAAAATATCTTATCTGCAGCCCAAGACACCACCTATCAGCTGTCCGCTCAGTTTGTGGCAACACTGGCCAGTTTTTTCACTGTGAATCATCCTCTTGTGCTCTAAGAAGATTTTTCCACTGACCTGATAAAAAAATTGATAGACAACACTAAGCTGTTCTTTTTCCCATTATTTTCTCCTAGAAGTAGAAAGACAATATCTGTACAACAAGGAGTCCTAGTTGGCAGTGTGGAAGACCCTGAGGGAAGATCATATTTTGAAGTTTTCTCACATTTTGTCTTTTATCTATTGATCAGTCAGAATTAGGTCATTCTCAATCTCTCATGCTAGAAAAAAGAAGTTAAAAAAAAACCCCATCAAAATAATGAAAGTAACCTCTGTCATCTGAGAAGATCTGAGGCAGAGCTTAGGTCTTCAATAACCACAATGACTAGCAAATCTATACGCCTTAAAGATAGTCTGTGTCTCTCTCTCATCTGATCAATTAGTTTGCCACATTTGAATAAATGTATTCTTATATAGTTTGGAATTTTATTTATTTATTTATTTGGTTTTGGTTATAGCTTTCGTGGCGGGGGAGGGGGTTGTTGGTGTGGGTTTTTTTGGGGTTGCTTTTTTTTTTTTTTTTCCCCCCAGAATTCTTGACTACTTCAATCTAAACCTTTTCCAGAGGGATACAAGCCAGGAGCTTTTTCATCATCAAGCATACAGACAGTTACTGCTGGGAGCCTTAGATCACATCTGTCTGGATTCCTGTGCTACAGAGGTCTTTGACAGATTTTCACAGTAAGATGCACTTCACCTCATGTTCAAAACCCTACTATGTGCTTCAGTGCAGGTGACTCAGAAAGTCAGCCACCAGCAACAGGGTGAATTTTCATTGTGCCTGGCCATAGGGGGTGACAGTAAGAGCTGGAAGATAACAGTACCAAAGCCGAGATTTAACTGCTTAATTGTATGTGAACCAGATACTTAAATTAGGTTTTTAAATACTGCAGACTTCCTCAGAAAAGAAACAGGAGTACATTTCTGTTATTTATGTTAAGAGTTTACAGCAAAAAAGAGTTTTAATTTAGATACACAAGTTAAATATCTAAAATCAGAAATATGATCCACATATCTAACTGCTCCTCTGCACAATGCTTTTACTTTACCCTCTTTATTAAAGTAATGAGTATACTACAAAATATTAGAAAAATCAGAACAATTCAACCACTGAAGACACCCAGAGCTTAAACAAAACTCTTAGAATGGCATTAACCAAAAATTCAGCCTGTGAATCTTTCTGGGTCCCAAGCTGATATAATTCTCATTTTTATCATCAGATTCAAAATTAGAAGAGCTGTTGATGGATTATTATTTTGAGTTTTAAAAGGAACCAAAATTTAAAAAAAAACAAATCTCCTTATGCATGCAAAAAAATGTATCACGTTCAGTTTCAGTTAAAACACATGTGATGTTTCTGACACCTTGCTTTTCTTGAAGATAAGCGTTTCGACTTATGTTTCCACCCCTACAATATTGGAAATTGAAAGTAATTCTTAGTGGTTTGACTTATATTTGGAGGTCTTAACAAGAGCCACAGGTTTTTCAGCCTTGAAATTATTGAATCTAATATTGAATCTAAATTCACCCTGATACTGTTTTTTCCACATCAGATCTAGTTTTACATCATTTACATTCTTTCTAGATACATGTTTGAAGCCATGTATGTAACACTGGGAGTTCCTGATTTCCAAAACTGGTGAAAAAAATGAAAGCATAAAGATAGGAGTGTAAAAGCAAGACCCCACTTGTCCACACATATAAGATCAACAGTAAGTAAAGCTTCCACCCTATAGGTCTCCTTTCAAACCTCTTCAGTAAACTCCAGCAGTATTATGTACAACTAGCACTACTTGGAGCATAAAATAACATTTTTTTCAGTCAGAAGATCAAGAGAGAGAGAATTGTTTCAACAGTTCAAGATACAATCAATTAAAATAATATATGCTGCAGAAGACATCACACATCATAGTGTGGAGCCACTCTTGCCTTCTCTTTCACACAGTATTTCTTCAGTGTAAATCAGGACATTTGGTTTTATTAACATAAAATGGGTGATAGAAACGTAGGTATGATGTTTTAGCAGAAAGGGTTACATCTTTATTAGGGCTTGGGTTCTGTTCTGCAAGCATACATAACAAGGGGTTTGGTAATGATTATATTTGGCCAAATTACTCTTAAACAGGATCTTGCCTAACGTCGATGGGCAGTTACTGGAAGAGAAAGTGTTAAGGAACCTTGTAAACCACAAATGTGTGGACAAAGAAATAACTCCATAGTACCTCTGTCCTTCCATTTCTTAAATTAGGCTTAGAAGTTCATTCAGAGTTCAAAGCCTGATGTCTGTTAATGAGATAGACGCTATTAACCAACTCCTCATCATTAAGATATTTGCTTCAGAAAGAGTTGCTAAATTTGAAGAAAGTGTCATGTCAAAGTTCAACTTCCTGACTTTTTAATTTTTCTCTAGGGAAGAAATGATATGTGCCAGGCTCTTATCAGGCTTGGTTGATAAGGATCCCTTGGTCAGTGTGCTGGAACATTTTTGCTGGCACAAACAAGTGGTTATAGAAACAAGCATTTCTATGAACAGCAGGACTAATGAAGCCTGACTTGATTTAAATTTATGGTTCAAAGGATTTTCTTATACTCACAAGAAGAGTCCCTATTGTGTGTTACAAAATGTCCTTATGCACCAGTGTAACTCTTTGGTGAGTTGGGATGGATTATTTCCAGAGCAGGGAGAGTTTAGCTCTATTTAGGATACCCTCTTATATCCTGGCATGCAGTTTGATAAAAGAATTTTTAACTCCTCTTGTTCACTTGTCAAATTTGAGTAAAAATCATCATCTCATATCTCTGATACCTCTGATACCTATCTATGAAAGTTGTTGTGAGGCACGAAAATATACTTAAACATTTATCTCAGTAAGGGATACAGTCTCGCTAGAGACTTGCTTTCTTGGTTTCTTAGACATTTCAGCTTAAACCACCTAGCAGTGACAAAGCAGCTAATGGGATGCAGAAAAATTAACTTTTTAGAATAATCTTCAAACATTTCCTTACCATTACATTGAATTTTAAAAAATATATAATACTTAATTTTTTTAATTTTCTTTTGAGTTCTTATTCAAAACTTTCCTGGAGCTGAACAGATGAATAACAAATCCTCGAAATCCCCCAGTCAAAATTTTTTGCAGTGTTAAATGGATCAAACAAATAACTCATTAAGCTAAAATTAATACCAAATATCTTATATAGCAATCTAAGATCTAATTTCCTTATTGTGGCATTCACAGAAAAAAGCAAATATATTGAGTCTCCTGTACCTCATTTCTATTAAGTTGCAAAATACAATTTTTCAGTGTTATAAAAATATGGAACACATAGACACTGTTGTCAGGTTTCCCTAACTTAATTACAAATTTAACTAGAAAATTTGCAGTGCAGACATCCTTAAGATTTCATCTGAAAGACGCCCTGAGAGACAGAAAAATTAAGGAAATGCCAATTTTTTAAACAAATGTTTAAAGCTAGCTGTTTTTAGCTGTTTAAGCTGTTTTTCATTGTTAGTATGCCAGATCTCAGCTGTCAGTTTTTGTCCAAGCCATCCAGATATCTTACTATGCAAAACACAGAATCTGGTACCCTGATGGAGAATATTGCTTTACTCCATAATTGCTATTTATTTCACCATAAGTCTTTATAAACCAGCTACTATTTGATTAAATGTATCAACTCCAATACTTTATCCCCAGCTTCTCCTCTTGTCTAAGAAAAAAATGTTGCAAGTTAAAAAAAAAGGTTACATCAAGCATTTTAAGAAACATATGTCTGACTAGACAGCATGAATTGCTCTGGCAGTTTCTGTCCCAAAATTACAAACAAACCAAACCGAGCAAAACAAAAAAATACCCACAATCCAAACTGATTTTGAAACAAAAGATATAAACTTAGAACTAGAAATTCAAATTCCAAAACAGGAGTACTTCCAACATTCCTTTGACTAACTTACTTGGAATGTTGTTATTATTCAAGAGTTGTCTGCAGAAGAAGCAATCCATTTAAATCCTTATTTCTTTATTTTTTTCCTTATGTTCTGTTCTTAGGCTCTGCATTTTTCTTTCCTTATAAGCAGTTGTCTGCATGAATGTCAGCAATTATCCTTATTTCTTTAAATAATACACTTTACAACAGTAGACACAATTTCACATTCTCAGCTTACTTTTTTTCAAAAGCTTCTCAGGCTTTCTTTAGAGGGGAATGTGCAGACAGATTTTTGAAGCAACTGAGCTTAACATTTTATAAAAAATACTACATCCCACAAGAAATGTTGCAAAACACTATTTTAAGTTTTATTGTGACAAATCATAATAAAAACATTAGATTGGGGAATAAGAGGTTCACACCACCCTATCTGTTCTACAGATATCATATAAGAGAACTGATGTTTGAAGTGCTAAGCTATTCGGCCATCTAATATTTTTGGCTATACTCTTTTGCATGTGCATAAAAGTTCTGCTTCCCATTCCATCCATTAAGTACCCAGGAGCAGGAATATACAGCTCATTTAAATTTAAAATGCAGTCACTATATCGCCGTGTCCCTTAACCACTTTTGCCTCCTAACAAAGGCTGTTAAGTTCAGGAATATAAATGCATCCTGAAATGGATTAACCATACTCATGAGGAAAAATCAGTAAATTACCATGTCTTTAAGATGGAGGGTGTAAATTTTTTATGTAGGAAGAAGGTTACACAGGAAAAATGAGTGAGGGGAAAAGCAATGGTTGGGTGGATTTTATTTCTTCTTCCACATGATGCCCTAATAAAGTGGGCTAAGTGTATCAGCCTTATTCTTCTAACTGGAAACATTATTATTACTACAAATGTAGAATTTCTTAAAATGCTAGAATTTGTTTTAAGCAATTTTTAAAATAATTTGCTTATAAAAGTATTATGAAAGTTGCACTTCATTTCCCAAAAACCTCCGACATAAAGCTTAAGAATTATTTCAATTTTTATATATTATATCTGTTCTAATCTGTATTTCCTCAAGAGGGCTTAGAAAGCCAAATTCAGCAAGACCTTGTTATTTTATTTCAACCCATAATTGAAAACTGTTGAGTAGGTATTTCTTTCTGCTATACAGTCACTCAACTAACAGAATGTACTCTTAAAAAATACTGAAATCTTCCAGTTTCATTCCAACATAAAATTTGGATTATTTCCTCAAAAGTTTCTGATTAGTGGAAAGAGTTTGTTAGCTGTATCTGAAATAACTTCTCTGCTTGTTTAACTGCAAATTTTTGGTCAATGACACTGTAAATATATAACGAAGGTGCTAAAATATAAAAGAAGAAAACAAGTATGTTTTCCCAGGGTTTTTTTACCTTTATGCTTTCTGAGTATGTATTATGTAAGAAAAATTATTTGGTCTCACCTTAATAAACAGTATGTGACAGATGAAAAGTCTGCATGATCAGACTAAAAGTTGCATCTTACTCAGTTTTATATATGTGAGAGGGAACAACTATAGTTAGTTAAGGAAAGACCCTTCTCCTGCTTTATCTTTCTAACTTCTAGTTTGAGTTCTCCTAGAGATTTGAATTTCACCTAGAGTTTTATTTGCAAAAGTCACTGGTTGGTCTCTCCTCCATGTATGTGTTTAGTACTTTTTCAAATCAGTTTAGCCTAAGCTGAAATTGGGGACACAAACCTTACAGATTTTTAATATGCTCATAGATTATTCCTTACTGATCTTTTCTATGATGTTGCCTTTTTTATATCTAACAAATACTCCACATCCACCTTCCATGCTGAAGACACTTAGCCAGTGCAGTCTTTCCTCAAAGAAATGTGCATAAAAATTTTATTAGTTTTGTTGCTACATCCTTTTTCCATGTATAATTGCAATCAATACATATGAGCAGGGAATTGACATGCTCATCATCAGTAAGACAGAATCACAGAAACATTAGGGTTGGAAGGGACCCCTGGAGATCATTTAATCCAATCCCCCTGCCAAGGCTAAATCACTTAGGGCAGAATGCATTCAGGCTGGTTTTGCATGTCTGTAGAGAGGGAGACTCCACAATCTCCCTGGGCAGCCTGTTCCAGTGCTCTGCCACCCTTAAAGTAAAGAAGTTCTTCCTCATGTTGAGGTGAAACTCGTGTTTTAGTTTATGACCATTACTTCTTGTCTTGTCACTGGGCACCACAGAAAAGGATCTGGCACCATTCTCTCAGCACCTGCTCTTGAGATATTTATATGCTCTCAGTCTTCTCTTCTCCAGACAAAACAGGTCCACCTCCCTCAGTCTCTCCTCATCAGAGAAATGTTTCAGATCTCTCATCCTCTTTGTGGTCCTTCACTGGACCCTGTCCAGTTGTTCCTTGCCTTTCTAATATTAAGGAGCTCAGAACTGGACACAGCAATCCAGATGTGGCCTCCTGGCCACAAGGACTTCCAAGTGGATTTTACTCCTCTGATCATGACCCTCTAAGCTCTGTATTCTATTAGTTCTTGATCCACCACACTGTTCATGTAACCCACATTTCCTGGCCTTGCCTGTGAGGATGTTATGGGAGACAGTGTCAAAAGCTTTGCTGAAGTCAATGTAGACAACATCCACTGCTCTCCTCTCATTGACCCATCCTGCCATGACAGCCAGCCCAGCAGTCTGGACCTGGTTCCCCTGACAGGGCCCAGTGATTTAAAACCTTGTCAAAACCCATGGCTGTTTGAACAAAGAGAAATTAAATTAAATGGGTGCTGAAATTAACCAGAACTGAAGAGGACCTGTGGACAAACTGAGACATAATTGGTGGAGCCATCTATGTGCAAGACCTGAAACAAATCAGAGCAGAAACATGGGAACTGTGAATAAGCTGGAGACAAAATCAAATGCTGAAATGAGGTGGAGCCATCCACAAACTGGAGTTGTCCGTGTCCTGGACCCGAAACAAACAGGGGCTGATCCAAAGCTAAAACCTTGACGCCAGAGTTGATAGCCAGAGTTGAATTCACTCTGAAGTCAGCTGTGGTCATCATAAAGAAATGGTAGAAGTCAATTGCTCCTTAATTTATTTTCCTGTTCTGTGAGCATCATCTCAATAAAAAGGTATACCAGTGAGCCAGTGGATGAATACAAAAAGCATAGACACCGTATCTCACAGTCTGGGTTAGAGCCTGCTTTGTTCTGTTCCCGAGTCACATCTCACAGTAACCATTTTGGGAAATACACCTTTCATGGGAGCACTGGCACTGTGCCAGTCAATCCATGACAATAGCCTATGATATTTATTCAATAAATAGAAATACTTCATAAGACCATGAATTAAAGGATGTCTCATTTTCACACTAGGCTGTTAAAAGGTTGCCCGGCTTTAAAGCTGACTTTGCTTTGAATGAGATTTGGAACAGAGATCAAGGTAAATTGTTTTGTGACACTGTAGGAGAAGACAACTGTTCTGCCAAACCACCATTTACAAAATTGGTTTTCTAGCAACTCCCAAATAAGACAGGAAGCTGTTAGTTTAGTTAAATGCTTCCCACAGTTCATCAGCTGAATTAGAGTGCCTACATATAGGAAACTGCATCTGCATATCTGTATGTGAGATAGAGAGCAGTATTTTATGTTCCCTGTCCACTGAAAATTTTCTCTTAAAACTAGGTTGTATTCATGGAGAAATAACCCAGAAGATATAGGGTACAGAGTCTCTACTCCAGTGGATTAGGACACAAATCAATCTACACAAATCAAATAAATTTGGGAAAGATCTTTCAGATCCAGTCTTGGTATAAAGAGTTTAAAGAATTATTTTCTTTCATTTCAGTTTCCAACTGTGTTTTTGGAGTATAACATTTATACTCAGCTGTCAAATAAAAGCTAAAATGCCAGACACCCTTGAAGCTGTTCTTCGTTCTAGCTGCTGCTTCAGCCAGTGATAAAACCTTTAAGGGGCATACAGGATATCATCAGACCAACATTATGTGTAAAAACCACAGAAAAACAAGACTGTCAAATACTGTATGCAGGCAGATAGTATGGCATAGTGAGAACAGCAACTAACTCAGCACAAAAGTTGCTAGAGGCTTTTGATTAGACACAAGAAAAACTTCCAGGGCAGATTGAGAATGGAAGTGTTGATAAATGTAATGTTATCAACAATGACTACATCTTTCAGAGACTACAGTAAAAATATATCCATTCAATATACTGCAGGGAACTTCAACTCTTTCCTCTTATGTTGGAAAATTATGGGACACAAAATATTCAGTTTCTGAATATGATAAGACACTCATGCTAACATACCTTGCCTTTCAGCAAGATTGCCTTAGATTTCATGCCACTCTATATGGCTTTTGAAACTCACACAGAGTTTGTTCAGGAATTTTTGTAATACAGCATTTGGACATGTCCTTAATGTCTTTCTCATTAGTAGTCTTCAAAGCAAAAAGAGCAGTCCAAACAAGAAGATGGCTATGGTAAAACAATCAAAGGGAAGAAACAAGGAAGGTAACATTCTTGGTAAGGCAGCAACAAAATTCCAGACATAACACAGAGAAGATTCTAAAAGAATTACACTGAGATTCAGTTGCCACTAAGGGAGAGAAACAATGGCACAGGGGAAAGTACACAGGGAGATACTATAGGTAGACTTGTGCCTTAATTTTTAGTTTTCATATTTACCAGATTCTATACTGCATTAGTATATAACTCTGAACTTCATATAAAGTGTCAGCAAGTTCTCTTCACAGTTTTGTTAGACAAAACAATCCTTTTCCAGCCTGACAACCAAGGACACCATTGCAGCTTCAGGCCCAAAAAGTATAAACAATGACAAACTGAGGAGAGCAAACTGGGAGGATGGGACTTCATATCCGGAAGCTGTAATTGGACAATTAACTCCAATATGTAAATGGACCAAAACTTATTAAAGTGTGAAAACATGTGAGTTGTTATCCATTTTGGGTGTGGCCTTGGCCAGGCTCTTGTACTGTCCAAGGTGTATCCTTTGAAGGCCTTTTAATAAGTGCCAACTTTATTACTTTAACTCTGTCTAGTCTCTGTTATAGGTAGCCTCTCAAGGCATCAAAGCCAGAGGAGAAATACTTGCCCATTTGCTGATAGTAAAGTGTCAGTTTACAAGATCTGTGTGGATATTTTCATTAACACTTCGAAATTTCTTAGAAAACAATATTATATATGGTGAAATCAGACATACCTGAAAGGAATATCTTTCAGGCAGGGATAAAAAGAGAGAAAACCTTGCCCTTATCCCTGGGTCCTGGCAGAGCCCTGTGTCAAGAGATGAGCAGTACATATCTTGTATGTGTTCTTGCTCCAGCACAAGCCTTTCCTCTTCCCCTCGGTACGTCAGCAGTACAGTGCTTCTGTTGTGCACACAGTAGGCCAGACATGATCTGGGGACAGTGGTACTTCGGGACACCGTGTTTCCTGAGGTGAAGGAATGAGTGCTGCAACGAGGTGGAAAAAAAAATACCTAGAAAGACTGGCAAAAAAATTTGGAGAATGTGATATAATTGGAATACTGTTAGTTGTTAGTAGGAAAAGCCATTAAAGTCTACTTGTCCTGCTTGCAATTAATGGGTACCAAAATCACATCAGAACATAACAGTTTGCTTGCTTTTGGAAATCTGTCAAAGGTCCTATCTGCCAGAGGGCACCAAAGCGGAGACTTTTAGGAGTTTTCAATAAAAATAGCTCAACTAGTCCTTCAGGCTGCGATGTGATGAGTGAAACTTAATCTGAAATTGGTGCTTTGTTACTATGCTGCAATGTTCTAAGATTTAGAAGACATTCCAAGCTTATATTTTTTTAGGTTGTTCTTTCAAAAGCCCAAAAATATAAAGTAAATATGAATTTTTTTAATTTTCCCTGCTTTTCTCAGTTTAATAAATTTGAGAGTGTTTTCTCACTTTTACCTTCTTACTTATTCAGTGCTGTACAATATATGCCATGAAGTAATTCTCCTATTCTATCTTACTATTTTTATTATGTCATTGCATCTAAGTCCCCTTTAAAAATTCAGATTATAAGAAAATTTACAGGTTTATGCAGGAAAATAACACAGAAGGAGCCTAATTGCATCATAGCTCTTCCAACAGAGTTAGAAATAGCTTCATTACACCAGCCAAAATATAATATCATGCATTTGGAAATTGAATTATATGGAATTTCATCAACGTTATGAGGAAGAATATTGATAAAACAGGGGAGAAAGAGCAAGAAGATCACTCAGAATGTCTCTGAGCTCTTGGTTCTCCAGATGGAGGGAAGAAAATTAGTTCAAGTTCACAGCTTATGAGGGAGCCCAGGGGTATATGGAAGACATTGCCTTCAGACAAAGGACCTAAGAGCTACCGAAAAAAGAATAGACAAACTTACATTTGTAATGTCAATATTATGTTGCCTGCCAGGCGTTAATTTAAAAATATCTAATCTATGCTTTAGAGGTTTTACTCCCTACCTGATAAACAGAGAGGATCAATAAACCCATATTTACTCTGTTGTTCAAATCTTTTGAACAAAACTAGTCTCATTTTTGAATGAGATTTCCTTGAATTTCCTTAAATTACATAATAAAAATGAGCCTCCATCTACTGTGTCATATATTTTATAGATTTAAGTGTGCCATAAAAATTTGCCAAAGCCTTTAAAAAGTGTTTCAACCGGACATTGTGGTTTAGCTACTTAGTTTGGACTGCTTGGTATAAAATTTTTCATTCTTTTATGCATCTATCTTTTCTGCTTCTACTAGTGTTTTCCCTGTGCCTCTAAGCACTGCAAGACAAGGAAATTAATAATATTAATTACTTAATGATAGTAATGAAAATAACTTTTTTTCTTATTTTTCCCCAATCTTAACATTATGACCAAATATTCCAAACTTGTCTATTTCTAGCTGATCACATTTTCTTATGATTTTTCTTCACTGATATTCATCCTTACAAAGAAGGATAATCATCACAGGAGAGAAGCATCCTTTCTACTTTCATTAAGTACATCAGAGAGCAGCCCCCTTTGAAATACTAGGAGGAAAAACGTCAGTGTTGCAAGGCAAAAAATGCATCCTGTCTTTCAGAGAAGGCTTTCTTTCAGCTACTGACTATGCTTGTTCCAGATTAATATGAAGAATAAATGAATGAACATGTGATTTTTAAATTATGCAAAATATAGGCTTGTATATATTTATATATAAGTAATGGGCCCTACTTTTTTTTTGTTAATATGTTTCATATGTTGCTTAATATTTTCCCAATAAAAATTACCCAAACCCACATTTTTCCTATGCACCAAAATATTTTTCATTCCTAAAATATAATATTAAGATTTTCTGCTGTTTTTGAGGATTTAATTTAGTGATGCATGACAGTATTTTGCTATTCTGCGCTAATATCATTGTATGTCAGAATAACCACTGACCTTCCTAGCAGTGGAAATATACAAATAACCTCTTTTTTTGACAGAACTTCATTCTCTTTTGATCGTGCAATGATCATATGATTTACATGATTTAAAAAAAGAAAGCAACCAAAACCAAAAAACAAAACCCAAGAGAATAGCACCATTTCATATGTACACTACTACCAGTATAAGCACATTCATTAATAAAAGGTGCCTTTTTTACTAGTATAACAGTATCAAAGAACTACCAAAATTTCTGCACAGTTGTTTTAAAAAAAAAACCATATGCAAGGAATTTCTGTTTGTAATTTTTGATTACATTTTAAAACAGTAACAGGTTTGATATAAATACATTATTTCTTTCAGCTCCAGACATGTCGTCCTCAGCTACCGAGTTCACTTTTGAAGACAATAAATAGAAGAGGAAAATTCTTATTTTTTGTGATTGTTTTTCAGGTCTCAACAATTACCTCTTAAGCAATGACTAGTTGAGAAGAAGGCAGCTTTAATGCGTTCTCACTAGAGCATCTAGTTCTGACTGCTCTGTGATCCACCTCAGTCAAAGCAGAGGTTCTTAGTCTTTTTCTTCTTGCTCAAAAATCAGATGCCAAGACTTCAAGACTCATGTATTTAGTGAAGACATCTCTTTTCAGAACTTACAAAAGTATTACAAACGGATTCTTTGCCTTCTTGTACCATATTTCAAAATTTTGCCATTAATCTATCTCTCTTGAACTAAGAAGACTAATGCTGAGATTAAAACAGAGACGCAAAATTGGGAGTTCTGACTAATTGCTTGTCAGAATTATTTGTAGCAGAAATGTAGCAGTTCTTGATCGTATAGTTTCATTATAAAAGATGAATTGAGTTGTCTGACATTTCCCCTAGTGGCTTTTTTGAGGAAATGTTTTACAAGTAAGATCATGTAGCACAAAAAAAGTTAAAACAGGAATTGCAGATGAAAAATAGATTTGTCATGGTCCCAAGAGGTTAATTTTGTTCTGTATAAGAACAAGAAACTAGCATAAGAAAGTACTTTAATTTCATGAAGCCTTTTTTAAAATATATTTTTAGTTCCTGAACTATGCCCTTATTTATCTAATGAGATATGGCAGATACAAAATTCATCACCTACTCATAGCTACATTTTACAGAAGAGTCATTGGCTTCCAAATTCCAGTGGGAATTGCAAAATAATAAACTGTAAAATAGTAAGGTAGACCAGTTGTAAAATTAGGATTAGACTCACCAGAGAAATCTGAGTAAGTGAGTGATCTATAGAGTGGCTGTAAAACAAATTCTGTTTTTTCCTCTGGTAGACAGTATTTGCTGCAGCTGACAAGAATGAGATGCAATCACTCAAGAAAACATGCTGTATATTTTATCAGTTACAAAAAAAATATAGAAAAAAATAACTTCTTAATAATTTTACTTTCCATTAACTAACTCATTGCTGTATTCTATTCTATACTTCCAGGTAGTAGACCCCAGAGAGATCACTTCAGAGACTTCAATTTGGAGTCTTTGTCACCAAACGGAGTCCTCTGTGACCCACTTAGGAAGGACCTGCAATACATCTGCTGATAGACTACCTCTGCTCCTTACAAACTGTGCAAAATGTCATTTGACAGGAACATTCTAAAAGATCAATAAACTGAAACACAAGCAGAGCAAATAGCTACATTCGTATTAAACTGAAGATTTTCCCTTGCAATGTAAACTTTTGCCATCTTTAAATATCTTCTGAATATGTGATAATTCAACTTTCTTGGAGGAAGAAAGCTCCTTTTGCAACAGAACTGTTAACCTTTTCTAAGCAGACTAAGACATTTTTTGCATGAAGGCTAGAATTTCAGGATCTAGTGTTTGAATAAAATAATATACCATGATGAAAAAAAATGTAAAGAATAATATTTCCTACACACACACACAAAAGATAAAATTTCACCAAGCTGATTTTTCAGTTTGATTGCTTTGAAAATACTTGCTTCCCCCTTATGCCCTTGCAGTAGCAGAGCCCCGAATCTTTCCCTTCATACAGTTGTATTAAAAAGTAAGTTTTTGCTGCTTTATTGCTTGAGATACTGTATGTGTATGTCCCAAGGCAGTCATATATACAGTCCTAAAAATCTAGAGTTTTCAGTTCTGTTTGGCTATTGTGCACAGACTTGTCTTTTTCCTTATGCCTGACCATGATTCCTGCAGTGTGGCAGCCAGAACCTGAATTGTGATTACTCAGTCACCTGTAGGCATGTAGGTGGAAAAAAAGAAAGCCTACACTACTACACAGCACAGAGTAAAGTTGTCTTTGAGTAGAGGAGAGTTCAGTATGTGGAATTTAATATAAAAAGGGTCAAGTTCTTGAATCAAAAATTGTGTATGCTGCAGGTCATGACAGTTGGCTTTAGGGCCAGATATCCTCAAGATATCTTGTCTAAAAATACCTGAATTCTGTTGTCTATAACTCACCAATATCAATTGATTAAAAAAAAAAAAAAAAAAAAAAAAAAGAAGAAAATTAACACCACCATAAAAATCCATTTACTTCAATTAAAAACACCAGAAATATTGAGAATATCTGCTGGGATATTGTTAGAGTTTTTTCTCTGTTCATTCACCAGTGCAGTGAACCTGCTCCTTTCTTTGTATTAATATATTTTTTGCTTTCTTTGTAACAGTAGCTCATCCTACCTCATAAATAAAGGCATCAGGGAAGCATAACAACCCAACCAATTAATATGCCTAGTGGCTAGTCTGTCTAGAACCTATGTATAAATAAGAGAAAGAGCATCATCTAGTGAATGATTTGGGACACATAACTTCAGCTCCTGTCTAAAATTACTCCACAGGGGAGCCTCTCTGCCTTTCAGCAGTATCTGTGCACATCAGGCTCCAATCTCACAGTGATTAAAGCGAGCTGGTATGAAACTCCCTCATGTTTTAAAGCAATGTATGGAGCAAAAATCTTCTGCAATCCTAACTCTGAATTTCAGTTTCAAAACTGTGTTTTCTGGTTTTTGATTAGTGACTACCTAGGTTTAAATATGGGGCAGGGGAGTTATTTTTGGGAATTTTATCCAACAACTGCTGAAGCATGAGCTGCTGGTGGTTGCCTAATGCTGCTAGGCCAAGAGTAACCAAATGGTATCAGTATATTACCTCCACATGGTATGTTGCAAAAAACCCCTAGAAGCAAACCCTGCATTTCTGCTGTCAATATTTAAAGAACCAATTTCAAAGGAGAATTGCACTTTAACCTGGTTTTGTGAGGTCCTCACTCATGCATAGATGTCTAACCTATCATTCCTGTAGTTACTTCTAAGACTCTAAATGCCTGATGAGGTTCAGATCGTGTATATTTAATTATTGAAGAAATGTTTTGTTCCTTGACAGAGAAATGCTGCCTTTTTCCTTGATGTAATACAGTCATACTGTGGCCTCATACAGAAAATGAGAAGATACATAGAAGTTTTTACATAAGCCATGAAAAAATCATTATGCAGTCACAGTACTGATCTTCTATTCCTTTACTCATCTCCTTTTCTTGCTGCTGCTGTAATTGTTTTCCATCTACATTTTTGGCTCAATCTCTTGTTTCTTCTGAGTAATTGATTTTATGGTATCATATAATTCAAATGTATCCTCAATTCCTGCTTTTCCGTTTAGATGCTCTCTTATTTCCTACTGCCTTTAGTAATAACCAAATAGTACCAACAAGTACTGCTCAGGGATGCTTGGAATACCAGGAAGAACAGGAAAAGAAATGTTGGAAGAAAGGAGATAAATGCATTTTAATTTTCTGGGTCCTGTAAAGTTTCTGCTCACATTCAGTGCTCCACAGGCAAATGTGTTGTATTCCCAGAATCTCTGTAAGTGTCTCTACACACAGAGAAGCTTCTGTTAAACATTCCAAGTGTCTGGCCTTCCAAACCAGTATGTGAATGACACTTTCAAAAACTAAGGTCCTTGTCAGCCTACTTATTTCCAAAACATGTTTTGTTTGACTGCAAGAAAGTATTATACCGTCTCTGTCACTGATTGTGGATATGGCTTATTTCAGATGCAAGTGTTTTGGTATTATCAATAATAGGTAAAGAAAACCAAGATTTTGCAGTGTAATTGTGGATCAGATAAATTGTTTATACATGTAGTGCTATCACATGAAAATAATTTTAATGCCTGAGTGCCTCTAGTAGTGCATAAGTCATGCATAAATGTTTGTCATATTTACCCTCTCAGCTTCAAGTCTGTCCATAGAAATGTTGCAGAATGGGGAAAAGTATAGGTTTGATTTTTTTCTATGAGTGATAGATATCAGGAATTTGTTTGTTTTTTTAGTTTTCATTTTTAAGAAAAATCCAAGGATCTTAAAATTTAGATTTACAATCTTTTAGACTGACTGGATCTGTCAGCCTAAGTTTTGTTTACTATATGTTCTCTTTCTCTTTCATGTATTTTGTCAAGCAAAACTGTTGGGCCTATGTCTCATTTAGTTTTTCTAGATAACATCAGGTCAGGCTAAAACATAATCTAGATATATCTTGCATATAGAAGTAGTTTTCAAGAAATGCATTCTGAGATTCTTAATAATGTATTGTTAATCTTTTAAGAAAAGAAATGAAACTTTTTGTGACTTTTCATTGATTTCTAAAAAAAATACATTGTCACGTGTGCATCCCTGTTTTGACTATAAGAGTACATAACTTAGCTCACGCTGCTCTAAAGCAGAAAGCTGATAGAAAATATGTGATATATTTACATCTCCTATTTTTTTTAAGTGGGATGATACCTCTCCAGGAGCATGACATGCAGCTCAACTGAATCCCTTATGCTCTGCAAATCTAATGGTGAATAGTCCAAGTGATTAATTAGTGAACACGTCACAGCCAAGATTTGCAATTCCAGACAAGCCAAATCTGAATATTTAGGTGTACTCAGTTACTTAGGTATTTGAAAATGAGACTTGTACTCCTGTGTCAATTACATGCTGCTGTTTAATTTGTCCTAAATATTTTTAAATCTTTTACCTAGAAACTGTGTGCAGCTCTTATAAGGTACATATTTTTTTACCTTCTTCATTAGTATTTCAATGTATTTATACAGACATTCTGAAAGAATACTGAACTTCTTTAAAATACAAATAGTTTATTAGAATTATATGTATTCATTACTTTACATAGGAGGAATATCTAGTTTAATCAGTAATTATTGATATTTTCTTTATTTCGTATCTATTACTCTGCTAACATAGTTCTTATATCATTACTTTTTGTTATGTCTGCTGACTACATGCTGACAAGCATGAATGTCATTTACTCATTAAAATTAAGAAAAAATAATACAGTAGTATATCATCCCCTATCATTATTTCAATCTTCACACTGAGTTTTTAGGGACTCTCCTAAATGGAAGAGTTTTTTTAGTGTTATAAAAGGCTCACAGTTTAGTTTTTGTTTTTTTTCTGTTCAAAATATCAATTTTTCTCTTGTTGGGAAAAAACAATTGTATACACAGGTAGGTCATTTAGATTTTTAAATTTAACGAAGGATCCCACAACATTACTATGAAACATGTAGACAAAAACCCCATGAAAACAACAAACTAAACTGCCAGAAAGAAAATAAGTAAATTGTAGGAGAGTATTTTCTATTTGGAAATGTTCTCAAAGAGTCTATATAATTCATCAAATTTCTGAGATGAAACTGAGTTGCACAATAAAAGGCACAACTGAATTCTGGGACACAGAAATGCAAGTGTTTGCAGCTACAACTCTAGAGAGATTTTTGGAAGGTTTACGTAGTAGTTGACCTTTCAGGAACTTCTTGCCACATCATAGTATTGGAACACAACACTGTATGAATTTAGATGTAGTATGACACCATAAAAATTTAGTTTCCCAAACCTAGTGCTTTCTTGAGAAGCCATATGTCTTTAAAAAGGAAATAAATGTTCAATTTTTATACTTGGTAATCATGAAAAAATTGAAACACAAGACATGTTTTAGGGTCAGACAATCCCATAAGCACATTTTTTCTTTTATCCTGTTGGATCTGCTCCTATTAGAGCATTAACTTGCAGGTGGTTACATGATGCAGATGTAGCTGTTAAGAATTTTGTATTGGTTTCTATCTTTCAACCAGTGAACTTATGACTGAAATTAAGAGAAGGAGCTTTCTTTTATCGTTATGTCTTATGTAAAACTTAGGGCTTGAGAGCTATTAGAAGTACACAGTAGGTGCACATGGATAGTGATGGGAATTTCACTGCTTTCACTTCCAATATGCCCACAAGCCAAAGGCTGTAGTCTAGCAGAAAGCCAGTCCAGAAGGAAAGGCAAGATAAATCCCCCCCTACCAGCCAGCAAAAAGGTGAGTCAAACCTATTAACTTATAGTGCAGAAACATTATCCTAGAACAACGTTACTGTCTTAGATGATGCAGTCACCTCTCAGCTGAAGTTCCTGTGCTCAAGTAAGTCTGAAAAAGCAGTGACAACTGAGTGAAACTAAATTTTGAGCTGCATCGGTGTTCTTCATTAGGAAACCTGCCCATTAGTTTTTTCATTGCCAGACACAGCTTATGACTACATATCAATATGTGTGACATTTGTCTGGAAGCATTTGTGATTTTCTGCATACATACATACATATATATATATATATATATATATATTTGTACATATATATATATTTGTATATGTGTGTGTGTATGCATGTATATTGCATATATCTTTGGTGTGTGCAAGTGTGTAGTAGAATAATCTGAAAAAGAAAAATCTGTTTGTGAAAGCTGGGAAGAACAATGTTAGAAGCAACACGTAGAGGAATTTTTAATAATTAGAGAAAGCAGGGGAGACTAGGCCTTGATCAGATGAGTCCTAGTACAGTAAAGAATTTATAAAAGATAATAAAAAATAAAACAGAGAAAGGAGAAAGAAGAGAATAAGCAATCATCCTCCAGCTCTATTTACATAGACTTAGAACCAGTACCTAAACCTTGGATGAGATGATTTTTAGAACAAAAACTAAACAATGAAACCTCAGCCTCAAGGAGGCTATAATCCTAATAGTATTTTTGTTATTAAAATCTTGAAGAGAAGAACATTGCCAGACATTGTATGTTTCTTATGTGGAAAAAAAAAATCACTTTTGCAAATGTATTGTGTTGTAGGGAGTGTCAAACTTCGGATCTTTTCCTCAGCAAAATAAGAACAATAAGATCAGAATAAGATTGTTGCATGTTAGCACAATTGGTAAAAATATGTAATGACATATTCATGTCTGACTTCTGAAGGTTCAGACAGTTAAGGGGGTTAAGGTCAATTTTGCCAGGTAGCTTCAAGAAAAACCTCTCACCTGCTCTTCTTCCTCCAAGTCCTCGGAGGTATTCCAGACCTCCAAAAGCTAGGTACTTCCTCCATGCTCCCTGGATTTATGTTCAAAAGTGTGTTATGAGCAAAACCAGAGCATATCTCATATACTGAGCTATGGATTTATCAGTGATACCAGTGGCATTTTTATGGCTCATATTGCCGTATGGCAGAAGTCATTTTTCTCTGAGGCAAAGTTATACCTGCACAACACACTAGTAAGCAAAATTGCTCAACCAAAATAAGAGAGGAAATTAATCACACACAGTTAAATTATTGGTAATGTACTTTACAGATGTCACTATTACCTGAACTTCTTTCTCGGTTTGGTTGCAAATAGTTTAGTGATCTCTCAGGCAAGTGCAGGTGAAGGGGATCCATAGTGATCTGTTAATTCCATGTTCACAGTGGAAACTTGTTCAGGTCATCTTCAAAATTTCCAATTTTTTTCTTCTTTTTTATGTTGGTATTTGTCAATATGCATCTTTTCCATTTGCAATTTCCATCTGCAATTCTATACTGTAAAAATGCTTTTCTTATCATTGCTTGCTGGACCTTAGAGAAATGGTACAGGAAAGAACTGTCATATATGCTATTGGTAAGCATTAGCTCAAACAATTAAGCATTGGATAAAGCCATTTAATAAAACAAGTTTGAATTAATGGAGAGATTAATAATAGTGAACAAGGTCTGTAGTTTAACAACAATCACCATTTTGTTTTTCGAGTCTACTTTAGCCACACAAGTGTTTCATAGCTAGTGCAATAAAATATTAAAACAAATCAAGACAATTCCAGACTTCAATTTTACTTTAATATGTTTGGCACCTTCCCATGAGAGTGCAGAGTTTCAGGGAAGAGAGTTCATTTGAATTCACTCAGACTTGCTCTGCTAGTAATACATGATATTCTGTCTTAAAAATTAAAAACAGGTGGATGAAACTGTCTGAAGAAATCAAGATTTAGCCATAGTATTTGGTGGGAATTGCCATTATAGGGGAAGCATTAATGTTCTGGAAAGTTTCTGCAAATATTTCATTTGAGTGTGATATATTCTATCATCATCTGGACTTTAGTAATAATATAATCAAATAAACATTTTCTAAAAGGCCACTGCCATCTGGTGATTAATGCCTGTTAAAAGCACAGTGATATTTCTTGTCAAGTGAGCCTTTTCTAAATCAATAACACTTAAGAAAGCCCATCTATTATAAATAACAACCTTTTACTTATTCAGTGTTTTCATTCCATTGAGTTTGTTGCAACTTTACTTACCATTTTAGCAAAGCTGGTCTGACATTCCTAGCATCCTTGCTAGTGCATGCATAATTAATAGTAAGCAAACAAGTTCAGGAAAATTAATAGTGACAACCAAAGCACCAAGACCATTTGCTCATCTCTTTTGCCTGTACACATCCAGAAATCTTTCTTAGAGACTAATGTAGACATAACATGGTATCCGAGAATCTCGTAAAAACAGATCTGTCTCAAGAGAAGAAAAGATTGGAGTGACTAAATGGAAAGTTTGCCTATGCCTTGGGTTCATCTATACATACTGAAGCTCTGGAATAATTTAAATATGAACTCTCTAAATAGGTTCTTTCTCTGACTTTCTGGCTCCTAGAAAGAAGCCATTGTTGAGATATGCATTTCTTAATTTGTTGAATTTCTTAAATCTGAAATTACATGGAATTTCTACAAGGTTTTTTTTCTGATTTGTTTGTATGTTTTGGTTTGGGTTTTTGTTTGTTTGTTTTGAAATAGTGACGGTTATATCTTCAATTCAAAGATCAGTGAAAAGATGGAGGGCAAAATAAGAACAGGAAATGTTCTCAAATATCTTAAGATGCTGCTTAACTGCTTTGTGGTTTTAATGGACATCTCAACCCAAACAAGTTTGGTAAAAATTGTTAGTGTGAAAAAATTTAGCTAGGTTTTTGGAAAACAATTTTGTGAAATACAAGATGACAGATAACTAATAAGGCACAAAGCACCAGGCATCCAAGACAGATCAGTGAGCAACTACACTGGAGGCAGAGAATTTTTAAAGGCCTGAATAATGAAGAATCAGAAGTGAGAGTGAGAACTACAGAAGAGTAAAATCCTTTTTCTACAACCAGACTGTATTTTTGCATTGAAATGAGTTATTAAGGAAGGAATGGTGCCAGCAATGTCTGCAGTTCTGTATCCAATTTCTCTTTACACCCATACTCAGGTCATTACTCCAGTTAATTATACCAACACCTACACAGTCTCATAGATTAGAACATTAAACTCTAGTGAATATGTGTAAATTGCTGGATTTATTTCTATTTTATTATGACTTCTGAGTTATGGGAAAGTATTTAAGCTAACATATTTCACCCAGAAGTGTATTCCTAGAAAAGAACAGATGACTGGCAAATGAAGAACTTTAACCTTTCAGAAGCATGTTTCTGTGAATAAAATTAGAAATGTATAAAATTGTAATGTTTTAATTTACTTTCAGTTCTTTGAGTGAAAAGCATGACATGCCAGTATGGCCTGTATGCATATATATGTGCCTGTATTTCACATGTGATATTTGTAGCTTTAGATAACAGTATGAAAATCACTTGACTATAATGAAGAAGAACAAACAGCAAAATATTCACAAATATCAACTTTAAAAAGAGCTTCTGGGGTTACATATTTGCATTGAAATACCCATCTATTAAGCTGGCTTGTTTGTTCCTTACTTTTGAAAAAAGCCACCAATTTCAGACTTGATTTGGATAGCCAAGTGAACATTTTATGAATTTTTAGGAAAACACTACTTTCTGTAGCGCTTCAGAAACTTTTGCAAGTATCATGCATTTATTTTCTGATAATTCTTTGTATAATTTATAGCATAGATGTAATGTCTCCATCATCTGTAAATCAACCTTATGAGGCATTTTTTATACTTGCATCATTAATTTGACCTTATTGCAGGAAAGCATCTCTGATCATCAATGCAGTATATCTGTCACACATACAGTATCACTTGAGCTGATGATATTTAAATAAGTGCACTTAGCATAATATAGAAAGCGTGGCATAGTGTTCATGTTGCAGAATAACTTATTCTTTAGAAATTAGTGAAAACTTCTGGAGTTTAGAAAGAGCCAAGTGTAATACTGAATTTTATCTGAGTAAAACTGCTCAGCTCTCATCCCTGACACATACTCTAGGTTTGGTTTGCATAACCTGCAGAGGTAAGCCAGTGCTCTTATGTGGCTCCTTAGGAAAAGATTCTATTTGTTATGTTAAATAAGAAGCAGAAAACATGGCAGCTTTAGCAGGTATAGTTGGTCTTACTATAGAACCATGCTTACTATTTAACATTAATTTTGAGGAAATAGATGACAGCAGACCAATCCATCGCCAGTGACAGCTGAAGCAGCAGTTGCGTCCAAAAGACGTGTCAAACTGTTTGTGGTAGTCCGAAAAGGAAAGAGGGAAGCTAGCTGGTAGACCACAATGCAGGGTGATGAGCAAGAGGAGGGAAAGCTTTGTCTAAGGGAGAAGAGTCTTGCTTTATCTTTCCTGTTCAGCTCATCAGCTCCCCTTTCTTCCTACGGGAGGAGTCTTCATCATCTTTGTGAGACAGAGGTATTGTTGCAGATTTTATCTCTCCATATTGTTTTATCCTCCCCATCACTACCACCCACTTTCCATTTAAATTAAATTAATGTCTCTATTAGCTGTGTCTGAGATTTAATAACTGTTCACATTACAAAAGGTGCTTTTAAAATTTATTTTTACTTTTTTTTTTGTTTAACTAGCTGTTAAGCTAGTTGTTCAGCTGGAGGCTGAACAAAAGAATGGTTTAATTGATCAATTTTTTAAAACTATATTGTCATCTGGTTTTCAATGGCAAATCACTGTAGCAGAGATAGTACATATAGTAATGGTAGATAGTCCTAAAGCAAGTATTTTTAATAACTCAGACAAAGCTCTATCAGTGACAGCTTAGAAAAGGAAGTTTACAAAAATGTGGGTATGTCAGAAGGACAAGAGTGTATATATATCCTTTTTATTCACATAATATATTGAGCTCTTTGTGATTTGATTAGGTATAAGATAGAGGGAGCTTCCTTAAAGGAATATGTTACTGATTTCATTGTACTGTCTAAGAAGTTAAAGGCTAATGGTCATCCTCTAGTGAGTCTCTCTACTACTTTGTTTCAGGTAACCTCTGAACAGCAGCAAAAAATTCCATATATATGTTTGTTTCTGAGGGGACAGCAAAGTGGGATATAGGAGACCTAGGTGGAGTGTTTTTTGGTTTTGTTTTATAAATTTTGTTTTTATGAATTAGTTATAAAATTTTTCTGAAAACACTTGATTGTCATCAATATTTCTACAGACTATTTTAACTTAACCCTATGTCAAACTTATATCCTTTATATCCAAATTATTTTACAAAAACCACTTCTGCTTCATTTTGCTTTACCTTCTCTTGTAATAAGGGTATAGAGATTTGGCAGAAGCTGTATCCCTTTGCCTTACAGATGGTTCTCAGGGATCAGAAGGGTTGGGTGTGGCTGCACCTAGTTTCTGATTATAGCCAGTTCATCACTACCAGTCTGGTTGAGTTTAATAAAACTTTCACAATCACTGATTCACGAATCATGCAGTTTACAAATACAATGCATAAGGTCTGGCCAAGTTCCATGAGAGCTTACACAATCCAGATTCATGAATAGTGCAGTTTATTGAAGCAACAGAACAGCAAATGTTTCTAATTATTATGCAGCAGTCAAATTGATTGCTATAGAAAATTCTATATATTAGGTATGCTTCTTCCTTTTGCTGAAATGCCACCAAGTTTCTAAACAATTTTTCTTTGCACCTCCATGTTCAAGGCAATTTAGTGTTCTTTAAATGTCACTCTATTTTTTCTCCTGGCTCTAACCCACTGAAGAAGAATTTGCATCAGCTACATATCAAACGTTTCAACCAATCTTATAAAAAGCTAATTTTTAATAACATTCTTAAATTACTCTGGAAGGATTTTCTCCATGATGTGGGCAGTTTCTTTCTTGTGACCTGGAGTTCTAGATTCTCGTCACAGATCTGGGGGGAGTGGTGGGGAATACAGAAGCTGCAAGCTGTTGATGGAAAATGCATAAAGGCTGTAGTTATTTTCTACAAATCAAACAAATTTTCTTTATGCAACCAACCTTTCAATATCAGCTGGCCACTCAGGAGGTTAAGTGAATTAATTGTCTAGCAGTGAGGAAAATGAGAGTTATCTATGTCTGTTCCCCCACAACCTCCCACTCCACTGAAGGGTCTGCTTTAAATAACAAATAGCAGGGGTTTGGTTGAGTGCTTGCTCATCCACTGAGGCTTCTGTCTGATTTGTTTATGACTGTTTTGCACAACATTGTGCAAAATATCACTTGCACATCATTTTGTTTCTCCTTAGTTGATGGTTAAAATAGAAATTAATATGATAAATAGGATTTATAGAGCACTGATATAAAGTTCTGCTGTTTTAGTTGGGCTTGCTTTAACATGAATTCTGAATATGAAGATATACGAAATCACAGTTGAAAAGAAGAACTCCATGAACTTTGATTTTGTTTTTGTGATACAAAATGAACAGAAGACTATCACTACCAGCAGAAAAAAAGAAAAAACCCAAAAAAAAAAACTTTGGCAATTAATTTCATAAAACAAAAGAAACAAAAAGATGTTACTATTAATGAGTTATTATAATGCTGTCAATCACAAGCATTTTTTGGTTGCACTACATTTATGTAGGTTTCAAATTATTCAGGCTGTGCAACATAAAATATTTCCAGAAGTATACTCAAAATATAATAGTCCACTCCTACAAGTACTTTGATTAGCCATGCAATATAGCTTATTAAATGTAAGACTTAAGTCCCTGTAAAACATATAAATAATTTTTTAAAATTATATTGTTTATTCATCCTTGCTTAACTGCACAAGCCCAAAATTTTTGCATTTACCAAAACCAATGTCCTATTAGTTTTTCAGCATTAAAGGTGAAATGAGAATTTTCTGCCTACCTGCATGAAAAGTTGTGTTGTCAGATAATAATCTAATATGCAGAAGTCTGACTGTTTTTATGGAAGCAATCTTTTACACAGAATTTGGTACTGTGTTGCTACACAGCTGCCTTTTGTCCTTTTGGATGCAAACAAAAGTTCCAACTATGTAGTGATGGTGAGACTGGATCAATCAGAATTTGCCTGTGTTCAGTGAAGTTCATAGTTTTCTGAACTTACACTACTTTCTTCATCCTAAGAAATAAAACAGCACTAATATTTTGGATAGATTTGTGCCTGTATAATGCTTTTACACAGATGCTTAATCTGATATGGGAAGACACCCTTTAATAGAATAGACACATTAATGCTTTTTGAAACAGCAAATGATAGAAATAGCTAAACAAAACTAGTCGTATGTCATAGATATATCTGGCAACCAGCAAAGGCTTTGAAAATAATTCTTGACTTTATGATTAGGAGAGTTACAGAATGAATAATTAAAAATTTAAAGATTTGACTTACAATATGACAACTAATTTATTAACTCTCTTGAGTTTATCAAGTAAATGTCAGTTTTTAATTTAAATCAGTTATAAAGAAGCTTTATAATTTGTTTTGAAATCAACCATGGTTAAGGTTTTCAGTACTGAATTTTTTAGATTTAGTGTCCCATCATAAGTATCTGAGGAAGCAAGGACATATCATTCTTAACATCCTCTCTACCAAATAACATTACAGTCTTGGCCAGCCCCTCTCCTGCTGATCTGGACCAAAACCAAGAGAAGATACAAGTTTTTGTCTTCTGAAAACAAGGTTGGAAGCAGGCTATGAGCTTTGAAAATGTAGGGAAAAAACAAACAAACAAATAAAAAAAGACACCATTTAAATTATAAAAGGAGTGACCAGTGCTGGAACAGATGTTTCATCCACTTCCAATCATGTTTCTTTCCAATACACCTTATATTTTAATCTGAGTCTTAATAAAATTAAATAATGTATCCCCATTCTATTAAGTTAAAGAAAATATTCAGATGAAATTCAGCTTTTTGTAGTGAAATTAGGGATCATATCCTGTTGCTAGTGAGATCTATATGTATTATCATTTTATATTGTGAATTCAGAGCTAATATGAATAAAAAATTGTTTAGTAATTTAATTGATGTTTTCTTCAAAAAATGTGCTACATTTAAGAAAAAAATTAGAAGGTAATACTCTGACTTTCTTTTCGATGCTCTATAACAAACAGTAGGTCTTCAGCTGCAGAATGGGATCTAATGCCATGTTCAAATACTAGCATACAAACAGTATACATAACAGAAAATGACACATCGTAGGTTATTGCTGGCTCACTGACTCAAAGGAAGAAAGTGGGGATATTAATTAAAACCAGTGATGGTTTAGACAGTAGAGCTGCAAGGGAGGGGGAAATATACAGATAGATAATGTCCAGAAGAGATCTAACGTTGAAATGATTCCCTTCTGCCTCTAATAAGAAAATTTGGTCTGTGACAAGAACAGTCCATTAACTGACATGACCTGACTGGGCTTCTTCATGCTTCCAGCTGTATTATTAAGACAAATGAGAGGCAGAGAAGCTATGACGGTATAGGCAAGGAGATCACACTTGGGTGCATGTGCCTGATTAATACTTTTCACACTGCCTGACTAAAACAAAGGTCAAAGTTCAAGAAAGTCAGTCAAGCAAATGAGGGGATTATAGCTCAAGATGAAAAGATGGGGGA
The DNA here is from genome assembly GCF_017590135.1 of Pyrgilauda ruficollis. Classification (NCBI taxonomy): domain Eukaryota; kingdom Metazoa; phylum Chordata; class Aves; order Passeriformes; family Passeridae; genus Pyrgilauda; species Pyrgilauda ruficollis. Next base: position 9,909,558 of record NW_024525156.1, read on the forward strand.
GAACAGTGAGGCATGATGAATACTCTTTTGCCAGGGGAATGATAAACAAATGTAGTCTTTTTTGATAAAGTATTTAATTTTCCGTCTTGTCTCAGGTCATTTAACAAATGGAAAAAAAAAAAAAAGTATGTTTCAAAATTACACTTCTTACCTCATAATTTAAGGCATATGTCAAAACAATTACCGAGTTTGTTACATTTCTCTCAATACATGAAAAAGTATGTATGTTTTGAAACGAGTTAGAGAAATGAGTGGAGGAAAATACAATCTATATTTCTCTAGGACAGGAAAGAAAAACCATTACAATATAGAAAAACTGTAACTGTTAAAATTGTTTTTCATTATTGATGCCAAATTAAAATCATATTCATACCATAATGCAACTATTCCATGAATTGCTGTAAAAATCAAATGAGATTATTGCTTTCTCCCATTTAGAGATGGAAACTTTAAACCAGAAAAAAAAAACATAGAGAACAGTGTTGTCAGCTTATTCATCAAAAGCAACAGACAAGAATCAGTGTATTTATCTTATGTTGCAAGAATTTTATAGTTGAAGATACGCTGCAGGGGTGGTGGTCAGAGCTGCTCAGGTGTGCACTCTTTTGCATGAAAGTCCAGAATAAAAAAGGAAATTTTTTAAAAGTTCCTCAGAATAAATAAAACTACTCTAGAGTGAAAAATTATCAGAAACAACCAAGAATTTCTTTAAAAAACTCTATTAAAAGCACAGCTTCAAAGTACCCCTTTTGAAAGAAATATGGGAGCTCTAATGAGAGAAAACGTTTTTTTCATGAATTTCAGATGAATACAGACAACTTACAAAGTGGATAATCACATCTACTAAGAAAAAGTTCTGCAGGATAGCATGTACATTAGGACCAAAAATCAAAGTAACCTCTTTGTTCCCTTCATTTGTCAGAATATTTATTAGGAAATTCACTGACTACTTTTATGAGATAAAGTTCTTCCACAACTACTGGTTCTAAACATTAATTTCTATTTTGAAATGAACTGAAAATAAGTAATATCTGAGAAAACTAGAAATAATTCAGCTTGGGGATCATCAAATTCACAGCAGTCCTGCTGAGAGGGACTTGGGGGTGCTGCTGGATGAAAAGATGGACATGAGTAAATGATGTTTTTTTGCAGCCCAGAAAACCATTGGTGTCCTGGGCTGCATCTGAAGGAGCATGGCCAGCAGGGTGAGGGGGGAGATTCTTCCCCTCTGCTCCATTCTCATATGAGCTCGCCTGGAACACTGTATTTAGCTCTGGGGTCCCCAGTGCAAAGAAAGATGAGTACTTGTTGGGGCAGGTCTAGAGGAGAGTGAAAAAAATGATTAAGGGAATGGAAAACTTCCTATGAGGACAGGCTGGGGCAGTTGGGGTTTCTCATCCTGGAGAAGGGAAGGCACCTGTGAGATTTTTTTGTGGCCTTTCGGATCTGAGAGTGGGTTTTAAAGAAACAAAGAGACAAAATTTTAGCAGGACTTGTTGTGATAGGATAAGAGGTAGTGGTTTTAAACTGAAATAGGATCAATTCGAATTAGATATTGAGGGTGGTGAGACACTGGCGTATGTTGTCCATATATGGTGGATGCCTTATCCCTGGAAATGTTCATAGGCAGGGTGGACTGGGTTCTAAGCAACGACTAGATCACCTTCTACAGGCTGCCTATTGGAAGAGCACTGGAACTAGATGATTTTTAAAGGTTCCTTCCAACTCAAACCATTCTATGATTCTATGACTTTGCCTGTCTGAAACAATCAAACAAAACCACTCAAAATAAAATGTATCAATCAGTTGAGGTCCAATTCACAGCAGAACTTTGAAGAAAATAGTCCTACAACTTATTTGTATCAGCCAAAACTCAGTTGGTGAAGATGTTTCTCTGTCTAGCCAGTATTACCCCTTCTACAATGCATTGACTTTTATGTATAAAAAAATGTTTCACATATACAATGTTTTACACAAGACTGGGATGCTCTTTCATGTTATATTCGTGGGCAGGTTAGGGAAACACAGCCTGACTGCAGTCTCAATCAAATGTGTTCAGAACTTATTGGGAAACTGTTCATAGAATGGCCAGCTGAACATCACAGTCAAAACTACAAATAATGGGTTGAGTGCTTTTATACGGAAATTGGACCATAATCCTTTACTATTCACTATTTGCAAGCTCCATAATGGTGAATAGCAGGTACACTTAGCAAGCATGCAAACTGCACCAAAGCTGGAGGTATTGAAAGCTCTATTGGACAGTATCCATTTTTTTCTGTTGTTTACACAGTTGTTAGATGCTGTGCTTCCAATGCCTTCCATCAATGCTTTATGCACAGCCATGCTCCAGCCACTGATCTGCAGACAGTAACCCTTCTTTTTCCTCTCACTTTAGTCACTGAATGCTCTTTCCACATAAGTACTATACAGAAAACCTATCATTCTGTTTCTGTTTTCAGAAAGGAGGGATATGGCATGCTGCAAATCATTTAATGAGCTTTTACTTTAGCAATATCTTGGGCTTTTTCCATCTGGTTTGTTTTTAGTTTGTTTTGGAGTTTGGTTTTTTTTGGTTTTTTTTTCATTAAAAGCCTTTAATATGGATTAACCTTTAACTGAAATCCATACTGAGTCACCATTTATTTTTCACTTGCATTCCTATATTTAAAAAATCAATAAAAATTCTAGAATTAGCACATAAACATGTCAAATATATTAAAGTACTAGTATATACATGAAAATTCTGTAGCTATACAAAGGAAAAAAAAATAAAAACCCCTGAAACCTTTTAAAAGAGAATAACATTGGTTTTGATTTGGCTTAGTATTTAGTTGTTCAAATTGGATAATGGCCAAGAAAACAGAGGGGAAAAAGGCACCCTGGTGACCTGCTAATAAACTCTAGAAATCCTGAGATCAATGACAGGCAAAGGGTCACTGTCTAATCAACCCAACTAAAGGATTTTAAAGCTTTCAGCTACTTTCAGAAACATGAGAGGCCACCAACTGCACAGAAACAGAGTTTCAACTCTATTGGCATAATAATTCTTTGGTGAACACATTAGTAAAACAGCAAGGAAAGCAACTGATGCTTCAGCACAGAAAAAATACTTAAGAAGCTGTAACTTTTCATGACTGTTCTGTGTTTCTATCTGACATGTAATCAATTCACAGTACCAAAGAAGAATATAGCAGGACAGAGGGCTTTTTCAATTTGATCTCTGCAAAACTGTACAATTAATTATTTCAAAAGGTACCTTTGCCATACTTGTACTCTTTAAATCAGTTAATTTTTGAAAGTGTCTGTATTTTACAGAAAAGCTTGATTTTTCTTAGGAAAATTGTATAAGAAATATAAAGTAAGTTTTGAACTTTTACAGAAGTTATTTTAAATTTTTTTTTAACAGGTCTGTATGTAAAACGAAGACAATTCTTTCTATTCTACTTTTCCCTTCAAGTCTACTTCTGTATTCAAGCTTAGTCTTATTATAGTGGTATTTTCAACAGTGAAGGACAAGGAAGCAAAAAATCCCAGTTAAATTAACACAAAACTAACTACAATCTAGAAGCACAACTTAAAAATTAATTTGTTCTCATTCAAAGAGTAGGTCAATATTTAACACTTTAAAATACTGAGTATTACATCAGCATGGAACTGAACACCTGACCAGTAAAGAATTTCATTTGTCCCAGCTGGATACACATAGTTATCCTAATAATGCCTATAAGCAGCCTTAGATACCTGTTAACCAGAGACACTGTTCATGCACAAAGAATGAGCACTGAGTATGGACACCTTCCTTAAAATGTCTAACTGATGTGAACTGAAAGTGTACAATTGTCAGTGTTTTTTTCAAGGGAATTAACAGAAATACCAGTCCTTGGAAAGACTGTAATCTGAACAGCAGCATTCCTTTGTCAGCTCCGGGAATAGATGTGATTTGACAGCATTCAACAGGTCATTTTAATGACAACCCAAAGACTGGTAACAGTCTTCACTTTATCACAGGCAGTCAGCTAAGGATATGAGGATGAAGTAGGACAGAACCTGCTGAATGAACTTTAGAGTTAGGGGGAGGAAAAGTATGTGAGTGATAAATGGAGGCATCTGGATGTCACCTAACACAGTCTCTCAGATAGAATGTTCTGAAAGTCATTTCCTCTAGGACAGTGGGTCAACCCTATGGATGATGATTTAAGGTACAGAAAGGCAGCCTATATATCTGAGGCTGTTATTTAGCACACTTGCATAATGAAATTGAACTGATCCTGATAGAAATACTAACAAATTTGAGTGAGCTGGAGCATTTTTTTTAAATGAAAGTTAGAGAGTTTAGCTTGAAATCTGAATTTCATCACTCATGGAGACATTTTACTATGCATCGTTGACTCTTGACAGTGTTAACATATAAAGCCTTTTCCCTTCAGTGCAATACCTGAATTCTATTCAGAGAAGATATTTTTTATTTATGAATCTTGTTCAGGGGGAAAACATGGACTTTTAATTCAAGCTTCAAATGTGTTGCATGACTACTTTGCTAACACAACACATGGGAATAGTAATCTCCATCAAGTGAAGCAAATATGACTGAAACTATCTGAAAAGTGTTGCAAGAGCTTCTTTGAGCCTTGATCACTTCTGTGGAAAATATGAGGTAAAGGAAGCAATGTTTAAAACAGACCAAAGAAAGAATTTTTTGATGTCTTGTTCTCTGCACAAAACTACATGCAATTTTATACAATATTCTAAGCAATTAGGTTTAAAGGCACAAGAAAATAGTGCTCTTTCTATGCCTGAAATAAAATTTATATTGTCTTATGGCAAACACCATTACAAATGGTGATGTAGAGTAACAACTTACTCAGTAATTACACCATGTGTTATGTTCCAAATACATATTATGAAATATTCATTATTTTGTCCTGCACATACTATGTGAGACTGTATAAAGACATTTTTCAATACAGAGGGGTTTTTCTTGTGGGTCACGGATTTTATCATGTTATGTTTTAGGGGTTCCTCCATCTTCATTCACACTGAGAAATTGATCATACTTATGTTTGTGCTACTTCAAATTCAGTTTGAAGTTTATAGGAGTGGCAAAATCTAATGGCAAGGAGAGAATGACTTTTCCTCTCTGCAGTTCTGTTTGGCTTTCCTGCCAAGCAGAAACCCATCAAATATATTCTCTGAGCTAGATGTACTAAATCACATCTGCTGCCCTCAAGCTATGAAAAGCAACAAAATAAGAATAGCTAGGTGTTTGGTGCCAGACACCCACCAAGGCATCTCTGTCACTCCCCTCTACATCTGGACAGGGGAGACAAAATATAAGGAAGAATTCATAAGGTGAAATAAGGACAGAGAATCAGAGAATCAGAGAATCAGAGAATCAGAGAATGATGAGAAAGACACTCTTCATGTGCTGTCACAGAAAACAAGAGACTTGAATTACAAATATGAATTGAATTTATTACTAGCAATAATCAGGATAATGAGAAGCAAAATAAGCCCCCACCCCACCCCATCCCTCCCTCTATCCCCTTCTCAGTGACACATGGAGCCAGGAGACATGGCGCAGCGGTTACAGACAGATAATTGAATGTTGTTTCTTTCTGCTGCTGATGGAAAGCTTCCCCTGCTCTGGAACCTCTTCAGAAACTTTTCCAATGAATCCATACCAGGATGCAGTTCTCACAGCCCTTCAAGTCCATCAGGACCATCAAGTCATAACTTCTTCCTGCAAACTTGCTCCAGCAGAGCCTCCACTGTCCACAGGTCTGCAGGTCCCTGCCAGGAGCCTGCTCCAGCACAAGTCTCACACATGTTCATAGACTCCTCTCAGGCCTTTCACTGCTCTTGCCTGGGTTTTCTTCATGCAGGTGAATCTCTGCATCCAGATGCTCCTCCATGGACTGCAGGGGGACAGTTTATTTACCACAGTCTGCACCACAAACCACGGGGAAATCTCAGCTCTGGTGCTTGCAGCACCTCCTCTCTCCTTCTCTACTGACTTTGACGTCTGCAGAGTTGTTCATCTTAGGTATTCTCACCCTGCTCTGCTCCAGCTGCAATTGCAACTGAACAGTATTTTTTTTTCTTCTTCTTAAGTATGTTATCAGGGAGGGTTTAGCACCATTTCTAATTAGCACAGCCTTGGCTGGAAGTGGCTCTCTCCTGGAGCTGTCTGGCATTGGCTCTGTTGGACATGGTGGAAGTTTCTAGAAGCTTCTCACGGTTGCCACCACTATAGCCGCCCTGCAACCAAAACTTGCCCATGCAAACCCAGTACACTGGGCAAGTGTTGCGTCATCTGAAGCCATTTCTTGTCTGATCAGTAAACAGAAGGAGGAACTCATAAGTGTACAGAATGCAGTTGTAGGCACAGTTAATTCAAAGGGCAGCCCAAAAGGCAGCAACATTCTTATTGGCTTTTATAGAAGTTAGCCTGGACAAGATACGGATGAGATGAGGCAGTCTTTTGGAAATCAAGTAGAAGTCTCTGAAAAAGGAATGCAAGGCATATTAAAATAATGGATGAATCATGGCTGTGTTGTGTCCAGATGTCCGGACTTTGACAACAAGGGTGGGCTGCCGGGTTGATCCCTGGGTGAAGTGGCCAGGATTTGGGCCTGAGAGTGCGTGCTTAGGGGTGCCTGTGGCCAGGAAGTGCAGGGCTGTGGGGAGATAGAGACCAGCCCTGCTGCAGCATCGCTGGGACAGGGGTGACCCCAGTTCATGGTTGTCAAGTTAAATGCACGAGAACGCATTAACATAAATCATTATACAATTGTCTGCCCAAACTTGATAGCAAAAATTAATCATTAAATTTTTGAAAGCCTTTGAGTTGCTAATGGCTTATTTTCCACAAACTGAAGAATGTAAGAAAAACAGAGAAGTTCAGGAAGTGTTTTTCTGCTCTAGATTTCCTATTTGCTCATATTTCTGCCATGCCTGAGAGTCAAAGCATACAGCAAGTTAAAATCAAATTTACTTACAAATAAAAAGAAAAACTAAACTTACCAGTGGAATTGTATTAGTGGAGTCTGGACCTTGTCCACCCAGTCTTGAGGCTAACAAATGAAATCAAGTCTCCTATTAGACAGAGGTCTAAGTGCCAAGCAACATAAATAAATGCTTCAGCTCCCAGGAGCACGGGAAAGCAGAGCTTCTTATTCCCTCATGCTTATGTTCCACGATAAATCATCAACAGCTATGACTCCCAAGTGCTGAACTGTGTGACTTCTTCATACAGAAACCTCTTTCTCAGTGCTGTGTCTCTGGCAACAGCGTGAATACACTGCAGTTGGATGTGTGACTTACAGCAAAAATTCATTTAGAAAGCCTGCCCTGCTGGGAAGCAGTTTCACTCCATCCAACAATATACAAAAGGTAGCTCATCATGCCCAGCTGCACAAAATTTAGACTTCAAGAGAAGAACTATTCTAATGTAGGTCAGGCTATCACAGTGCTTCTGCAGGACAGAAGGACAAAAGACATCATTATCTCTTTTCACACAATAGCCTTGATTTATAGGCAGTTATCTACATTTTGTCTCATACAGAGTGTTTAAAACAGAAAATTTTTGAATAAAAAAATCTTTGAATCTCACACATCAGTCATATTTTTCGCACATACAATATTTTGTGCGCTCTATAAGGCTCTTAGGTAATGTAGAGGTATGAGTCATGACTAAAATATACATCAGAACTGTGGCTCAATTATTTTGAAACAGAAAATTAACTGCCTCTGAGCACACACCACCCACTGCCATTTCTACCCTAATATGCCCCCAACATCTTGTAATGCAAAGCAATTTTTCTCCAAGAGGACTATCAGGACAGCATCTTTGAACAAAGAAAAAAAAATTGAGTTTATTTCAAATGGAAGCAGTAGAGCAGTAGAGCAAGGGAACCATCCCAGAGCTAAGTGGTCCCTTCAGCCTTGTGATTCATCCTAAAAAACAAACACATAAATATAAATATGTCATACAGAAGTAATCTAGCCCCAAGGTTATCCCAAATGGATAAGAAAGAATATCCCAGTCAGTTAGTATGTATCACCAATCAGAAAGACTTTTTTTTTCCTTGTGATGGAAAAAAAAAAAAAACCCCTTGTTTCTATCAAATAAACACAATAGTAAAGATGATGTATTGAAACTTTTTAGTACAAGAATAAAATCTGTCTAGTTTGACATGAGTGCATGAAATTTGTTGCACTGCTATGACTTTGCTTCTCTCTTCAGGCCACTTATTCTTTATTCAAACCAAATGTGTAATTTTACCATATAATTAATATGTTTAAAATTAAACAGTATATCATGGGAATGTATGTGTGGTGTGACTCTGTGAAAGGGGGGTATCTGATTTACTTAGTAAAACTGGATCTGTAAGCTGAACTTTGTAATACAAGGCTCTTACCCTAGAATTCTCAAACTATTCTAAATGAAAGAGACAGAGTTATTTATTTATATGATCAATATTTTTGCTTGCATTTTGTGCGAAGCACATCGCATGCCTGATGCCTAACTGGGTTTTATGACTGTTTGGGCCAGGAAATTGGTGCGAGTTCTGTATAAATAACGAAGCTGTTAACCATGGGTGATAGCTGTCACATTTGCAAATGACATTGACAGAGCTAATAAAATGCTGTAAACTAGATACAAGGCTGGGTAGAATGATGAATTTTAAAGACAAGAAAAAAATAAATGTTTGACTGATCAAGAAGGAAGGAAGAAATAGCTCACTGCAAAACAGTACCCCGAAGAATTTTTGTGTATTAGCAATAAACTCTTACTAAGCAAAGAATGCAATCTTCATTCTGCAAGAGGAAGTCAGAATTATAAGTTTTAATGTATTTACTTGATATGTTTACACACAGAAAGGCCTCCATAGAGCCATTTATAATTCCAGTCCCATACATCTATTTTACCATAATCAATATGAGTATACTCTCTTTTGTTAAATGAAATGCATTACTTTTTTTTTTTCTTCCTCTCAGTAAGCAACAGGGTTTCTTTATCTACAAAACAGTCTATTTTTACATAGGCCCTATAAAATTTTATCAGTGAGTATAACTAAGAGTGATTTTTTAAAAAAAAGTTTGGGCACTAGAAAAAAAGAAAAGTAAATATAACAAAATTGTTCACTAATTTACAGGTAAGAAGTAAATGTGTTTTGGCCACACATGTCTTTTCCTTCTGCACAATATGAATAATTTATTTGCTTATTACATGGACAATGTAAAATTTATAAGTTCATCTGCTTCAAATATTGATTTCCTTTCTTTAGATTTGTCACATTTGAAGAAAAAGATGTGATAGTTCAAAATATTCTTCTAAATTACCTCTTTCAACAATGGATGAATTTAAATGGTTAGTTTGGTTTTCTCTGAATTTCTCAAGTTTTAACATACATAATCAGAATAATTAATTTCAAAGTTGGCTTTGAGGTATCCTACTACCAAAAAAACACATAGCTGAGTTATTTTCTCAATAGGTATTTTGTCAGCTAGTCTCATGAATAAAAGGGAAGAACCTCCTGAGTGTCACAGATGATGCGATTAATAGTTGAGAAACATAGTACTTCACATTTCTGCTTCTCTTTAAAAATGATTCTCTGAATATTTTATGTGGTTTGTCTGTAATCTCAGATCTCAGTAATTTAATTAAGTAATGACTCACTTCAGAGCATTTGGAATGGAATAATAGAAGCCTGTGGACTGTACAGGGTGAGTGGAGGCCAGCAGTTCATTGACTTCCATTTCATAACTCATTGGTCTTTAAATGAACTTGTGGGTTAATTTTCCTGACTGGTATTATCTATGGATAAGCCAAGTCAGCTGAAGAAGGTTCATGAACTACTTCTGTAACTGGGTGACTGGCAGATTTAAAAGATGCAGAAGAGGATGGAGGTAAGTATTACAGAGCTGGAAATTAGTTGATGGTTTCTTTGTATTCCAAACTGCTAGGCAGGACAATAGTTCAGGTCAACAACACCATAGCTAGAGAAAAATATGCAGCTGTGTGACTTCCAAAGCCACATCTATCATGGAAAAAAGGCTGTATCATCTCTTGACTTTTACCACTTAGTTTATGCCATGTGAAAAGCTAACTCATTTTGTTTATTTCAAATCTGTTAACTAAAACTTATTTTATAGTTCCTAGTTTTTCTTTTACTTTTCTATTGTGAAAAAATAATAGTAGTTTTTTATTTTTTTCCCACATGTCAGTTGTAATTTTGAAATTTTTAACTCATTAGATATTATTCCCACCACTCATCTCTTTTCCATATTGAAGAGCCCTAACTTTAAAAAACTCTTGATATGTATACTGTTTCACAACTATTAACAATTTTCTTGATTTCTGTTTGGTTTCTCTTGTTTTTTGAATGGGACTTGCCTGTTTTACTGAGTAGTTGAAATGTGGTATCACTCGGAATTTTTGAAATAGCATAATGACACTTTTAATTGTTTTTTTCTCTTATTACTTAATATATTTTATTACTGGATTTGTTTATGTTGGTTTTGGCCACTACCTAGCAGATATTTAGTTAGAAACAGCAACTCAAAATGTTCTTCGTGAGTAATAAATTTATTCTAGGTTCAAGGAACTGGTGCCTTTTGCGTAGGTTTTGCTTTTGACCATTACCCTGCATTTTTTCAGTTTCAACCACAGCTTCAGTTCATGCAGCAATGATCCACTGATTGCTTTTCAAGTAGTCACAGTTTGGTTTTCTAGATTATCTTTGGCTCTATCAAACAATTCCCATCCTAAAAAAAGGCTTAACAGTACTCCTTACACTGAGAAACCTTGCAAAGTAGCCTTGTACTTTTAAAACTGTTCTTAAGTCTGTCTTTAAGATCATGTAGTTGTAAATTTGATGAAAGATTTTTTATTTTTGTCAAAACCTTAATGGAAATCCAAATGAAAAATCATATTACCTGTATTTAAAGGCTCATTCAGTTCTTCAAGAAAACCTCGAATATTAACCTTCTATATAAACTAGGTTTACTCTTAACTTGCATATCCTAGGAACTGCTGTGTCCACTTGATTTTGCTGTTTGTGGCAGTTTCTATACGATTGCTAAGAATATTTTCAAAATTGAATGTGTAGGTTTTGGACTTTTCCAACACTTTCACCCCAGGTTCTTAAAATACCTAACAAAAAGGGATTTTCAAGGCTGAACATTAATGTTGAGATTCTAAACCACTTAGATTTAAGGTTCCAGGATATTAGTGGAAATTATGACTTAGAAGCTTCTGTACCTTTTGTTTTAGCATCTTCTGTTTAGAGTACATTTATATATGGAGAGGATTGATTTCAAGAAAGCATATATGAACAGTGAGGTCTAATTAATTCTGGACTGGAAAAAAATATCAGTGCTTTGCTAATAGGCATATATTAAGGACATATATTAAGGACATATATTCTTAAGGACAGATAAGTAATCAATGACAGAGTCAGGAAAGTATATTTGTTAATGGATGCATCATAATTTCTTTTTCATGGAATAGAATTCTTCTTTTATTATACTAAGCTCAAGAAACAATCTTTCTTGTATTTTACAGTTCTTATGTACAAAATATTGGCCTTGACTCTATATTATTGCATATAAAAAGAGCTTTCTTATCAATAAATAAACTGTGGTTTCATGACCATTATTACTGGATCCCATATAGCTATTCCTCTTTCATGTGTGCATTGTGTGGTTATCCTTTATCAATTTCAAAAAAGTGTAAGAAGGACTTTTGCTCATCCATAAAATTTCCATTGTGAATAACCAGATATATCAAGCTATATATTCCACTTCTCTCAAAAATGTTTCAGTCTTATCTTTTCCTTAGTTCATCTCTTGGCCTCCAATTACAAAATATCATCTATTTTACTTTTATTCGTGTTGTTTCTGTCAACATTTAGATGAGAGTGTTTATCAGCCTCCCGTAGATGTTAAGGTTCCTGAAGCAGCAAATTTCAGCTGGTGTTTGTTTAGCAGCAGGAAGTTCAGATCCTTATCATCCATAAATTCTTTAGTTCCACTGCAATCTGGAACAACAGCAGTGATATAGCGAGGGTGGAAACTGGAAATGGAATGTTGAGCTGAATAGAGACACAATGATTTTACCTAAAATTTGGATATGTCTGTTACAGGATTACTTGTCAAATCCCCATAGTCAAACAAGAGATTCAGTATATAACTAGGAGCAGACAGGCATATGGTTATCATACTGAGTGACTATTTCTTTAGCACTGCCATCATGGAGGTTTTCTGTACCAACACCAAAGTGAGACCAGAAACAAATTTCCTGTAAAGAAATCGTCATTTACTGCTACTCATGCTTACACTTCACATTTCCATGTCAAATATGAACTTGTGACCTTGAAAGTAAATGCTCAGAGTTTCATGTTAATTTCTTGAACCAAGTACATTTACCACCATACTGTTATTAAAAGGTCTGTCAAGAATGGAGTGCTTCTGATCAGTACCAGGGACCGTGCAGCCTGCACCATCAACAGGAACTGCCCGAGGTGCAAAAAGACAGATTGACCATCACAACCTCTCACATTCAAGCAGTGATAATGTCTGTCATAAAATGCCTCAAAATAAGGAGAGCCTTTTCACTTTCAGAGGCCAAAAGTATTCTTTTCCACAGTAACACATCATAGTAGCATCTTCCTGGCTGTCAGAATCATGTAGAACTCTACAAGACACCAAGTACTCTTTCCACTCACTTAAATTAAGATGTTTCTGTCATCTGACCCTTTTTCTCAAAAGGTGTTCTTCCTTTCTGAAATATAACTTGAGAGCAGACAGTTTGAGTTCAAGTGTAAACTCCTGTCCAAAGTCACTCACCTTTCAACTGACACACTGCATCTTTGCATGTACACATTAAAACTATTATTTCATAGACCTGACAGCTGAGAATCCAGTGTGGAGGCTGAACATCCAAGATAGCCTAAGATTTTGCCCCTTTTCTTTTTAGGGATAAAGCTTGAATAGTAAGCTAAATATAGCATGAGGTCACATATGGTGCATTTATTTTCTGTGTTTCATGTAGTGTTTATATTTTTTGTGTTTTTTTTCACACAAGCTAAATAAAGTGTGAGCAATGAAGTCATATTAGACTCACCTAACCTTAAATTGGTTAGATTTGAAAGAAATAGAACACAGTCAGCAAAGGTTTTCTTATGTACATCATGACCACAGCTTTCTCCAATGCTTTCTGAGCTCTGAAAATATTTTGTGTGGGTACAAATCAGGCAAAAAGTAATAGATTCCTGTAAGTAGGCACATAACTGTTTTCACCTGCAGCCATTTGGGTAGCCATTTGTCACACTTCCTGCAATCTATAATCTTTATCAGAAAAATTAAAATTCTGCTCCAGAAGTGAGGAAGTTGTAGCAGCTTTTCATTAGAAAAGTACAGTCCAAAACTTCCTGCAAAACAAATTAAATACTTTCAAAAACTCATGTTGAATAGACGAGAAAAAACCTAGGTATACCAGTGGGAATTTGTGTGTATATGACTGATCCAGAAGCGTGGGTTATTCACAATATCATCAACAAAAATTAGCATAACCTGAATAATATAAAGAAACACAATAAGAAACATATAAATAACTTTTAGTTACATCCATTTACTGGATTTTTTTAATATATTTCCTAAACTATCCGCATTTTATATCACATAAAACTTATGTTTGTATTAATTTGAAGAAGACTGGTCATAAAATATTGCAATTTTAGTTCATAAAATTTACAATAAAGATTGTAATATCCCACTGACCTGAATTACTATTTATTTTATTTTGTGATGCATTTCTGATAATTTCTGTGTAATCACATCTGTCCTGTGGTGTTTATTGTCTACTCTACTACACTTCCATTGCTCTTCATGCTTCCTGTAATTCCCTTTCCTCCCTTATAAGTCTTTACTTTGTAACACTGAAATCAGAATTCTTTCCTTTAAAGTAAGCAATTAGTTAGGGAAATAATATAGTTTTCTCTATGACCTCAGACACTAGGGTCTTGGACAATACAAATGCTAAAAAACAGCAAGATTTTTTAAGTTATAATAAAAAGTGATTTGAATTTTGGAATATCATGCAGGGAAAAAAAAGTAAGGAATTCAGCTGTGATAAAGTCCAATCTAAATGTTTGCCCCAGGGTACAAAAATGAAGATTAGTACATCTGGCATCACATATCACTGAAAAATATTTCCATTTTTTCAGAGAGATAAATTCCTAGATTCCCCTGATATTCTTAACTTGAGTTATTATACTGCAGTGCTCCAAGCACTCAGTGCAAAAAGGAGGACTGTGAGGTTAGGGAAAAAAAAAAAAAAAAAAAGGAACAATAAAGCAGGATACAAAGTGAAAAAATGTATAAGTCATGTTTTCATGTTTTCAGGATCCCTCATTCCCACAAATCTTGACAGAAAACAGGAATGTTGTTTTATTAAAAACAAAAAATCATTAATCAGTAAAAATTCATTGAAACTTCTAATGTGGGATTATGACCAAGAAATAGCTGGAGTGAGAGATCCCCATGTAACATCTTCCTCTGAAGTCTATCTTGCACATCCATAACAACCAGTTAGTTATTGACTAGTCCTTGAAGATTTTGGGGAGAAGTTCAATCCTGGACTTGGTCAAAGAACTGTCCTTCTGATAGTGTTTCCATCAAATTCAACAGAAGTGATTTCATAATATTCTTAGGAAATCACAAAAAGAAATTTTGTCCGAAAAATGCAGTGAGTCTTACTGAAAAAGTAAAAAAAAAAAAAACCTATTGATAAATACACATGAAATGGTCATTTGTAAAGGACGAAATATCAAGTGAGCATTAGAGGCCATTTTTTTTTACCACTAAATGGGATGGAATATGTTTATGACGTGTTGGTGTCTGATACACTTATATAACCTGAGTTTCTCCTTCACATACAAGATTTGAGAGTTTTACTTTATATTTCATTTCCTTCTGTCAGCAAACAGCATGCTATACTCGCTATAAACCATTTAGCCAAAACTTAAGGTATACTTTGGTATCCTGCGTTAAAGAATTCAGCTAAATACAAGTAAGAAAGAACAGCAACATAATTATTTTTATTGTTATCAATATCATATGCAAGAAGCTTGTTTTTCAGAGTTGATAATTCAATTTGTATCCTAAATATATTTTCAAGTTTTCTCTTTTTAATAGTTGGAGCAGCTAGAGATTAAAATGATTTTGATCTCTCAATTATTATTTTCCATGTTAGCATTTCTCAGATGAAAATTTATGTAGCATAAAGCATTGAAACTATCTGGAAAATGCAAGTTTGATTTTAAAAAAAGTTAACATAGTTTGTAAGTAGTACAGATTATGAGCTGTGTTTACTTCTTTTTGAGAAATCCAAATGTGGTTTATATGACATAATAAGGATAATAGACTTTTTCACTTCAAGCGTGGTTTTTGATCAATAGACCTACACTAGCAGAAACAAAATAATTTTAATAAGAGCGAGCTTTACTTTTCATACACAAGCAGTGTTTGATTTTTGCCCAGCTCAAATCCAGTAATGAAGCTGGCTGTTTGATGTGTGTGCTTGAGATTTCAAAACAGGGCTGAATTTTAATTGTAGGTGCTTTGTACCCAGATAAGTTCTAGAAAATAAAGGGAAGAATCACTCTTAAACTGAGGATATAATTCAGATTTAAAGAAACAATGCATAATCTTAAGAATAAGGTAGAGAGCAATCCAATTTGTTTCAAGACAGTTAAAGTGGTAGGTAAAGTTGTGTGTAAGAACTGCAGAATATCTCAGAATTATATTGACACTGTTAACCTGACAAATGTATCAAGACAGACCCATTCCTGCCCAGAATTCTAGCAGAAGATGTGGCAGTTCTGATATTTGAGCAGTTCACTTATTTGCATGTACCTGTACAGAACTTTCCATTGAGCTCACCAGGTATTTGGGCATTGAACATGCGTGATGACAAGGTGGGAGTTATGGTGGGAGTTCCTGTGGACTCTGATTTTAATCAGCTTTGTCTAGAAATCTATCACCTTCCAAGGCCTTTGTGCCCTATGATCCTCTAAGAGTGCTAATCCCAATGTCCATTTTTGCTTTGAGGGTATTTCTGCTGGATGAGAATATTTCTGCAGGTACTGACTGCCTAGCAGCTCTGTTGCACATACTCCCAGAACAGACCAGATTAAGAGACAGCTAGTGTGAAAATTCTGTTGGATCTTTGGGACTTCCTTGGTGGACTTGTGAGGAGTTACAAGAACACAAAAATGATACATGGAATCATGAAACCCACAGAAGAAGTCTGCTAAACTCACAAGCAAAATGTTCTAGCTTTTGAAGACTCTCTGCACCTAAGTATAGATGGTACATTTACCACATCTATAGAAGTAGTATAGACTCCAAACAAACTAAAAATCAATTTCACGATAATATAAGATGATAGAAAGCATTGTTAGGACAAAAAAAATTTCAATCTTGGATATAAAAGATTATCTAAAATATTTTTCAAAATTCTTTTGAAATTTTTAACACTTCAAATGAGGACTAAAACAAATACCACAAAACCTCCCTGAATGTGCTTTCAGATTCAGGCTGACAGTATTTATCTTGCAAATATTACCTTACTATATTTTTTTCTGTGTTTGTTGTGAGGCACATGTGAAAATTGCATAGTATGGTGGTACACAATCTAAATTGACTCATGGACAATAAAGCAGAGTAAGTAGGGCTCTACTTTTGTTTCCTGTCCACCCTCACTTTATGTTTGAATTTTATAACAGTCTGGGAAAGACAGCCTTGCTTGAAACAAGTTTATTGTGAGCTATGGTGTCATTATTTTCTGAGATGTCATTTGTTGATAAAGCCTGTTAATTCCTTTGAGAAAGAATGATTGATTCCTGTGCACTTTCATTACTCATGCCTGAGCTTGAGCATTGGAAATGTCCTTGTCTGGTTTCGCCTTCTGTGTCAATTTGGGATAACAATCATGGCTTTTCCCACCAATTTGGATTCATAGATGTGCAATTCCCCAGTTCACTCATGTGGATAATGCATTCGTCCTATAACACTGTATTTCAGTTTCAGGACAGTGATGGTTGGATAGGAACAGTTGCCACAAGAAAAAGTAATGAACCATTTAGCAGTTATACTACAGTATATTGTAAAGTATCTTATGGTGTCTCTCTCCATCCCTATCCATCTGTAGCAATAATCATATGACATGGTCTTTGAAATAGTGGCACAACCAAGGGACTACACCAGGCATTTCAGATCCAGTTCAAGTTCCCATGCCGTTTCTGACACTGGCCTCATTGATACAACTGTGTCACACCTGAGTCGTGAAGATGGAGCGTCTGTAGATGTTCTGGTTCCTTGGTGAGTATAAAATACAGGAGTTAAGGAAAAATAACACATTCTAGTTGTGATGAGGAATACAATAACCCATCACCATAGCAAAGAGCACATTTTATTTGAAAAATACGAATAAAAGATTTTGTCCCTTTTGTTTATTAAAAGAACATGTAACAATTTTCTATCAGTAACACTTGCATAAGGAGGTATACTTTACATTACTCTTTTGTTAAAAAAAATAGATATATTTTTGGAGACTTTGGAAAAATAAGAATGGCCCAAAACTTGTAACACACTTCTAATGTTCCTTAGAATGCACTGTGCCATTTACATGTACTGCAAGTACAAGGTCTTAGCATTTTATAATCCACAAAGTAATGCTAGGCAGCATAATTTCATATCCTTCTTTGCATTCAGAATATTCCCTTTGTTACCCTTGTGTGAGCTTATGAGTTTGGTTAATTCCAGCCTGGTCCAACACTTATATTTTGTAAAAGATGATTAAAAAAATTCTTAGACCACAAAAATTTTGTAATTCATTTTAAATACCATATATAATACTTTCCCATAGACATTTTCTTTCAGTATTCATAATTTAAACAACTGCATAAGTTAGAATTAAAACTCAAAAATGTTTGCAGTTATTTTAGTTTTCTATGAAGAATCCAAAAAAATAAAGTGCATAACAGAGTGAAGTTACTTTCAACTTTTACAGCATTCTATGTGTATGTAATAAAATCTAACACTGTTAAACAAATTCATTTGTTTTCAATGTATGAATCTTAGTCTAACTCCAGCTGAATTCAAGCTCTTCCTTGTCTTTAAAGTGCATTAAACTACATTTTTGACAGGTTTTAGTTTGACAATTTAGTTTCACATTTTACAATTCTTATACTGACCATTTTTTCAGATTATTTTGACTTCTCAAGATTACAGCATACTGAGTGCCCTCACCATTACAAGAAAGAGGGTTTATTTGAAGGAATGCAGCTAATTATTTTGGTGGAAATGTACTATTAGTTGAATGGTTGTTGTAGAAATCAAATTGTAAATAGAAAAGCCCTTAAGTATCACTTTGCGTGTGCCATTTAACTTTACTCAGTATTTTCAGTTTAAGTCAAACTGGCAGTTTTCAGCATTTACTTGTTAAGCAGCAACTGGATTACTATTTAGGCTAATAGCAAAATATTTGAGAATATGAGTACACAAAAGATCCATGAAAGCTTTAAGCATAGTCTATATAATCAGATTTCAACATAAACTGAGAAAATTTTCCCACGATACTTTCACTGAATATATGCTTTGTTTAAATCCGCAATGCTACGAAATAATTGTGCCATCCAGTGTTAATTTTCTTCCACTTCTAAAAAGGTCAGCATAGAATCTAGGTCAACATAGAATTTCTTAAATATAGTTTAAATTTGGTTTTAGGATACAAAGGACCAAAGGAAAAAAAAATGTGAGACTGGGATAATAAAATTGTAAACTTGTTATTTCCGCACTGTGAGGCCTTGTTCTGTGGCCCTGAAGATTTAATATTCTGTTATTTGTCATGCAAACAACACGACACTGTGATGTGTATTTGAATAAAACACAGTAAGCATAGCAAGCATGCAGACATATCATGATAGAAAAGCACATTTGGCGATCACTGTGGATAGGACGCACCAAACAGGACACACCGCAGCATCACAGAAGCAGCGTCTCAATAACCCTGCAGAGTTTTAAAGGACTCATGTTTCCTGGGGTATGATGCGTGTGCTGTATAGCAGCAAAGACAGCCCCAGGAATGGTGAAAAGGGAAATATTATTTCTCTGAGATATTATGAACTTAAACTGACCATTAGGGCAAGGAGTTTTTGCTTGTGTCACTGCGCTTCTGTTGCCTGTAAGCCTGAACATTTTGTAATATAAATAAAAATACTCAGTGGCACGAACTCTGCTTTAAACACAAAATACAATTGATTTTCCCTGCTTTGGTGTAGGGCCAGAGGGAATAGACATAAAAATAACTAATACCTAGTTCTCAAAACTATAATACAACAATGAATGCAATTTTCATGCAGCTGTGATACAAAGTATTATGGTAGTAGTAATGCTGAAACATTTTGCTTTTAACACTCTACTCATACAGTATAAAAATTTAGATGCTGGCATAAAGCAAGTGTGACTTAAATAAAAAGAAAATTTCTCCTAATAAAATCACACAATACTAGTTGATTTATTTGGGACAAAACCGAAACACATCCTAGTTCTACCCCCAAAAAGACAATAAAAGACAACCATTCTCAGCTTGTGTGTAGTTCTTACTGCATCTATTTTCACTCTACAGTAAGAATGCCTCCTTAAATGCTTTTCTAAAAGAATCTGTACTTCATAAAAAGTATATTAAAAATTAACACAAATTAGTAAAGTACTTTCAAATCACCAGCAGAATATCTTGGGGTTCAGGGTTTTTTCCCTACTAAATTTTCCTGTGGGTTCATATTCTGAAAGAGAGAAGACTAATTACAAATCTTAAACAAAATAGTGTACAACAAAACAATTCTGGAACTACAGTACAACTAATACTTTTCAGAGCGTAAAAGTTGCTTACAAAGCTACTTGCTATTTTTTCCAGAAGGCTGCTTAAACCAAAAGCAGTCAACTACATCTCAAGGAAAAAAAAAAATCTCTTCAAAATAAACTGATCAGAAATTTCAGTCATGTCTAGGACCTATCCAACCATAGAATAAAGAAAAGAAGTCTTAATTATCCAGTTCACCTGTGTGGCTCACAGTAGATCAGCAATAAATATAGACCCTTTTACTAAGCTGAATATAAGTGGCACCTAAATGCAGAGGGAGAAATCTAGTGAAGCATACAAATCTGTATCACTCTGTATACCAGACCACAGAATAAGAAAAAAAGTACACAGCTTCTACTATGGACAGTTTTCCAATCAGAGGCATACTGGAAGAAGTCAATTTTTCTAAAGTGGAGCTAGAATTAGAAGCAGAGGACGGTTGATAGTGATCGTGAGTATCATAGGTCATAATCTCTCATGGGGTATTATGAGTTCCTGGTCCTCTCACAGTATTATCACCAGAAAGACAAAGAAAAGGTTAATATTCCAAACAAAGGAAAGGAAAAATCTGAATCTGCTAGATGAGGTGTGAATCAGGCTGCTATGTTAAGCAGAACTGTTTAACAGTTCTGCTGCTGCAATGCTAAAAGAAAAAAAAAAATTGCTGGATTAGGTGTCAAGCAGCTTGCTCTGTTAAGGAGAACTATCCTTTCTGCAATGCTCCAAAGTTACTAATGTAAGAAATCAATTTACTTAATCCATAGGAACCACAGTAATGGTATATTTCCTTCACTGACTTAAAATGCTCTTGTTTCCATGATGCTTGAAATTGGGAAAAACCATCTTGTTCTGCTGAGGTGGCAATTACTCTAAGAGAAATAGATATCAGTAGATTGAATTTAAAAGAAAAAAGCATCATCATCTTATTCTCCTTGCTTCAACTTTCACTATCCCAATGTTTTACCATCAGCTCTATTTTGCTTTTAGTCACACACAGAAATAGAAAAATGTTGTGATTGAGAACTCTGGGTTTTAAAGAGACTGTTGTAGCTTCTGGACACAGACCAGCAAAAGATTTAAAAAGCTTCAGCTCTTGACATAAGTGAAGCACAGTGAACCAAAAAACCCGCATAGTTTAATGGTGTTGCCATTGTTTTTATTGAAAAAGCCTATGCTTCATCTGCTTTGCTGCATAAAGAGTACTTTGGGCCTATTCCATTTAGATGAATGATGTTCCCATGAAAAGACAAAAAGAAAAAGCACAACACTGGAAACAACAGTTCCTCTAGCACGCAGTAACAGAGCAGGTCTGGGGTTATGAGCTAGAGCTGTGTTTGAGCTACAGATAATGATGCCCTCCATCTGTTAGCTGGTTATGGATGACAAGATTATGAAGGACATAATGAAATGACAACTTCTCAATGCAACCTGCAAGTCAATAAGATTAAATCATCAAAGGACCATTTATTTAAGAAGACAGGTGTGGCTTATCACCTCTGTAAAGGAAACAGACTGGTAGCACTTCTCACACTGATAGTAAACCCCATTGTCTACCTCATGTTGGGATCACAAGGCCTAGAGCACAGATAGAAATACAACATCACATCCACC
The DNA here is from genome assembly GCF_017590135.1 of Pyrgilauda ruficollis. Taxonomy (NCBI): domain Eukaryota; kingdom Metazoa; phylum Chordata; class Aves; order Passeriformes; family Passeridae; genus Pyrgilauda; species Pyrgilauda ruficollis. The sequence continues at coordinate 9,931,102 of NW_024525156.1, forward strand.
TGCAAAAGATTTGATCCTCTTTTAGCTCTCTTCTCAAATAGACATGACCATAAACTTACTGCAGCTTGGAGCTGCTATGCATATTGCAATAAAAATGTCATTTCTTGGCTTTACTTTAGGTATTGTTGCAGATAAGGTACCAGACACTTTAATGAGCAATTAAAAAAAATACCCAAGGGACAATAGATTCTTTTTTCTGTATTTTCCAAAATTTGACTTTCTTTCAATTGGAGAACCCAGTTTCAAATATGAAAAGGGCACTTGTTCTACAGTAACTGCATACAACTTACTCAGTTCCAAGTACTGTATTCACTTTTTTTTTGTTACCATTGTTGTCATTATCTGTCCAGTTGTTTAGGAACTTCTCTGTTCTGGGAATTACAACTAAGTTGTTCTTTCTGGTTCTATTTCCCCATAGAGTTCAGCTAGCTTCTTGAACTCGGGTCCCCAGTCTCCAAGGTAATTATAATCCTGGTCAGAGTGTGTCGTTGCTGAATCCAGAGAGCTGATAGACCCAGCTTCTGATCTATGACCCTCATAGGCATATGTCTGCAGGGAGTCATAGGGGGGCACACTGGGGTCCAGATCAGCCTCTGCCAGTCTTTGATTAAGGAACTCCTGAACATCTATACTGTCAAGGCTTGATGAGGGATGATTCCTGGACAAAGGCTTCACTTCAGGCCGAACATCCCTCCGGTATTTTAGCTCTTCGGCAGCAGATGGATTCCGCAGTGCTGTGATGTCAAATGCTTCTGTGTCTTCCTCTCCACCTCCCTCATCGTCATAGGTCACAACATTTTCCCGGACATCTTCTTCTGAAATGATCAAAGGCTCCTTCTTGCTACGTCTTAGGGTGATGAAAAGGACCACAATTGCTAAAGAGAAAACTGCAGATATTAGAGTAGGTTTAAAGTTTACATCTGAGTATGTTACAGAAATAGCAGACACTAAGTCAAAAATACAGAGGTATAATATTTTCAGGCTGGTATTTTCAGTACTGGCATTTGGGATCATCTGCTACTTAGTTTATTAGGGATCTCATAAAGGAAATAAATGGAGATAACATTCTTTCATGTAAATGAAAAATGAGTAACTAAAGTTGGCATTTTTCAGAAGCATAATCCAGGGCTTCCAGTGCTTCATTAAAACCAATGTTTAGCATATAAATTGAATTATTATGTAAAAAAATTCTTTTTTTCTTGTGAATATACAATTTTGTGTAATAAAATACAAAATTACAAGATAAATGTATAACTATATATTTTAAAACAGCCTTCTGACACGAAAATACTGAAGCAAGCTGTAAAGAAAGTAGGTCTTAGAAAATGTAGACTTTGGGGGAAAAGTCCTAAAAGTATTCTCTTGGTTACAGTGCAATTACTATTATTTCTTTCCATCTCTGTAAGAATGCAGAAAATCACATGAGTAGCACAGAGACGTGTGCAGCAAGTTGTGTCTCTGACAGGAAAAAAAACCCAAACCAAAACCAACCACAATATTAACTAATAGGTAACATTGGAATTGGCCTGGAAAAATAAAAAACCTAAAAAGAGTCAAGAGGAAATGCACTTGTAATGGCATTAATCTTATGAGTCTGCTTATAGTCTCCCATGTCCCTTGTCCCTGTGGATTATTTTGTGAATTGCTATCAGTTTATTCCACAAAGGTAATTAAGAAATGGCTTTTGTAGAGTGCTAGAGTGCTAGAGTGCTTCTTTATATACAACGCATTTCCTAAAGCTTTGCCCATCTATTTTCTGTATGCTCAAGACATGGTATTAGAGTTGTCTCTTTTTGAAATCTTTCCAAATTATGGAAAAAAGAGATCTCCAGTGCTAATTACTTGATAACCTCTGAAAAAAAATTCTACTGCTTTCCAGATATTCAGAAATGTACTTTAAAGGCACTTTTCCCCCTATTAACTCTAGCTAAACCTTTACCCTCTAATCACAGCTGTATGTTTCTAACTGCCTCCAGGCAACCACTGTTTCAAAAGCAGCGCCCTGTCAGATTTTTGTTAGCATTGTTGTCATTATCTGTCCAGTTGTTTAGGAACTTCTCTGGGAGGCGTTGGAGGGATAGCATTATGTAGTATAGCAAATGACTCACCAAGAAGGATGACAATGCAGAGGAGGATCGCAATTAAAGCTCCTGTGCTCAAGCCAGCCGAGGAGAGGAAAGCTTCAGCATGGCAAGTTCTCACTCGTCCGTCTCTCTCACAGGCACAAACCCGGATGGTGAGGGTACTGCTGCTGCTGAGAGGGGGCACACCACCATCAGAAATCAGAACTGGCAGGTAATAAATATCTTGAGTGGTTCGACTGTATCTCCTTCGTCTTGTCAGAATACTGGCTGTATTATCTGCAATATCAAAACAAGAATAACATTTCAGTGAAGTAAAAAATGAAAAAAAAGGAAGTTATTTACTGTTTGTTTCCCATCAAATGGAAGTATGGGGCTTCCTAAAACTAGCAAGCCCTAATCTATGAAAATGCACAATATAGAATTAAAATTTGCCAGGAATCCTTTCTGGTCAATAGAAGAAAAAGGGTAGGAGTTGATAAGTAACTACACGTTAAACAAATAAGAGTATTTAAAACTCTTGTAATTTTTTTGGAATCAAGTGAACTTTGACAAACATTTTCGACCCAATTTTCAAGATTTTTCATCCTGTATTATGCTTTTGGTAGCATAAGGACCCTTGTCAATACCTGGAATTATGAGGACATCTATTGTGAAATTTTTGCACAACACAAAATCCAAAATCCTCTTGACTCCCAGAAGAATATTAAAACTCCTTTAGTAAAAACTAAAATAAGACTTTCATGTTTTAGTGTTTATTGAAGGTTTTAAGTTTTAGTGAGCTTTCAGCTTTTTAGTGACCAAAAATACGTGCCTTGGAGAGGTCTGGAGGAAGAGGGAAGGCAAAGGAAGGCAAAGGAAGGGCAAAAGAGTAGATATTACATGTTCTAAACTAGTAGAGTTTAAAGATAAATAAGAAACTGGGAGATTGTGACTTAAGATATTTTCACCCTTCCATTACCTATGGGTCCATTTGGCATGACAGACAATGAAAACCTTGTGCTTATTACACACACATTGCAAGAGCATTTGTAGGCACTAAGGAGAGTAGGAAGTTGCCATTGCCACACACATCCCTTCAAGTCCAAGAAATTAAGAGGCATAAAGAGCATACAGGGGAAGAAATGTTGCAACAATATGTAGTTATAGCCAATATTCATATGGGTAAAATTTATTTTCAGTTTTTTGATACCACTATTAAATTACTAGCCTCTGAATAAAAGTTCAAGATAAATTTTAAAAAAAAAATTGGAAACAGAATTTGAAACACAAGCAGTTATGGAGAGAGAGAGATGAGGACTGATAAATGCAAAGAGACATTAGAAGAAAAGAGCTTTCTTTTGTATTGCTTGTCACATAGTTTCCAAATTGTGGGGTTATGAAATTGGAGTATTTTAGCAAACAATAGAAGGGTGATAAGTACTGAATAAATCTGCCAGGTTTATCTTCCTATTACAAACAAACAAGAAAATTTCTTATTTTTCCTTACCAGTGTAGCTACACTATTAAATGGCTTTATCATAATCTATGGAAAAATGAAATCCATGTCACTCTGTGAAAATCTAGTGCAACAATATAGCTATTGCGGCATATATTTGCCCATTAGACTGCTACACACACATTTGAGTGAAAGAGTTAAGTTTTTGTTTCAGCTGGATGCACGATCTGTTTCAGGTGGTTATTCTTCATGCTATACTTTCTGTCAAGCTCTCTGCAAAATTTTAAAACATTCATTTTAACACACTTTTGCCAATGCTTTATTTTGCATGCTATCTCACTGTGATATTTAGAAAAACTGGTAATATCATCCCACATCAGCATAATATCACAATATATTTGGTAACAGGTTTCACACAAGAAATACATATATGAGCTGGGAAGTGATACAATTGCTGATAAGCCAAGAACTTAGCACTGAAGTCCTTTAGCTTTACTTCTGTACATAAACAACAGCCACAGCACCCCTCCACACTCTCCCCCATTTTGGAATCGTCGAATATCCAGCATGGTGAGTTTGTTACAAGTTCATTAAGTGTTGTTCTTTTCACTTGGAGTGGGTGCAATATAAGGTGTTTATTCATTTGCTTATTTGCTGTAGGCCTTGGAGTACTTCTTCTACTTGTTTATGTCAAGTTTACTTGTTTTTGTCAAGTTTATTTCTTCAACATTATGTTTTGATGACTGATGACACCAGTCACTTGTTATACTGTTATATATATATATATATATATATATACACACACACACTGTTATATTATACTATATTCATTCAACAGAACCTTACTGGAACCAGAATAAGGTGATAATTCTTTAATCTTAAAAATTGTGACAGAACGTAAGAACATAATGTTGTGAAAGACTATAAAATATCCATGATATAACATACTTTGCAAAGTTATTTGTTACATATATATCCAGCACACAAAAATATTTTGCATTTTGTTGTTCTGGGTCAACTAGAACTCTCACATAACACCCAAGCACAGTCACTGTTTTTAATATACACCAGAGACCCTTCTCAGACAATATGGACAAGAGTGCACAAGATTTTTTTCCTGCCTCAGCATTATTCCGACCGTCTGCAGATCCTTAAGCATTCCTAAATAGCCTCATGCAGGCACCATGACACCCTGTGGCATCTAAACTCCTTTTGCAATATGATAACAGTGCGCTGTTGAGCTGCAATAGAATTTTCACATTATTTTGTAAATTCTAAAGAGAAAAATATATTTATAATGAAGTCTGGGTTCCATTGGTTTCTACACAGAGTCAAGAGGAGGTACACACCTGAGTGCTACACTTGTTGCCTGCGACTTAAATTTTAGAAAGAGTGAATGATCCAGTGCACAGCTCAAGTAGCAGTGATGAAAATGCTCGCTGACAGCAAAAGCATCAGAGACTGAATATAATGAAGAAAAACTGAGAACTACTTATCAGGGGTCTTGCAGTAATTTTAGCACAGAGACTATTGGCAAAGATGTAAAGGAAAGAACATTGATATGAGAGAATGTATGCTACAAGGGAAATGTGGACAGATAGGAGGAAAATTGTGAGGAAAAAAATATGAAAGCTAAGAAAAAAAAGAAAATAAGAGAAACAAATGAAGAAATGGAAATATTATATAATTCAATGTAATAGTGAAAAAAATGTGAAAAAGCTATAATTAAACCTTGCTTCTCTGGGAGGAAGGCCTTGTCAAAAAAAAACCCTGATATTTTTATACTGTACAGAATAAATACAAATTTTAAAAAATAGAACTTTTTTCAGTGTTGCATTTTTTCATTCAATATTAAATTGTTTTTCTTGTACTGTTAATATTATACAACTAAATATAAGATACAATGAAATATTGGTATAGCACACAATTAAAGGAAAAAGGGAACCAGTACAAAATTTTTAATTTTGAAGATTTGCCATGGCGAATCTTTGGTTTTTGTATTCTCTTGTGTAGTAAGTAGATTTCTGTAGAAACAGATGCTACATGACATACCCAGAAGTTTCTGTAATAACGTACCTTGTGATAAACATTCTCAAAGAAACAGTGTAAAATTTTTCCTTCAATGAAATTTCACAAATTTTAACACAAATAAAAAGTATGATCTTTGAGACACTGGCTTGGAAATTTTCTGTTCCCAATATCAGAGGTGTTATTTCTCATTATTTCTCTATCACAGATTTAGGTATCTTAGTGCTTACATATAAATAAAATACTAGAATGCATTGAATTCTAACATACTATTTTTGTCTCATTCAATTTCTTAAAACATTTTACAAAGATATCTAACATTTTTTCAAAAAAATAAATTGTGTCTGGTTTTGCAAAGGTCACTGAGAATCAAGCATAGCAGAAAATTATCAAAGCCAATCATATTGCCATAACACAGAATTTACATCTCTGATGCTCTAGTCAGAGCTCCATTCTTGAGGACAATCATATGCAAAGGTATGCCAACAAAATGAATGGAGAGAAAAAAAGTTTAGCCAAACTGCAATATTGACTGCATCCTGACAAACATCCAACATTCTGGTGTTCTGAGCTTTCAAATTTTAATTGCTTCGTTTCTTGTCAAAAATCATTATAGGAATGTGTTGAGAGAAGGGCTAGAAAGACATTAACTTTTAAGAGCTTTGCACAGAACGAAAAATCTCTCCATCTGTAAAAGCTATAGGAAGCCAAGTACAAAGTCTGACACTGATGACCTAGAAAAGAGTTTATTGAAAAGGGGAAAAAAGTTATATCAACAGCAGTAGTTTGAAAGGGAGCCAGGGGGTTATGCAGTGAGAAATTTATTTGGTATTTGAAAAAAAGATACAGCAAATACTCAGGGAAGGCAAGCATTTAGGATAGCAGCAAAAGCAATAGGATGATGAGCACTACAGATCTCATTCTTCTAGGCCTGGAAGGAAAGACTTTTTTATCTCAATAGATTTAAATGGTGAACTTCACTCCTGAGGAGTATGGTAAGAACCAGGATTCACTGGAGATTACAGGACTGACTGCTAAGAAAAATTAACAACTCCCACATAGGGAAAGAAATATTTATCTGATACCTGGTGTTATACATTGCTCCATTTAATGATCTAAACTTTCGAATGATCTAAACTTCTGTTTGGACTGCTCTTTGCAAATATGTCAACTAGAAGTTAAGCTTTATCGTAAGTGAGTTGAGGTTACCCACGGGAAATGCTGCATGGCTGTAACACAGCAACTCTTCACAACTCTGAAGATGTCGTAGTTTACTAAGCCAGGCTGTACACTACATACAAGATTGTTATTACAGTCTTTTTTCCATCATCTCTGCCTTTTTACATTGAGCTTCTAAGTTAAATAAAGAAATGAGGGCATGGGAAAATCAAGGAAGCAGTGATACAATGGTAAGACCATGGAAGGTGACTGCTGGAGCACATTGGAAGATGCTCATTTATTATTCACAGCTTGAGAATTCCTTTCACACATTATGCATTAAAAGCAGAGACAAGAGAAATAGAAGTCAAAAAAAAAAAGTAAAATCCTGTTTATATCTTAAGGCATGTTTCAATTTTCAGTTCTGCTTGTGTCAGCAGTCCAACTACTATAAATATTCTGAGAAGTCATAAACTAATTAAAACCAAAGAAGATACATTGGAATGATTTGCATTTCTTACATTTCTAAAGTTGGAGCTGTTAATTTGTTTATGTGAACTATATGATAGGCATTTCTGTTTCATTTCTTTATTGATAACTCTTGTAAATATTTTTTTCTCTTTTGCTGTCTTCAAAGCCATTGCCAATGGGCAAGAAGCTATTATAAGTTTCTAGTTCAGTGGGTAGTAAAAATGATAAGTAACATACAACATATTTTTTGGCCTGAAATATAGTTATTTGATTATAGTTGGTTTTTGAATCACCAACAAGTTTCAGTCCAGGAAAGAAATGCAAGAACCTCTACACTATGCACTAAAACAACTTTATGATCAATATTAAAGCTGACTTTTTTTAAATAAAAAAAAATTCAAAGACGTTCAGAGGCCTGAAGAGGGAAAATGTCTTCCCTCTACAGTAGCTGCTCCTGGTTTTCTTTTATACTCATGGCAGAATTCCTTTTTAACCTCCATATGTTGTTTCTGTGATAATACCTACTCAGACATTCAATCCATTTACAGTAACAGTACTTCTGTGGACTGTACTTACAGTCACCATGTGTGATGCTAACTTTGTACTTTCTCAGATACCATTTCTCTCCAGTTACAACTTGTCTTCTTTGCAGGATGATATTTTACAGAAGGTCAGCAGTAATTCACAGTACCACATAACCAGAACAAGCACGACTTGTGATGTAAATGAAAGCCGGAACTGTGCAGGCGTTTTCCTCTTGTGATGGGTTGCAAAGTGGCGGCTTCAATCCAGCCTTTTTAAATGCCACTTTAGATGTTCTAGAACAACTAAGACATGGTCTGGTATCTGGCATACTCATTTGTAACTTGAAAGCTCTGAAGTTAATTCATAGAGACAATGTCCAATATGGTAGGAAATAAAAAGGGCAGAGTGATAAAGAGAAGATTCTGTAAGAAATTCACACTGGGATGGGATCAATTGCTCTCTGGAGGCTGTTCTCTTTCTAAATAACAGCAATGATGAGTAAAATTTTTTTTTTTTTTTTTTTTTTTTTGTATCTGTGACACAGGGAAAAAGGCTAATATATATCACAGGCATGGGTGGATGAATACATTAAAAACTTCATTTTATGCAGATGCTGTTGAACTCATCATGCTCTAAATTTTACAGAAAAAAACACATCTCCACTTCTGTGGGTGTTAATGGATCTTCTGACACAAAATTAAGAAAATGGAATCTCCAGAATTATAGTATCAGAAAAATGGCATACCTTTATTCCAATTCCAGAATATTCTCCATCACTGGGCAATAATCAAAGGGCCAGATCTTTGAGATAAGTGGGCAGAGGGGAAAAATAAATTGCAAATGCTTTTGTGATATGAAACCTTTGTCCTGAAGAAATAAAAGAAGAGGAAAACAAATGCTAAGCATTCTCTAGGGAGGTGTTCTCCATTGAAAGTAAGCTAAACTTAGTCTGCTATCAGAAGCCAGCAATCTCAATTTATTGAAGTAAGAGAATGCACAGATCTCACAGGCAGTGTTGGGTGAATGTGTCCATTACCTACATAAACCCTTCTTGTCTAGCAAATTTACAATACTACTAAGCATCCATGGAAAACTGCATATCTTGTGATTAAAAAATAGCACCAACAAAACAGTGCTTTACAGTGCAGAAATTTCTTAAAAGCTCTAAGTGAACTGTTCTCTGAGGGTTCTATCTTTTTTCATCTCTTGAAAAATATTATGTAAGTATATTAACATATTAATCCTGGAAATATGATAATAATGACACACTCAGATACATTTTCCAGCAGACAAAAAAAACTTGACAAAAATATCCACGATTCCTTAGGCATCTGGAAAAATATTATTATTTTTAGTGTAAGAAGAAAAAAAAGTACAATTCTAGAATTCATAGAAATGGATCCATTGGGACGAACTTCTGTTGTCTTTATTCTGACTTCCAAACAGAAGATGGTTTTAGCCCCATATAGTTATAGGAAGTTTTTAATGGGATATACAAAATAGATATTTCTGATTATGCAAAAAGTATAAGTTATGATATTAGAAAAATGATTAAAAATTATCTATGACAATATCCTGAAAAAGAAAGTGAGGAGAACACAGGCAACAATTAAATGACTTAGGTAGAGACTGATTCACAATATAAAAGCAGAGCAGAAAAAGCACTTGGCTTCTCAGGTTACAATAGAAATTGTAATAATTTTGTAGGCAGACTAAATTTCAAACAAACCTGTTTTCATTAAAAGACCTCCGTAAGTACAATTCTCAAATGAAAAAGAAAGGCTTCTTCTCTAGGTTTGCTTTCTAAAGCTGCAGAAAATTATTACAACTTCATGCATTTTCTTAGTATAACAAAGAAATTCTATTCCAGCTCTTGTTCTGCCTTGCTTACATGAGCACAGATACTGCATCATTTTCTTGGTCTGTCATTTTGTTCATACTTGTAAGCCTTTACTCTCTCTGAACAGTACTTTTCAACTATGTAATAAAGTTTAAATAGCAGGGAAGAATCTCTTGTACCTTAAGAATACAGTAGAGAAAAACTATTATATTCTGTATTTTCCTTTTTTTTTTTTTTTTCTTTCAAATGAAAATTGCAGACAAACAGAATACAAAAGGCGATCCGAGGAACTCTTAATTTTGCTGAATGTTATATTTGGTATAGCCCTGTGACTCTATCCTGACCTACATTTCCTTGAAGGTTTTAAGCTCTGCATTATGAGGGTGAATATTCCACAAATAGAGGTTTCATAATGCGGAGATTTTCATTTAGAAAATACACAAGTTCAGGCCCAAGAGATGAAAGTTTAACTGGTCAAATGATCAATTACAGGGACTGAGACTTTAATACCTATCAAGTTTGCTGAAGCCATAGAATATTATTGAGCTGAATCATACACATGTTGGGATTGTATACTGCTGCAGTCCAGACAGGTAGATAGGAAAGAACTATGGAATCTTATGCTTGTACAAGCCCTAGATTTCAGTCAAAGTGCATAGATATAAGCATAAATATTTTATAATCCAGTGCACTGCTGTGGAGTACGCTGATAATAAATGAATAGGGGTACATTCATGCAAAAGTCTATTTGGGGTCCCAGAACAAAACTCTGTTGATTTCAGTTATGAAAACAAGGGGAAAAAAATGTCTAATGATATTTTTGTGAAATGGAACCCTTTTCCTGAAGAAATAAAAGGAGAGGATGACTGAATTAGAAGGTGACTGCAAGAGAAATATAGTTTTGTTGAGACAGATATAGCTACTAATAACTACCATTTTCTATGTGAAATCAAGAGTTTGGGTTTTATCATTATACAAAACATTACAAAAAATTCTCTTAAGGCAATTCTTGTAGATTTTTTTTTATTTTAAAACTAAACAAACAAATAAAACCTTTCCAAAATACCAGCCTTTATAGAATTTGGAAATCCAGAGCAGATGTCTTCTGTTCAGAGCATTCTGATTATTTTTAATGACTGATGCTCAAAAACATCAAAAGAGTTTTCAAAAGTGCAAACTTGTTGCAGACATAACAAAAGCCTTTCCTGCCCACCTTCTTTCTATTTCCTATAATAGAAGGCAACAGAAAATCTGTTTCCAAATAGAAGTACATGAGAAATATGAAGGTGGTAAATGCTAAATAGCTGCATATTGTGCACTTCATAGGTGTTTCACTAATATTTTATGCATAGATTGTGTCACAAAGAAAAGGTCCCAAAAAAGACAATGTTTAAACAATAGATTCAAAGTGTCTTGTTCCAAGTAAAATCATAACTATGTATTTGTTTTTAAGATAAATTTCTTGTTGTGATTTGAGTTAAGCAGTCATTTTTTAATTATATGGCCAGTTTGGAAGTTGCATTTTTGGAGTCTCTGTATGTGTAAGAAGTTTTATGCAAGATACTATAGGAAGTGCATAATTGTGTACTTCCTTAGGTGAAATAAAATCATAATGCACAACAGGCTTTTACCTTAAAAGACATCTTTTTCAGTTCCTTCCTCTACCTCCCCCCATAAAATCCACTTTGGGGTAGTCCAAACACTGCTTTCAGCTGTTGATTGCTAAGCCATTTCTGCTGATCTTGGGAAAGTAAAAAAAAAAAAAAAAAAAAAAAAGCAAGTGCTTCTATCCAGCTTTACATATGTTTGAAACCTTATCTACTTTGTCACAAACCACAATTTTAGTAGAGCTATCCAAAAAAACTTCTTGATATAAATATTTTGTATTGAAATAAACATGCACATGGTCTTTCACATGGGGTCACAGTCTAATACTCAAGGAGTTTGTTGGAAACACAGATTAAAATACAGAAATATGTAACGGTACCCATCCTTCATTTCAGGAACAACAGTCTGGCTTTTTCTATAATGTTCCATCACAATCTGGATGGGATTGATAAATTAATCTGGGAAAATGCTGGAGTCTCACTTAGGAAATATTTTTAATATATTAATTAGTCCTTCAATATTTATGATTATTTATTAATATTGATATATAATTATTGATCTCTTTTGAAACTTGAATATGAAATCCATTTATGTATTCCAAATAAATAGCATGATTCTTTTTCTTCTGTAAGTATAGTTAAACACTGGAACAGATTCTTTAAGATGATTATGTAATCTCCTCCCCTGACTGATTTTACAAATAAAAAAGTCTGTAAAGAATTGTTTCAATATCACTGTATGAACTAAATATAACAATGATGGAGCTAATGCATTACAGAGGACTAGTGATCTGTAAGATTTCAGAATGTATTCCACAGCAGTACTACAAAAAAATAACTGCAAAACAAAGCAAATCCCATATACTTCCACACAGGCATACAAAGAAAGCCTCACAATCTCAGGAGGAAAATTTACACAACCATTTAATGTTTACTCTTATTTTCATCAGGTTACAAAGTGGAGAACACAAGGTAATAATTGATCAAGAGCAAAGCTAATTTAGGGTTGGGTTTTGGAAGTTAGACAATTTTTCACTCCAGAAACATTCAAAAACACTTGTTTGGGAGACTCTGAGGGCTGTTTTCCTTCTGGGACTACCTGTTATGAATTTCTGATTGCAATGTTTAGGAACAACTTCTTAGGAGTGGCACAAAGAGAGACACTACCATCCAGGAACCACAGAAAGACCTGCTCTTGATGTCATATTTGTAAAAGTAAACATGAATTCCATATTTATGCCCCTTAATTTTTTTCCCCTTTAAGCAATAACTGGCAATAACCTTGACAGTACCCAATCAGTGCTATTCACCTAAAAGTAGAACAAATTTACATATTTTTCATTAATCCACTTTTCAAAAACATTCCTGAAAGTATGAGTATAAATGCTAAAATAAAGTGGAATATAAATCCAAAATTCAATATCAGATTATTCATAGTTTGCAATATATTGTGTACACATGTCCTTGATATCCAACAGCTCAGTGATGACATATTACAGTTTTCCGTTTCTGTCAGGAAATGCATGGAAATTGTTGTGTTCAATTGAGACAGCCCAGACAAAACAGAAGCCCATTCCTCTGAGATTTATGTATTAGATTTACCTTCATTGTTCCTTAGAGTAAAGTTGGGATTCAAAGAAAGCCCTTCATCAAGAGAAAAATGGAATCTTGCACCATTCGCAGAGTTATCTTTGTCAGTAGCACTGATAGTCTGAATTACCTGAAATAAAAATTAACAGTGAATGTGTTGAAGTTTGAACTTGACCCATATAGTGCCTGACCTCAGCAGGATGCTCAAGTTTACCTTATTTTAATTTTCTATTTGACTGCTGCTGAATTCAACAGATGAAATGACTGGGTCATTAACTCTATTTCTCTAGCAGGAAATATTTTAGAAACCACACATCAGAGCCAGGTAAAAGCATCTAAAGAATCTACATTTTCTGATGTTTTGATAAGGTCAGGACCCAGTGTAGAAATTATCACCATCTGCATTGTATCCTGCTGACTTCCTGAATTACAGTTTTAACTAAATATCTACCCAAAATATAGGCTGAACTGGGATGGTCTATGTGAAGTGTCATCTGCCTGGTGTCCCAATAATTGAATGTACTTCAATATTGGTAAGGAAAAAGAATTAACTACAATATTTCTGCTAACCATATCTCTGCTAAAAAATTCCTGTTAAGAATCAGTTTTAAATTTCCAGAGAGTAGAACAAGAAGAAAAGAAGCCACTCCTAGCTTTAATTTAGTTTGCCCAAAAACAACAGAACTGGATGTAGCCAGAACCATGCCTGAAAGAGGTATTTTTGAAAGGTAGGACCTTTGCCTTCAAAAGCCCTGGTGGTTTTTTAAATTTACTTTCAACTAAAATTGATCTCAGCTCTTGGAATGTGGGACCAAAACGTATTTCTACCTCTGCTTTCATTTTCATGCTGGGTCTTGAAACTCAAGTGCTAAAGTGGAATCCAATAAAAGTTGTTCCTGTGGTATAGGCAATGAAGCCCACACAAACTGCTGCACAGAACTGATAGATATCCTGAGGGAAACATAAAAGGGGGGAGGGAAAGTGCTCTTTTCATAAGAATTTTTCTGTTCAGTGTTCAGCTATAGTCAGTCTGGACTGAACCTGAAACACACAGCATAGACTCCAGTGGCTTGGTCTGTTTTAAAACTGAAAGACACCACAGAGATCTCTACCTCCATTCACTTAAGAGAAGCAAAACAAATGTATTTTTTAAACCATGTTCTGGTTTGGGCTGAGGTAGAGTAAATTTTCTTCACAGTAGCTGGTATGAGGCTGTGGTTTTAATTTGTGCTGGAAAAAGTGTTGGTAACACAGAGATGTTTCTGTCATTGCTGAGCAGGGCTTGCCCAGCATCATAGTGTTTTCTGTTTCTTGTACGGCCTCACCAGCGAGGGGTTGGGGGTGCAGGTAAAGTTGTGAGGGGGCACAGCCAGGGCAGTTGACCCCAACTGAACAAATGGATTTTCCATACCATATGATGTCATGCTGACTTATAGAGCTGGGGGAAGAAGAAGGAAGGAGGGGATATTTGGAGTGATGGTGTTTGTCTTTCAAAGTCAGTGTTGCTACATGAGCTGTTGCTCTGCTCTCCTGGAGATGGCTGAACACCTGCCTGCCCATTGGAAGTGGTCATTTCCTTGCTTTTCTTTGCTTGCATGTGCAGCTTCGGCTATACCCATTACACTGTCTTTATCTCAACCCACAAGCTCTCTCACTTCTACTTTCCTGATTCTCTTTCCCATACCGCTGGTGGGGAAGTGAGTGAGTGGCCGTGTGGGGATGAGTTTTCAGCTGGGGTTAAACTGTGACAACTCAATAGGGTATAATGCTTATTCCATTCACTACATAGAATAAAGTACATTGCATTGACTACATGCACCGAGACAATTAACAGTACTTATATAATAATATATTATTGCCAATAGTACTTATATAATAAAATATTATTGCCAATAATATTTTACTAGTTTGCCACAATACTTTTTGCTGAAGTGGAGCGGGGTAAGATCAATATGAATAAAATCTGAACTATCTATAATCATGGATATGACTTTTACTTAAGTCATGGCAATACTGGTTGAAAATTTTGTCAAAAGCTAATTTTTCACTACTGACTTTTGCAAAGGTGGCACAATTGTTAGTGAAACTACCATGTAAAACCAGAAAGACAGGATTTTCTTAGCTATATATATTTAGTTCACAATGTTGAAATTATATTTGGCACAGCAAGACAAAAAAAAAAGGGTGATAAAACATTATGTTCAAAATAATCTATTTCTGTTATTATTCAAATACTAAAGATGTCATTAAATGCCATACACATCTGTAAAAACTTCAAGTAAACCATAAGAAAAATATATTGTTTTATTAAATATTTTTTGTAAATCCTCAGTGTTGTTTCTCAGTGAAATATAAGTCAATTTGCCATGCAGCTTTGGCTTTTATTTGACAGCATGGTGGATAAATTTTCATTCTGTTGCCCCTATGCTACAAAAAACATTCAGTGACATTTTACAGAATGCTGCTTCAAGAGCATGCCATTCTGCAACAAAAACACCTTTGATCAAGGACTCAGTGACACATGACTTGTGTAAAAATTATTTGGTTTTAAGATTAACTTCATAACTCAAAATATACTGTCTATATTCCCTGATTTCATGCATGCAAATTCAAATATTCCCTGAATATTTTCATAAAAGTATGTAAAAAGTATTGCACCACATGGTATAAAAGTTTTGTATTTTCGCATAGAAAATAAATATTTTATATTTACTAGGATAGGTCAAAGCATTTTTAGAGAACTGTTTTTAAACAGGAAGTTTACATATTTTCAGAAAATATTTCTAAGACATTCATTCACCAGTGAAAAACAAAAGTACACATCATCTTGACATCCAAATGTACTATTAACCCTTTTCTAATTAATTGGCCAAGTACTTAACAGCCAATTAGCAGACATTAACATATACCCTGTCAAGCCTGATTAAAATAAAAGACATCATCTCAGCTTCAGTAAAGCCCAGCTGACAACACTGATAGAATAAAACTGAAGGGTCATGACATTTTTTAAAGGCAAGATATGATGAGAAAAGAGAATTTCAAGAACTGAGGAGAACTAATTGAAGAGGACAGAGAGCAAGTGTTAAATTCTACTCAGAATCATTTTAGAATTGAATCAATAAGCAAGCAAATATACACATGACAAACACATAGCAGAGGCATTCCTTGCCAACTAACATTGATTTCCTTTTTGGAAGATGGCAAAATGTCATTTTTCTACATTGGCTAAATTTCATGGTCATTTGGAAAATCAGTATATGTCTAGAAGTCAGTATTCTCAAAGACTGAATGTCATCTCAGATCAAATCACAACTCCTTCATCTACTTCAATATATAATATCAACCAGGCTTCACTTGGAATATCTTGCAGTTACTTAGTCTATCTTCTGAAGTTTATGATTACTAAGTGACTAAAGCTGTCACTTCAGCCTGGAAATGATTGTGTTCTCATAAACATTTTCTTTTTGACATGCCTTAGGTTTGGTCATGTAGACTTAAGGCTTAAGCATTAAACACTTGAAGTTTTTTTGGTTTTTTTTGTTTTTTTTTTTTTTTCAAAAAACAGAGCAGTGGAGGGAAAAAAGCAGGAGACAGCTTTTGTGATTAGATGATACTGTGGTTTCACTCCATAAAAAAACTCTTCTGATAATAAACAAGCAAACACAAGAAGTCTTTCAATGGCTACCTACTGGTTAGTTTATCTCACATACAAAAAATTTCAAAAGAGATGTGCTGAGGAAAGAAATAATTAACCTTACAGGACAGTGCAACATGGAAGCCCAAGTCAAGCAGATGTCCCCAGCAGTACAGAATTTGTTATTTAGGCATAAATCTTATGGAACATTCTCACAGGATGGTGGATAACTCAAAGTTATACTGTCTTTTCAGTGATTCAGAACCATCCAGCTGGGAACCCTTAATAGCATATGGAACACTTGTCACCTTCTGCAATCAGTCTATTTGCCCCTCCCTAATATTTGTTGAACAGGGCCTTACTTTTTTTTCTTTCCTCAGACTAGATTGCAACATCTGAGCAAGACATGCAGTTTTGTGTTTTGTTTTGGCTTTTGCTTGGTGTTACAATTTTTCTGAAACCTTGTGAAATGAAAATAAAAAATAGCTCATAACACATGTGTAAAGGAGCCCTGTTAGTTGAAGAATTCAACATCAAGCAGGTCCTGCCTTTGGTATTAAACTACAGCTTGTAGAGTCCCTCATAGCAGAACTAATCTCAGGTGTTAAACTGTGGTGTTGCCGAGGTCAGGAGTCATTCAGATGTGCAACAATAGCTCAGGAAAAAGTACAAGGTTGGACCAAACACTGAGCAAATGCTATTGTATCCCTTAAAGCTTTTGCCCGTAAGTTATAATTTGTAAAACTACTACTGGAGAGTTAAAACTTTGCTACAAAACATTAGCTACTTACCAGAAACAATAGCCCCAGCAGCCTCAGCAAAGAACATTTCTGAGATAGCTTCACTGCATGATTTACCTTATTATTGGCTATAAGAATTTATCATTTATGGTTAAATAATATGCTTTTAAAAATATCAGAAAAAGTTGAAATCAGTTGCAACTAATGCTTAAAAAAGGTATTTTTTCTTACATTAGTTTTTTTAAAAGTTCTAATTATTATATATTTGCATTTATTTGAGGTTTTCAGAATATTATTTTAATTTAATAAACATTTAATAGGAGATATTCAGCTGACAGACAGACCTACTTGGATTTTCCAGTATCTCAATAAGAGCACTGAATAACACTATACAATCATTAGATAAGAGGGTCCTTGCACACATAAATGCTCTAAAGACAGGAAATAGCACCTCTTCTGTAAATTGTATATTACACAAGGAGAGAAAGCCATGGTGATTTCCTGCTTACACTGGGCCACTTGTTGATCACAGTAATAAGAAATGTCTTTTTATAAAGAGTATGATTATCAGCCCACCAAATCTACTCACGATATTGAATTGTTCGAAGAAGAAAAGAGGAAGGGCTGACATTAAAGACCCAGCAATACTCAGTAGCCAGGCAATACAAAGACAGAGGAAATTCATTATACATTGACATAAAGTCTTAACTTCACACCCATGAAGGTTATCTCTGATCTGACTATTACCTTTAATGATATTGGTGTTATGGTAGGCATAGTTTTGTGCATTCCATGCTTACTAGTGGTTAAAAAGCAAAGTCATTCTTAGAAATTGCTGTGAAAGTACCAAAGATCAAAGCAGAGATTATCATATACTATGAAGCATGAAATATTATAAGAATTTTAAACCACTGCATACCTGCATCTTGAATCTTGGTTCTGTCTCAAGGTGAATAAAGAGGAATTGGAGAAAGTTTAAAGGAGGAAAAGATGAATGATCAAAAGTCTGGAAGGGCTTTAACACTGATTGCCCCAGTTAAGTAGAACTGACTCAATCTGGACAAGAGACAGCTAAGGGACAATGTGCTAGAGATTTATGCATGTCACAGCGGTAATAAATAGAGATCAACTGCACTCCCTCTTTCTCTCCCAAGAGAACTGATAAATATTGATTGAAGACAGTATGGAAAGATTTAAAAAAAAAAAAAAGGTCTTATTGAAGCATGCAATTAAACTACAAAATTTCTAGGTGCATGAAGTAACAGATACTAAAAATTAATGCTTGTTGTAGGAAAAGTTAGGCAGGTTCATATGAGATGGTTATTAAAAGATTATTTAAAAATACATAAACCACATTTAGATCAGGAAATTACCTGCAAGTGATCTGATACCAGGGAAGAATTTGTGGCAAGTATCATACACACTTGCTCTTTTCTTATACTATGCTTTAGGTGCCAGTTTTTGGCTACTGGTGGAGTGAAGATAACTTTGATCAGGCTACAGTCAGACGATGTATGGCATTTTTATAGTCTCAGCTTTAAAAACAGATATGTGTCACTATGCACTTGTGTATACTCTTTTTAAGGAATTGATGAAAATAATGTTATTACTAGTAATATATTTTTCAGGAAAGATATGAGCTCATAATTGAAACATACAGCCTGTGCAATAATGCAAAACAAGCACAGTGCTGTGGGTAAAACTCAGTCCATGCAGAAAAGGAAAAGCACTTTGCAAAACTGTCAGACTGGGCTGCAGTGATGTGCATCAATCAGAGGAGCAGTGGCTGGAGTATGATTCAGCTATTCAGTCGCAGTTCTGGCCCTCCCCATCCTCATAGTTGTGAAAACCCATTTAAGATCTTTTGTGTAACAACACTTTATAGGCAAGGGCAGCCAATAAGCAAAGAGTGAGGATGTGAGCCATGCTCACCAGCCACTTCAGTGAGCTGCATTTGAAACACTGCTGCCATGTAGCACTCAAATCAGAGATGTTAAACCTGCTTTATTCAGTTTGTTCAGGATAGTGGCTTGTCAAATTCTATTCCTTATCTGACAGGATTAAAGTTTTACCTGTCTTTACAGAAGATAGCTTGAGTATTTATTTTGCAGCAACAAGAAAGAGATATTGAACAAATGCCAAAGTTTTCTCCCTTTTGCTTCATACAATTAAATTTCAATCAAATACAAAATGCTAAAGTGAAATCAGAAAGAGTTATTACATGTTCCAGACGTCTGACATATGTGACATTAACAAAGCAATTGTTCTTTATCACTGCAAGGAATATAGCTGCGAGAGTTACCTGACCAGGCTTTGTATTTTCACAGACGACTACATCATAATCTCTGGCAAGCTCGGGAGGATTGTCATTGACATCCAGGATTCTAACACCAACTGGAACATGGCTCACTAGCCCAGGATTGTCTGCAAAACACACAGGATAGTATTAAATCTTTTAAAATACTCAAAATTGCATGTCAACCTCAATTTAAAAGTGGTTTATTAACACAATAACTAGATCAAAACTGGATGCATCTACAGAAATTTAGGTAACAACACACTAAAAGATGTTTGTTGTGCTTCATTAACTGTTTTGAAAAATAACTGTTAAAAAGATTGGGAAGTATGGCATGAATCGTAAGTCACTTAAATCAAATACAAGCTACTCTGGAAGTGAAGTGGGAGGAAGTTGCTGGACTTATATTGTCACACTGTATGCCAAAAAATGATAAATTTCTTGGTAATGAATGTTAAACTGTCATCACAGTATTGAATTAAATCTAAAACAAAAATATTAAAGCATTTTTCTTTTTCAAATCTCCTTAAAGGTTTTAGAAAGTAAAATGCAAATATAATAATAAATACATAGGTACATATAAACTATTCCCAAGCTTGAGTTCTGGTTTCTCACAAGTTACCATGGTATTTCCCACAGTAGTTAGTGAGTGTGGCTTTAGCAGAAGAAAAGAAAGAAAGTTTAGCAGAAGTGAGCCTGGTTTTTGCACAAAGAAAACAATATTTAAGTACCAATGCCTTAGGCTATGATCTGTACTTTCATGACAATTCCCCCTCAGAAAGACTAAACCCTCAAAAAAGCACAATAAATAGAATCCTTTCAATAAGAATACACTTTCCATGAGAAAATGGATTAAAAAAACCAAACACCACACAATTTCTTTCAGTCCATAACACCCTTGTTCTTACTTCTAAGTACTAAGGTAATTTTATTTTGTTGAAAGAATTATGTATTTAAACTTTTTATAGTTATCTAATACATGCTTTCTGGAGTCCATACAAGTATCAATCAGTTAGATGACAAACTTCATCTTGCATTCACCAAACTATCAGTAGAAGACAGTAAAGCCAATCTTTCAAATGGACTAAAATGGAAGAATGGGGTATTATAGATTGACATTTTAAAAGTTCATGTGTGTGCTCATGAGAATAAAAAACAAACAAACAAATTTAAAAAAAACCCTCAAACACAAAAAAAAAAAAAAAAAAAAAAAAAAAAAAAAAAAAAGAGAAACAGAGAAACGTTAGTAGTCCAAGCTTCTTTCATGGTGAAACTTCATTCACCATGGTTATTTTGATCATAATTTATCCTTACCATGTTTCTTTTAAAAAGGGTCATTTGTAAAATGCCTTATATTTGTCACACCTTTAATGATCTCTGCTCAGAATTCTGGAAAGCATTGACTAGACACATGGCTTTAAAACCACCAGTGATGTAGGCTCACAGTGAAGGAATATTTGAGAATGTTGAAGTTTATTTGACAAATGGAGAGATATTGGTTTTTCTTTTGTCATATGGGATACTAGCTAGAGGATCAAGGTCTTAGAAATTGTGTCAGATTTTTCACATTCTCTCTTTAACTAACATGTATGTTCACACGATTTTTCTAATACCTTTGAAACTTAGTCAATCATCCCTATAAAATGTTAATAGAAAGGAAATAAAAAAGTTAACAGAAGACTTAACTAGCAGAGGAATGCTATTCCCAATTACCATTACCATTAGAAGTTAGAAGAACATGCACAGCAGACATTTATAGGCTTGCAAATGCCATTATCTTGCTGGAATTTTCCTTTACTGTTTTTTTCAGCTTTACCCTGAATCTATAAATATCTTTGTATAAGAGACAAACTGGACTATCTCACCTATTTTTAGGCAAGAATGAGGCTTTCTATTGCTGTCTAAAAAACACCTTTAATAGAAAACTTTGAGGAAAGTTTAAATGCTAGGGATATATAAGTGACAGAAGAATTACACTTGGCTGTCCACTAAGTATTTGGGAGAAGGGAGCCATTTATGTATCTTTGCTGTTTTTTCTCAAGGAAGCAATCTTCTCTCCAGGAGAACATTTCCAGTATGAGTATTAATACAAAAAGATGTTTGTTCCTTTCCTGAAGGTAGGTCAAAAGATCGTGCCGAACAGCACAGGCAGTATAGATTTAACATTACTTACTGCTCACTTAAATTTAGCTTACAACTCATTTAGGTAACGTCCTCTGTTAATGTAATCAGACAATGAAATTAAAAAATCCTATCATTACAACTACAGAATATGCTATCTAGGCTCAAAGAAACTTTGGTTTTGAGGCATTGTTGGGGAGGTTCTTGAACATAATATGTGAGGTATGTGGACTAGAAAGTGGTATACATGAAAGGAAGGACACAATGCACACAAAGAGAGAGTACATAAAGCTTAATAAGGAGCTAGAAAACAGGGATTACTGTAAAGGGTTAAAGATTAATAAATTAATTTTTGACAAGATTCACAAACTATAATGAAGAATTTGAACATTTTAATACTACAGAAAACCTGGAAGAGTTTTAGCAAGAAGGTAACAGAAGTTGTGATTATCAGATTATCATAGGATCACTGAAAAATCTTAGTTGAAAGGGACTTCTGGAGGTCACTGGTCCAGTTTCCAGCTCAAAGCAGGGCCATCTTCAAAGGTATGAGGAGGCATAAAACATCCAAGAGGATGCAGAAAAAAGCAGAGAGAGCACAGAGTAGTGGGTACCACAGATAAAGGATTGCTCTGTAGGCCTGGCATATAGTTACTGGGGAAGAAAAAAATCAAACTTGTTAGTCCAGTGTATGACAAAAAGTGTTAAATATTTTTGTTTCAGTACACTGCTGCAGATCTCTTTGCCCCGCCTTGAATGTGTCCTCTTGCATGCCTGTCACTACCACCCAGAGCGGTCTCAGTTAGATTTGCAGTAGTTTTACAGAGTTATTTTATGGAGATTCAGAAAGTTTACCTTATTTCTTTTGCAGCTGTTTTACAGTATGAAGAATTTATAAATACCTCATCAGTTCAAAAGAGCTCTTTATGCACAAGGTAATACTAGTAACTCTCTGGAAGCTGGTGCCTCATGGAATCACTGACATTTGCAGGCAAATTTCCATACCAACAGGCTACTCACTACAAAATGCTAATGGTACACTATGAACACCACATACCAAAACAGTCTTGAACAGTGTGCATACAACCTAAATTTGCATGCAAGGTGACAGAGCAATTTATAATGGGGGAATATAATGAGAAGGAGTTGCAGGAAATAAGGTTTTTTTTCTTTTCCTTTTTTTAATTTTTGATTTTGAGAAATAACATATACTCCAGTCTTTTTCAAGAATACAATTCACCTGCAATCTCCAAACCAATCTAATAACTGGCACTTTTAATAGTACATTTCTCTTAATAAGACAAATTTCCTGCAGCAGTATGGCAGATTTCCAGTTTTAAGATAATCAGTGCTGACATACATTTCAGGCCTGCGCATCACAAAATATTCTGTGTCCTATTAGCATTATGCCTCAAGAGTATATTTTTCGAAATGAATGCTGTCTGTTTTAAGGGGCACCTGAAGCAGAAACACTGCTCTGATTCACCTATGCTAGGGACTTACTTTCTTATGCTTGAGACTTGTTCCAGAATAAATAGTTCTTCTTCCAGAATGCTAAATATCTGTAAAGTAAATCAGTTTTATTATCCAGATCCTCATACTCAGATCCTCCATTGTCAAGTCCACTCTAAATATACAGCAGACCCAATTAACAGCCAATGTGAAGCCTTGAATATTCTCTTCCATTAGTTTCAGTGGGCAAACTTTAAAACCCCTATTTAGGAAGAAAGATTTTTAATGTAGTTACTGATGTCTGAGAGTTTATTTTCACACTAACGAAATTCCCATAGACTTAATTAAAAAATATTTTATCTGAATGAATTTCAGGATAGAAGTCCTGACATCAACAATCTTTTGTGGGTTTGTTTATTTGCTTTTTGCTTCTTTTGTATTCTTGGTTTTTCTAATTTTTTTTAGTAAGTTAGCTAACCGTAGACTGGTTTATAACTGTTTGCTATATAAGCCCATTTGACACCTTTTCAAGACTTTACAATGCAAACCAACACTTAGGATATTAAACTAGCTCTCTATACCGTTTGTTCTTAAAGAGAAGTACAAAGGACTCATCACATTTCTCCAATAAAGATTAGTTTTAACACACTAGAAAAATAAACATAGATATAGGAAGGATAAAATATACTACCAAAAAAAAAAAGCCTAAGGGATGGAAGAATGTCCAACATGCAAGTGAGGGTGACAATATCAGTAAAATACTGGGTTTAATTCCAGGATGACATATATGTGATAAACTAAGTCTTCTGGCAAGGAGAAAATTATGCAGAATCTAAGAATAAGTTTAATCTTCCAGTATTCTTTTAAAGGAAGTGGGTACTTCTAAATAATGTTACCTGAAGATGGATAGCAAATGTTTCTATTTTTTTCTTGTAGCAAAATTTTACTGATAAATATAAAGCTGAAGGCATTGATGACTTCTCTTGTGTCACAGTAGTAGTTATAGCAGCAGCAACTACAGAAGCAATAGTAGTAATCATAGCACTGCAATAGACCAAAAACATTTAGAGTTTTCAAGCTGGAAACTCTCTCTTGCCTTAATACAAGCAAAATTCTCACAGATGATGTTGGTGTTGCCTGATTAGAACAGGACACCACAAAACATACTGGGTCTGTGGCCAGAAATTTCCATTTTGAGATTTCTGTCACAAAGCTTCAAAGGGGAAGCAAATGCCATATGATTCAAAATTCTATGCCTTCTCCAGGGCCCCATCTTGGTAGGTAAGAAGAGCCATACCCTACCCCATTTTCAGATGATAATGTAGGAATATCTTCATTATTGCTTTTCCCAAAGAAACAGGAGAAGAAAATCCAGCATGCCTAGAAGCCAATGACTAAGCCAATATAAACAGGGAATAAGCATTGAAATTGGAATTAGAAGCATAATTCCTTGAGCAGGCTGGAGAACTAACTGCCTTTCAACAACTGTTAGATTTTTTAAAGCTGCTTTTTTTGTAGGCTTTCTGTATTGCATTGGTAAGCACATTTAAAAAAAAAACCAAAACCCAGCAGATACAGCTACATCCACATGATTTTAGAAAACTTCCAGAAATTGTTATTCCACCTCTTCTCTGGGAAGCTTCTTCCAGTGCCTGGCCACTCTGCCAATGAAGAAATTTTTCCTAATATCAAGATGGAATCTTCCCTGGCACAACTTTAAACCGTTTCCTCTTGTCCTCTCACTCGTTACTTGGTAGAGGAGGCAAACCCCCACCTTGCTGGAACCTCCTCTCAGGCAGTGGTAGAGAGCAATAGCATTTTCCCTAAGCCTCCTTTTCTCCTGTCTAAATGGTTGGGTCCAATGATCCTGGAATCTTTTCCACCCTTAATGATTTTATGATTCTATAAGCTCATATTGCTGTGATGCATTAGCAGCCAGCTTGCCAAGCCTGAAAGTAAATTGGTAAGTTTATTCAAGATCTCAACAAGCTAGAAGAATGGTGAGTTTGGTATCATCATTGGTAAGTTTGGACTGGGTACCAGTACTTTGTCCAGCTCTCACCAGTAAAAAAATAGCAGATATCGAGGTCATTGGCACTACACCATGACCAATACAGTCTCAAAACCCTGTAGTTTTGTTTTTAAAATCTACTTTAATCTATTTCAGACTTAGGGAAATACTTTTGTGGCAGATTCTATTTTCTGGAAAAAAAAAATAGATGTTAGCAATACCAAAACTCTTTCTGAAACTAAACTAGAAGACAGAATGCAAGTGAGGTCAAAGATGAAGAATGAATGTGATTCTTTTTCCCCTGGTGAAGTCAGGGTTTATGGTAACAATTTTATTTCTGTTTTTGCAACATACCTATAGAGATAATCATATCTATTTAAAACAATACAAAACATGGTATTTCCCTCTAATTATACTTTCAAAAAAAAAAAAAAAAAAAAACTAGTGAATTTCATTCTTTAAGTCTATTCTGTATTTCTGTATTGCAACGAAAAAATTACTAATTTTGAAAAAAAACCTGAGACCGAAAATCACTATGAGGACATTTTATATTTATTGTAAGAAAAAATTCATGTCAAAGAAAAACTGAAGCAGGATTCTAG
The DNA here is from genome assembly GCF_017590135.1 of Pyrgilauda ruficollis. Lineage (NCBI taxonomy): Eukaryota > Metazoa > Chordata > Aves > Passeriformes > Passeridae > Pyrgilauda > Pyrgilauda ruficollis. Next base: position 9,956,696 of record NW_024525156.1, read on the forward strand.
CAACAAACTCACTGGTATTAAACAATCATCCTGCTGTCCACCAGATACAAATGGTTACAAATTTATAACACTGCAACAGCGTTTTGTTCTGATTTAGATTATTTTCATAAAGATATTGTAAAGGAAACATTTTCTAAAAACTGATTATTTGACACAAGCTATTAGAGTCATTCTTGGTCATGTGGAAAAATTTAAAATGAGAAAATATATTGACACAAATTCCTGTTCTTTTTTATTAGTTTTGTATGCCAGGAAGGTATTCTTCCAAAGACTTATTTCCTTCAGGCAATGCATAAGTTTCTTTCATGTGTTTCAAAGTAAACAAAAAATAATTGTGTATTTTTGTCTTTGATTTCACTTTTTGTAAAATAAATCAGCTTGCCTCTTAATAGCATTAACAGAAACACTATTTATACTTTATGTTTCCCCTCTAGCTTCAGTTATCCTTCTCCATATGACACTGTCATGTCGTGCCAGCAGGAGTAATATATTTTAATACCTTACCAAAATCTTAGTAATTTCTTTTCTGCAAATATAAAATATGAAAAAGAATTGTCAAATTCTTCTCATAACCTTGCTGTTTAATGATGGTAATATTGGTAGCAATATCCCTGTGATTCTAAAGAACAGATATAACCACACCTCACTATAACAATACACTTTATCTGTTCATTTGTTGTAATTATAGGACTTTCATTATTCAGCAACTCAAGGGGTTTTATACTTCACTGCTGCATATTATTAGTTGTCTCTGTGGATCCTGTTTTTCTCTGAATTATGTAACTGTATGTTTCTACTATTGTTTTTCCCAAGACTTATTAAAAGCTACTTATGTTATAATTAGAAAAGACACTTTTTTTACTCTATGTTTTTCACTCTACTCTCAATGTTTTTTTCAAAGCTTTTATTCTGCTGAGTTACCCCAAATTTTCACATAGTTATATTCTGAGCAGGGTTTGATGGCACTCTATTTAAATGTGTCTAAAAGTTATTTCTTTGAGTAGTTTTTTGCAATAACTTTTTCCTGGTATCCTTTCCATAGAACAGAAGGCATTGCATACTTTGCCAATGAAGTACTGCCCTAACTCAACACCTTGGCATTTTTTCACCTGAAGTTCATAAGAAATATGCATGGCAAAGTAAATATAGAAGATGTATAAACAAAGACAAATATATTTGTTTGGTTGGGGTTTTTTTCCCAACATCTGATTTTTTTAACACCTTGGAGATTTGTGGGTTTTTTTCTGTAAAATCAACTACATAATGATGTCTCTTCATTATTTTGATTTCTAATCCATTACGGTGTCAAAGCTCTATATACAGGTTCCTTTAATGTGGTCATTTTTTACAGTCTCTTGATAGGATTTCATTAAGTCTGGGGTATCTGACAGAACCTGGCACGAAACACCATTATTTCAGTTCTCCTGTTCTATGCAGCCTCTCCACAGCTTCACAAATTAGGAACTCTTTATTGTCCCTTCAATCACAAGTTTTTGCACCCATTGAATTCAAGTTGGTCCTTTAAGCAAATAGTGGAAAATGGTCTGATTTTCCATTTTCAGCTACTGCAGAGCATTTTGGAGACCATCAGGAGCACCACAACTCGATCCCAAAACTCCTGATGATCTAATAAACCCAGAAATCCATTCTACACACTTATATGATAACCAGCTGCATAAGAGAAATAAGTGACAACTTCGCAGTTAAAAGGCACTTTTAAAATCTTTAAAATATAAGCACTTATCTTGCATTAAAAAAAATCACATTTCAAATTAGATGCACAGTTATTATCCATCTAAATGTCAGTATTTTATTAACTCCAATAAACTTTTGATGTTAACATCACCTGAAAAACATATCAAGAAGCTGGCTTGCTCCATTTTCTTCTTTTATTTTCTTCTCCATGTTAAAAGCACAGTTCCCAGTATCAAAAAATCACAGAATCATTGATTTTGAAGGTGCCTCCATAGATTTGCAAGTCCAACTCCTTTGCTCAAAGCTGGATCTAGAGCGTACATTGCTCTGGGCCATGTCCAGTTGGGTTCTGAATGTCTCCAAGACAGAGAATCCACAACCCCTCAATGTGACCTGTTGTAATTTTTGATCAGCCTCACAGTAAAACCATTTTTCTTATTTGGTTTAAACAGAACTTTCTGTTCTTCAATTTGTGCACATTACCTCCTGTCGTTTTACCGGATACTACTCAGATGAGTCTTTCCTGATGTTGATCATTTTCAGTCACCTCTTAGACTTCCCCTAACAGTTATCTAAACAGACTGATAAGCTCCTTCTGAGCCATCACATCTCCATGCTGAACAATCCGAGCTTTTTCAGCCACTCCTTATATGAGAGATACTCCAGTCTTCACGCTTTCATGCCCCTGCACTGGGCTTAGTCCAGTATGTCCACATCTCTTCTGTACTGAGGAGCCCAAATGCGGGAGCATTCCTCATGTGGCCTCACCAGGGCTGTATAGAGGGGAAGGATCACCTCTCTCAGCCTGCTGATTGCAGTTTCCCTCACCCAGTGCAGAATGGCATTGACCTCCTTTGCCACAAGAGTGCATCACTGGCTCACACCCAGCTTTCATCCACCAGGATCTCCACCAACTTTTCTTTCAAAAGCTGCCCACCTGCCAGTTGGCCCTCCATGTGAATTGGTGCATAGGATTATTCCTCTCCAAGTGCTCAACTTTGCATTTCCTGTTATTAAATCTCTCTTCATTATTTAATTTTCCTGTTATTAAATCTCTCTTCATTTCTTGTTCACCCATTTCTCTAGCTTATTGAGATCTTTCTGGTTGTCAACATGACAGTTCGATGTATCAGCCATTATTCTAGTCTTGTGTCATTTGCCAAAGAGAGTGAAAATGGTTGAGAAAGCACTCTGTTCCACATACCAAAGCATTAATGAAGAGAGTATTGTGTCCTGCATAAGCCACCAGGAGTACTTCCTAGTGATTGAACTCCAGCTGCTATCTGGACTGCTGGTTACAGCCCTTTGAATCTGCCATTCCAGACAGTTTTCCATCCACTTCACCCTTCAGTTATCTAGCCCATTCTTCTATGTGTCTTGTTCTCACATGAATCTCTCTCAATCATCCTTAATTCTTACTAGCTAGGGAGGTAATTTTGGAATTTGAATCACTTCCTATCATTGAGTGCTACCATTACAATGAATTCTAATTGACAGATTCTATGCTAGTCCTTAAAATAGCTCAGCCTTAAGTTTTTCCACTTCCAGAGGGACAGACTGTATTCTTAGTATTACTATATTATGACTGTATTTCTTTCCTCTAAATCATGTGTTATAAAACATTGTGCATTTGTTCTGTGCTTTTCTATTCTCATTACTCTTGTCAAAGACTTCTTTAAAACCTTTACTAGAATCAAACAAATTATATCTTCTCCCTCTTTCAAAGAGACTTTTAAAATTTTTTTTCAAAGAATTCTACAAAGTCAATTAAATGGTAATAATTCTATGTGAATCTGTATTTTAAAGTATTAGTACTACTGCTAGTGTGACTGCTCCTTCCCCCTAAATCCCCAGATTTAGTCTCTAGATCCTTCAACATAAACCACAGTACAACTTGATCATCTCATTTCCTAATACTACAAAGAGATTTTAGGAAGTGCCAGTACTGAAACAATCAAGGTAAATGCTTCTGGACATTAAAATGCTGCTGTTTAAGAGCAACGCACATTAAAGAAAGAAAAGTATTGCCCATTAATTTTAATAGTAATGGTGTGCTTTAAGAAGTAAGAGCACAAACAGAAAAAACCTGTGGATTATTACATCAGCATTATTTCCACAGAGCAAAGGGGTAGGACTTCTTCAGATTTCAGAGAGGATATTTGACCAATGCAGACAGTATATATCACATACAGAGATGAAAAGTGAAAGTAAATATCTTATGAAAGATTGAGAAAGAATAAGGTTGAAGCATGAAGATATCACACAATTGGGGGTAGAAATATAATGTTAATTTTAAATTTCATTTATGTAAAATAAGCCTGGTTACAAATAGTGGCCAAAAGGATGACAGGTAGAAACTGAATTCTATCAGTGAAATGTAACACAAAAAGAGGAAAACACTCCAAGAAACTAACCATGATCAACACTTTATACCCACAGAGCACCTCTTGCTATTGAAGGAATACAGTCTTTATGGGTCTTGCAGGTTCTGCCATGTTCTTGGCCAAGTAAACAGTGTCAGAAACTGCAAATGCCTTCTACTATGTCAGACAAATTTGAGGAATACCATCCCCACAGCTAAATAACACTTTTGTCATAGCCTTTGACTGGTAGTTCTGCTTTACTCTTAGTTCTGCAATACTTTGTGCTTGAACTTGAAAGAAAAAGCCGTAAGACTAGATATGGGACTGATAGTACTTAAAGGAAGAGCTTTGGCCATAAACAACATATGCTCCTTGCTCCACCATAAATTCAGTTATTAAGTTCACAATAGATTTGGAAGAGAACAGTGTTTTAATTTTCAAATTACTGCACACAACAAAATGGTTGAGGAAGTAGACACAAGGAAAGGCTGTCTGTCATTTAGGCTGCCTGTCAGTCTGTCATCCATCTCTTCCTCACTACTATCTCTTCCTTTTTTCATAAATGAATTGTTTTTCCAACTGACCCTTTAGATTTACTTATTTTTCCAACCCCAGCTTTAACATTAACAAAGGCATTGCAAGGGACAAAAAAATCAGATTCATGTTTTCCTGTAACAAATTGCACCTGAAACAGAAATTTCTAAGCAGAGCATCTAAAAATTAAAAAAAAATAAAAAAATAAAAGAAGAAAAAAATAGTATAATTCTTACAATTTATTTCATTCTGTTTTAGTTACAAACACAATCCTCCTTCTTCATACTATTATCAGCATGATACATGTACCAGCACTCTTTTGATTATGTGAAACAAATAATGTGGAGAAAGCTATGTTTAATTTTTATGCTATTGAGATTTCTTTCTGGAAAATAATTACATTTCAATGTTTTCCAAAAAAGGACTTATGAATACTGGTTTTTTCAGTGTCCCAGTGTAGCTTTTAATTTTTTTTTAAATTAACAGTATGCACCTGCTTATGATTAGGACTTAATTATATTTTATTTAATTATATTTTATTTATGCTGAATTCAGTTTTATGCTGAACTGAAATGACATTCTATATATGTCAACACTGTCAAGCACACAGGAGTCTTAGTGTTTACTTTTTCAAGGAGTAATCATAAAATTCTAGATACTATTATTAACTCTAGGAAAGTACTTAGCTCAAAATGTCAATTTAGTTGTGAATGTAGGTACAATAATAGGAGTCAATTTGTTGTCTTTATGAAATACATTCATGCTGTTTATTTTGTAACATGTACTAGTGTACTAAATTTTAACTAAGAGATTAAGCAGATGAAAGCAGACCAGACTTAATTATGTCAGTGGAACCTGTTAGAGGTAAAACCTGTGGTTTATCATTAAAAAAAATTTTAAAAAAATTTAAAAAAAGAAAGAAAATTAATACAAATAAAAGCATTTCACAGTTTTGATCAAAATCATTACCACTGAAAGATGGTATCATGAACAGTGCTTGGGAGGATTGAGTCTATCAATCCAGAATGGGACTTTTTCTTTCTTCATTTGCCTTATTGAGTTTTTGGTTTTTTTTAATTTAAAACTTTAACTGTGGAAAAATAAAGACCCTGCAATAAAAAAGCTTAACTGAAATGTTCTTTAAACTGTCCTTGTTCCAAGTAGAAATATTTGTCTTAGACTCCTCAATCAGATGGCTTTTGATCATTGCAGGGCTTATCTGAGGCAATGGAGATTCATCAACGTTAGAGGACTTTCAAATGCACAGGTAAGTATTTATTATATCTTGGCAATTTTCCTATTAAAAGGCCAGAAACATCACCAGAAACTGCTAGGCATCTGTGAAATATAAATTAACATGGGCACACAATTAGCATGCAATTTGCTAAAACAGCTGATAGTAGATACAAGAAGGACAGATTATTTTTTCAGACAGTACTAAAGAGTGCTAACTTCTAAAACATATGAATTGTGAAACACAAATGGTACAAGCTGTTGATTTTAGGAGATTGAATGCTTAGAAATGTTGCTGGATAAGTTGGCAGCCTTCTGTCCCATGCAGAGAAATCTGGCAAATTTACACAGGTGGACTCACATAGGCATGTGATTTTGTTTAATTGTTCTCTGGAGTTAGAGTATTCACAAACACACAGAAAACTCTCCTTTATCTGGACTAACTAAAAACCCACTGGTATTTAAAAGAACATAACATATTAAGGTAGTCTTTCTCAAAATCTGAGAGCGATTACGTTCCTTTCTAATTTTTATTTTTCATACTATATGCCAAATAAATTATTTACCTATCTCAGAAGCAGCCACTGTGATGTTGTACCAAGGTGTCTCCTCTCTGTCAAAGATCTTGGCAGTCTTAATGGTTCCAGTACTAGCATCAATTGTGAAATACCTATCTTCTTCTGTGTTATGATCAATGAAATATCTATGAAGAAATATAACAATAAATATATATTTGTTGTAATATATAATCCAAAGTAACAGAAAACTATATAAGAATATTACTTTCAAACTTTTAAAATCACAGACATTTTAAAAAACAACGTGGAAAATAATATATATAATTTGGAGAAACCCAAAGGAACACCACATTTAATTTCTTCCACAATGTTATATTTCTCTTGATACAAAACAATATTTCCACCATGAGTCACAAAGATACAAATTGCTAACAGGTGGTATTTTGCACAGCAGTATACAACCTTGTCAAAGGCAAGATACTCATGTATTTTGACTAAAAATCATGGAATGGAAAAGCAGAAAAGAAAGCAGAAACAAAGATATTATTCAGCTTATTTTCCTGTCACTGCAAACCAGTGTGATCAGCCTTGTTTCAAAGCATGCCTCTCTGACATTAACTTGATGACAAGGTGACACGTAAGCCTTTTGGAACATCACCACTACACATTCAGAATATCAGAAACATTTGATTCCCAGAGCAGCCATTGACACTACCCTGGAAGAGTAGACTTCCCTGCTTTACTCCCTTGGCTTCTGGGCACTTTGCCTAGCAGGGAAAGTAAAAGCCTTGAAGTGGGTAATGGAAGCAGAGGGAAAGAGCACAAAAGTAAAGATTGACAAGACTTTTCTCAAAGTTGGAATTACTTACAATGGCTTTTAACAAATGAAGCAATTACAGAACCTTCCCAAGCCTTCTTGACTAACTCCAGAAAAAAATAATAAAAAAAGGAAAAAATATTATTTTATATACCATAACTACTTTTCCTGATAATTTTTCATCCCTGCTTTCATTTTGTGAAATTCCATACATATTTAATATATGTAAGGCCTATAAAGGTCAAAATGATTTATTTGTCCCATCCAATTGCTCTTATTTTTACATCACCAGAATGTAATTCCTAGCTAATAAAAAGAGTGGCACACATGAAAGTTGCCAAGCATAAAATAACAAAAAAAAAGCTTTATTTCTCTCACAATGTACTTATTTATACCAGTTGTGTAAACAAAAAGAAATCAAATAAACAAATATCTAATTGAATGATATATTAAAGGCAGAGATAATGTGAAAAAGTAAAAGAAAGAAAACGCTTAGAAGAGAAAGCAGAAATCTGAGTGAGTCACCTTAACTGGTCAAAGGATTGGAGGCTCAAGCCAGATGGGATTTGGTGACTTGGGGTAAATCTTCCTTACTGGTGTGAACCTGAACCTACCTCTCTCACCTGCAAGAAGTATTTACATCTGCCTTACAGTATGGTAACTTTCCTCTTGAAACTCCAGATTTTCTTACCATGCCTCAAGTATTTTCAGCAGCTAAAGAACCGTAGTTCAGTCACTGGAAATCAAAACATCCAGACCTAGGATAGAATACCTTTCTTTTTGCTTGTTCTCTGTCTTTCCTTTCAATATCATGAAGAGTGAAAGCCCTGTTGAATGACTGTTGGAGTTGTTGGAGAGGTAGCAGACCTCAGTTCCTACTCATTTTATGTTTTCTGCAGCAAGGATAGCCCTTGCTGTTTCTCACAAGTTAAGTCAGAAACTATTGTGCAGTTCATTATTACCAACATTTGAGAATATCTCATTTCAAAATACACCAGAAGTACCCTATAATGACACTTTGGATGTGCAAGATGGCACCTCAAGTTTCTTCAAACAAGTGGACTAATAAGATCTTAATTACATAGGTAATGAGACAATTTTTAAGAATTTAAGTCAGGAAAATTTTTTTCAGAGGATATTATTCAGCGTATCGCTAAGTGAACCAAAAAAAAAAAAAACCAAAAAAAAACCAACCCAACCAAAACAAAACAAAAAAAACCCAAAACCAAAACAACGATGTTGACAGAAAAAGACAAAAAAAGCTAGTGAATTTATACACAGCAGTCATTGCAGACACATTCTGAAAGTTGGTGTGGCTCTCCATGCTTGGTAAACTCAGGAGAGGAATGAAAAGAAAACTCCTGATGAACACTAATTAGTCACTGATCATGAAATGCTGGATGGTGCAGACATCCAAAGAAATTTATTTTGCTTTGAGGAATACTGGAATCCTCTGAGGACACATCACAAAAAAGAACTAAAATGGACCACACAATTATCCTTTTGGCATTATTTTATGTAGCATTATGTGTCCAAGCTATAAGCACCTCTTTAAGAGTGTGCCAGTCTCAGTGGAGAAGTTGTATCTCTCATGTCCACAGATAGCATTACCTTTAACTATTTATAAAAACTTGGAGAGAGAGTGGTATCGACCTCTAAAAATCCATAAAGCTGGTGTGTTGGCCACAGAGTCATGTTGACATCTGAACTTTGTCCAGAAGATACATGCTTCAGGTGGAGAAATGCCCCCCTGCATTACACTTTATGCTTGGCAGCACAGGAAAACTGAACTAGGAAAAATAGCTGGAATGTTTTGATCATACTACTATTAACACAGAAATAATGAATGTTTGATTGTGTTGGGCAAGATATATACACAAATACACAAACATCTTTTACATGATGAACTAGAAGGTTAAGAGAGAAAGTATGGGAAGCATAATAGTCTTGCAGTTTTCTTGGAGACCTTTTACTGGTAGAGGTGACAATCCGTTATGCAATGATAAAATTTAATTATTTCTCTCCTAGTATAGCTTTGTTTTTCTTGACTCTAGGAGTCTCCTGATAACAACAAGGATTATTTGCTGAAACAAAAAATCAAATATTCTTTCCTGACCTGTTCTTATGAAATATGTACTGCAAATCCAAATCAGTTTATAATACAATAGTCTCATCCCTGCAAACATTAATTACTCTTGACACTATTTGCTTATTATCAACATCAGGAACAGTGACTATTCTGTTAGTCATTATTGTGCTGACCACAGAGCCATAAAAATAAGGCTATGTATTATTTGTAGGCAGTAGCTTAAAAATAGACAGAATTTCATATTGGGCTTCACTGAGAAAAAAACTTAAAGCAATATGAATTCCCAGCTGCTGTTGTGCGTATATGATTTGTAATAAAACGTTACCTCTTCCTCTGAGCAAAGTACAGAAAAAAAAGGAAAATATTTGTCCCAAAATGAAGCTTGTGTAGAAAAACTGTTTGATTTTCTGATGAATTGTGATCATCTAACAATTCATTTTCATAAACATATTGTAAAAGATGGTCTTTTTTCTTTTTTAATATGAACGTCTTTTTCTAAATCGGTTACTTAAGTGTGTTCCACAGAAACTCAAATCTCAGTTAAAGAATTCAGGATTGGATTAATAACTTCAGTTGTATTTTCTGTGTCATTAATGGAAAAAAAAATACTGTGGTAACTCATTGTACTAACACTTCTACTTCCAATTATGGTAGAACAACGACTTTTTTTTTCCTAATTTATCCACAGTAGAACTTCCTTTTCATGTGCTAACTTTTGCATACAGTTTGGAATATTCACAGATTGACAATTCTTTTCTTCATTAGTTAATAAGGGGGTGGTACTTTCTTAGGTTTTCCCATGATTAAAATGTTCAGTTCTCCTCCATTACTCCAGATTCTTCCTTAAAACTGTTTTGTGCATCACATCTAAAGTAGCCATTTGCACTTCTGTTCCCCAGTTTTCATGAATGTGTCAGTAAAACAAGTTACAAAAGATATTCCCACACAGTAGAAAACATAGGAATGCTAGTTCTGCTTCCAACTGCTTTAAAAATATTTCGTACAAGAACTCTCTTGGTAGAGCAACTCATTTTTGTCATGTAAGAGGACACTGAGAACGAGTTTCAATGTTTTTACAAAGCACTGAACAATTTAAACCTTTATCAATACTAGTCACACATTTATCTACATGTTGAGAATAGAGAACAGATATATCCATAAATAGAGCACATTCTTGAGCCAAGGATGCTTTACTTTAGCTTCTGAATTTAATTCATCTGATTAAAAAAATTACTTTCATCTGGATAATAGGGGAAACAGACATAGTCATTCCCTCTGCTCCTACCTTTCCCTCCACATCTACTGATCTGCTTTTTGATGCTTTTTCTAGACCACAAAAATATATAATGCAAGTTTTGAATTTCAAAGAGTGATTTCAAAAGAGATTTTTCACCTTAACTCAGTTGATGGTTTCTGCTCACTTAGAATGCATTAATTCAAAAATTAATTTAAAATAGCCATTTGAAATATTTATTTATAGACATTTACTCATGAAAATGCCACATGACTTAGCATGCTTATAACCATGGCACATTAAATCTGCACATCAGAGCTGCATTGCACATGTTAATAAAGAGACTTAAAAACAAGACATGCCTAGATAAACAGTTCTCCAAAAACTGTTTACATGCCAACCAGCAACAGAAACCAATCTGAAGGAAACTTCATTTAAAAGAATCACGAGTATAGAAAAGTTAATAGTCACACTATCTGAAGATAATCTGAAGGAAATTAAATACCAAAACTGAATCCTGCTAACACTGGGAAATGCAGTAAATGCCACATTTTTATTAGGTAATCTCAGTGAATGGAAGTACATTCCCAGCTTCATCCATATCTTTCTGACCAAAGCAAGCCACTGGCTCTTCTGGCTTCATTCCTCACTTCCTGCTATATAGTGAAGCAGTGAGTCAGTAATGAAAGATATTCTCCCATTTTTGCTGAAAACTAAAAGCATTTGCATCAATTAGGAAATAAAGAAAAACATATACGAATGATGACCCTTCTGCAGAAGGTCACTATGGAACATACAAATCTGTTTTCAGTATTCAACCTGTCAGACTTCTAATAATAAGAATTTCAAGGATTCTAAAGTAGTTTGGAAATATTAATGAACTCCAAACCTTTTAGGAGGGCTTCTGAAGCTAAAAGGCATAAGCATTTTCAGAATCTCTCTACCTAAATTATTGTCTTAGTATTAACACCAGTCTGTCACTGGATAGACACCTGGCATATGCTGTTGCTGTTCTGGCATGGCTTTCTCTAGTTACTGTGTTCTAAGGATGAACCTTGACTTTGAACTGTTAAAATAGTTTTGAGATTTTATGTTTTTTCTTTCTTTTTTTAATTAAATCTTTAACTTATCTTTTCATTATGTTATTTTGCATTTATTATCCTATTTATCAACTGCAAAAATGAACTCTGTTACCTATTTCTACCTTGGTTGCAAATCTCATATTGATAATAAACTTCCAAAGACAAATTTCAGCCAGATGTGAAGTCAAAGATCACAATACTTCCTTGGACTTTCGAGATACAAGCAAATAGCCAGTTCTGAAATAACAAGTGAAGCTACTTACAAAGAATTACTAAAAAAAAGTCCATGGGAATGGAACAGAACCCTGTCCAACCAATTGTATCTTTAAAGACTTATCAGTTAAAAGTCAAATGCCATTGTAATGTAACCTGTTCAGTTAACGATTTAAGCAAGAAACTTTATCAGAAAGAGATAAAGTACATACATTTTTAATTCATTTTATAAAATACCTTAGAAAAGGAAGAGTAAGCAACTGCATAGAGTGAGAAAAGGAGGTATACATGACAAAGACTGAGAGAACCAACTATCTGACACTCACTGTGTTTGACCAGCTGGAGAACAACAAGAAATGGCCCATGCTGGGACACAACTTGAGTGTGTGCCTTTTATCTTCTCTCTGTCTCCTGACAGCAGCACTCATGAGCTGGGAACCAACAACAAAGCCTTGAAGCCAAATGAGGTGGTGGGGAGACATTCTGTTGCCATGACTGTCTTGCACTACAGTACCTCCATTCCAAGGCCAATTTATTTCCCCATAGTTCAAACAAATTCAGCCAGGAGGGAAAAGCAACTTCGAAGTCTGAATCAGAAGTCATGCCATTCAGCAGGTAACCAATTTTCTCCCTGCAGCAGGTCTGGTACATTAAGGAGACATTCGGTGTTCCAGAGCTCCTTGGCAGAAGACTGCTACTGAGAACTACAGCCTTCAACTGTGCTTTCCAGATGTGAAAATTGAATACATTTGAAGATAGCTTGGAGAAGGTATTCCCTCTGTTTACTTTACTCTGTTCCTTTGCTTTCTTTTCAAACAGACATAGCATAACTTTAAGAAAGATACTGTTCCTCTCACAGCATTTAAAGGCAGCTGATTCAATATGCTGATCCCACTGAGTTCTCTCTGGTGCTGGCTGCCAGCTGACATCCACCAGCTGATCATCAGTACCTTCCTGTTTCCATACAGGACTCCTGGCTCACGTCTCATGCTGAAATCTCAGCTCAGCCAGAGAGGCAGTGTTCCATGTCCCAGTCCTAGAGATGTGAGTTGTAGGATCCCAGGGGACACAGAGGAATTCACAGCAGTGGACCACTGTCTCCCATGAAAGTCCCCGAGAGGCAGCCACTGGTGGTTTGAATTTTATGCAGAAGTCAGCTTCCTGATCCAGTTTTTATTCCCATCCTCTAGCACAGATGGGAGTTCAATTTCCTTGAACACAGGAAATTTGGAACACTGTTCATTTGAAGGAAATAAATGTCTAGTTCTTTCTAGACACTCATAATTTCTAGCTGGCAGTTTCTGTCTGCATGTGTTAACCAGTGATCATTTTTCCAGCTAATTCTACCAATCAGCATAGGCTAAGAACAGGCTACACCCTTCAAGGCCCTAATTCAGAATTTAAAGCAAGATAAAGGTTTGTCTTCTTTTCATGACTTTATGAATTTCTTCAGAGGGTTATGACTGTCCAAAAGCATTTCAGGTGGATGTGTTGATGGCAGAGCTATGTCTTATTATATCCAAGCTGCTTGTTATTCAAAAGGATTTTATTTATTGGAGTTGCATGACCCTATCAAACGACTACACTCTAGAGATGTTCAGATATGAAGGCTGACTGTAAAACCATAAAAGACTCCTAATGCTTGAGACATTCTGAAGTCAGTAAAAATTATAGAAACATAAAGATGATGTTCTGGCATGAAAAATCAGTCTTTCATGGTCAAAAAGTTGATCCATCAACATTTTCTCTCTCAGCTCTCAGGGAGGGATGGAGGTGGTTCTGGTTGATGTGGGACTCTGACCACTATCCTGAGCTAGATTCTTCCTAGTCAGAAGAGCTGTCAGAACATCTTACTAGTTCCTGCTCAAGGACATGGACATATTTGTTACTGGGAGACCTAGGACAAATAATTTGACAAGAATCAAAACTAATTTGAGGCCTCAGGGAAAAAAAAAAAAACCAGGAACAGATCTCTCATCTCAACACTGTAAAGAAAGGTTTTAAATTTTTTTTTGCTGTGAAGTCAGATGGAGAATTAGTGAAGAAATTGAATAAAAATTCCCATCACTCTCCAGCCATTCAAAATAGGGTGTTCTTCTTCTGTGTCAGTTTACTGACAGTTTTAGAGAGAATACTCGAGGATTATCATGGTGTTATGCTTTGAAGTCTTCTTTGAGGAGGGCAGATTTCTGCCTTTGTCTTCACCAACGCAGGCCTGGCAGGACAAATTCTGGAAAATCTCACATATTCTCCCACAGGCATATGAAGGAGGGATGGTCACTCTACATGATGGCACTGATCTCAGCAAGCTACTCTAAGTACAGCCAAGAGTCATAGACTCATTCAATCACAGTCTGGGTTGGAAGGGACCTTGGATGTCATCTACTTCCTACCTCTCTGACATGGGCAGTGAGACCTTCCCCTAGACTGCCCAGAGCCCCATTCAACAAGGCCTTATACATTTCCAGGTATGTGGCACCCACAACTTCTCTGGGCAACCTTTTACATTGTCTTACCACCCTTACAGTGGAGAATTTTTTCTAATATCTAAGCTCTTTCAGTCTGAAGCCATTCCCTCTTGTCCTGTCACCATCTTTCATGTAGGCTCCCTTCAGGCACTAGGAAGCTGCAATTACGTCACCCCAAAGAGTCTAACAGTCCACTCATCCCATCCATCTCTTCCCAGTTTAGAGAAAATTATGTTGTGGGGGACTGTATCAAAGGCTTTACAAAAGTCCAGATAAATGACATCTGTAACCCTTCCCTTGTCTACTGATGCAGTCACTCCATCGAGGCCACTAGACTGGTCAAGCAGGACTTGTCCTCAGGGAAGCCATGCTGGCTGTGCACAGGACAGGAGGAAACAAACTGATTTTATTCCTCTTATATGACATTCAAAGAGCAAGTAAAGCAAATGAAAATAACTAGGAGAAGGGACTTCTGTATTTTCCAGAAGGGGAACAGCCTTATCCCTTCTCTCTACTGACAGCATAAAAAACTGAATTGATCTCATAGAATGGGGGACGTGGGGGGCAGGGGGGAACCTTAAAAATATAATTTAATTTTCAGCCCATCCCTTTGATCCTTTCATGCAGTTGTCTTGCACCTCCCTTCAATTTGAATCACAGAATGAGGTTTTATTCTACCTCTAGCAAATTTAAACTTTGCATTAGAAAAGGAGTCTAAAACCTGATTTTTTTCCCAATACTTTGTCTTTATACTTTAAGAAATAATAATAGGAAAGCATAAAACTTATGGGTTATGTTCTTTCATCTCTGTATAAGCATGCCTCTTAAAACAGTGTTTACTGAAAATTAAGATTATTTTCTAAAGGCTGATGACAAAAAGTATTCACCTTCAGATGAATCTAAAAGATGACTATCTTTTACAATCAATGCAACAAAAGTTAAAATAAGTTTCTTCACCTAATACAGGAATTGAAGACAAAAATTCCTACACCACATTAATTGTTATAATCGTATGCACCTGTAATTCAGTAATGTTTTAGTATTCTTTCTGAAAGAAGGAAAAAGAAGTTTGTCAATTTAAATCAAAGTAAGACAAGGGAACTATGAATTTATTAGAGCCTCTACATACCAGGTGTGGTGTTGGAAAGCAAGTTTTTGTACTCATTAATAGATACATGCATCATAACCATTATGATATATCATCCATTTTAAGGCAAAAACATAAGGCCGTTAGAAAAGTAGGAAGGAGGATCATGGCTGAGATTGTACTCTTATTCTTCACTAACTTAGTACAAAATTAAAAGTCAACTTTTAGAAGAGAAAAAAAATTAAAAATTAAAATTAATTTTTAGCTCAAAACTTAGAAAAAAAAAACCTAAACCAAAACTAAAGCAACAGATTTTTTTTCAGACTTCTGTTTCCTATAGCTGATCAGTCTTTGTGAATAAAATACATTATAGCAAGACATATTACTGCTTGATTAGGGTCCAACAGAAAATTTACTCGAATTCCAAAATATTAATATAACAAATCAATATTCCAGGGACCAAAAAAAAATACAAAGTTGTTTTTATCCAAGCAATTGTAGACCTTCTGAAAAAGGAAGATGTTTATCTTTCTTATTGTTTGACACTACTGTCACAGGCAGAGTCCTGATCAGGATCTGTATACCATTCACCAGAAATTTTCTGTTAGATACCAGGAAAAGAAAAATTCTTCCCAGAAATGTAAACAACCTAAGCTAAACATAATAGGTGGGCGTAAAAAAATTTACTGGAGGTGGCAGAGGTCCTATCATTGATGCTCAAAACAGTGATTTACCTCCTTTATCACTGCATGAAAAAGTAGCACTCAAAGGAGTGATCTGATGTTACTGTATTTCTATAACAGGATGTCTTATTTCTCAAACACTACTCTTAACTGTATAAGGTTAAAAGCAAAGGCTTTCAGTTCTTCATAGTACATTATCCATCCAGGAAGTTATTCTGGGGGAACCGGTCTATGTCATGGAACTACTATTACATCAGAGCTGCAGAAAGTGTCGCAGTCTTAAAACTACGTCTTAGCTCTTTTCTGAATCACTGCCTTGAAGGTGGCTAGGGGAACAGCTGCAGCTCTATGTTCCCAAAAAACATTTCACTGGCAACAGACCAGAGGCAGTTGGAAAGCTCCAAGGATCATGTGGAGCATGAGCTGTGCCTGGGTGGACTCACCACCCAAGGATCACCACCTACAGGAGGATGTCAGGGTTTCAAGAGGCTCTGCCCTGCCCTGGGGCAGCACTAACAGCCAGGTGCCTTGCCAATTAAAAGCTGCTTGCACCCCTAAGCTCCATGCAGGTCTTCTGTGTATGAGTTCAGAAAGAAAAAAAAGATAATTTCTAAGTAGATATACAGAGATTTAAAATGAATAAGAAAAAATGAACTAAGAAAAAATTGTAATTAGAGCATTTGATAGTCATGCTTTCTTCTGTATTGTGTGGGAAGATACTTTTCAAGATCCACTTGCACATCAGATATTATTATAAGACATGACTTAATGCTGACCTTTTCAAGCAACAAAAGATATGAGTATGAAGGCAGAATACTTGACACAAAGCAATGAAAGGGGATTAGTTTCTCATAAATGTCCCAACAGGGTAGTAATACCTGTGAATAATGACAAATAAAGATGTTTTCTGCTGATTTAGAAAACAATTTTTATGTAAATTTTTAAGTGATATTAAAACTACTCAAAATCCCTATATATTTAAAATTAATACATGATAAAGTTTTAATATATTTATTTAGGTTTTCTGTTCTATCTTTCTTTTCATATTTCAGTAGGATAATAATCTTATTCTAAAACAAAGCATTTTAAAAAGCTTCCCTGAAAATGCATTTCTATCTTATTAAAGAAAAAAAAATCAATCAACTTGAAAAGAGAAATCCTTTAGAACAGTCCAAATTGCCAATCAGATATGTACTGAATGAAAAGACCCCATTACTATTACCTACATTTGCTATTACAGAGGTTGTTCTGCTGGGGTTTAAGGACTAAAACAGTATTACAAGCACTGGCAAAAAGTCAGTGCCTTCTGAAGACTGCTCAGCTCAGGAACAAGATGAAATTGCAATGAGAAAATAAGGACAAAACCCACTTTGTCTCCCTCTTACTGATAGCAGTAGATGCTGCTATTTATTTTTGTCTTCAGTTCAAATAACTTTAAAATATTTCAGCATTGTTAATTACCTTAACTACACTTCCAACCCTTATTCTGTATACAGGAATTGTTCCTGCTATCAAAGTAAACTGTTACTTAATTGGGCAGTGAACAAATCACAACACTGTACCTCCTTTAGCAGCTGAATAGCAAATGACATGGTTTCAACTGTGTGCCTAAATGCTTCATCAATCTCATACATGGCAATGAGTGTCCTCATAAAGCGGAAAAGATGCACAAGTGGATTAGGAAAGACTGATAAGCAAATTGCTTCTCTATATCTTGCCCTGTAGCCTCACAGTATTTGGAGATGTATCTGAGCCATTTGGATAAGAAGCGTTGTTCTCTTACTCCCCTGCTACACAGAGATTACCAGGTCAAGTCCTGTTTGTACCTATCTTTCCTGGAGATTGTGGTCTCTGCTTTCTACAAAAATTACACTGAATCTTCCTAATTCCATTTTTGTAATCACTATTTTCATTTTCAATTAGCTAGGAATTGTGGGGAAACAAAGAAGAGACATGACCTTGTTACTTCTGACTGTCTTTCAGACTCACCAGGGTTTCAGACAAACAGTGGAGACATTTCCTGTGACACAAAAGGCCGTAAGTGCACCGCATGAACACTTCTGTGCAATACAGCCCCCTCTGAGTGGCTCCTTTGCTTGTTGCTCTTGAGTGGAGCACGGGGCAGGACCCTGCCTCCAAGTGGAGCAGCAGCTCAGCCCATGCAGCCTGTCCCACTTCTCAGGTCACACCTCTCCCAACCCATAGTTTCCCGAGCTGAGCCAGATCTTGAAACAATACAAAGCCCTACTGTACTACATCAGTGTTTCTGTGTGAAGTTGAGGTAAGGGAGGGGGGATTGGAGCTGTCCATTCTCAGACCAGCATTTCTGCTCCCGCAGCAGGAAGCTCAAGGAAAACTTGAGGTCACAACAACCCAGTCTGGTGTCTGTTTAGAGTCCCACAAAGTAAGATGCTAGTTCAGACCC
Organism: Pyrgilauda ruficollis; assembly: GCF_017590135.1. Classification (NCBI taxonomy): domain Eukaryota; kingdom Metazoa; phylum Chordata; class Aves; order Passeriformes; family Passeridae; genus Pyrgilauda; species Pyrgilauda ruficollis. Next base: position 9,975,137 of record NW_024525156.1, read on the forward strand.
CAGAGAATCAGCTCCTTCATAAAAAACCCACACTCTCACGAATGACATTCACTGTCAGTTCCATCAAGACAGACATAGCCTGGCTAGAGGGTAAACCTGGTCACAATATAGAATATCTGAGGTGCCACTGCACTTGCCAAATCCCACTAACATGTAACTGAGTGAGAACTAGCTCCCTTCAGATCTTCATGGTTTGGTATGTTATGTTAGCACCATATATTTTTCTCCATTGAGACATAGGGATATGGAAGGAACAACTCAAAAATATATCTCAATTGAGGGAAAAACATTATAGACAAAAGTAAAAACAATTTTTTCCCCTCAATTATGTGAATAATATGGATACTTAATGTTCTGTCCTCAATCACTGGTTACAAATTCAAGTTTGGAGGAAAAAAAAAATTACGAAAAGCTCAATATTTGAAAATATTTTTCCTTCTGATCCCTCTATCTTCAGATTACTGCCTGTATTGCCTGTTTCACCCAGAAAATCTACTTCTGGCCTTCGAGGTTTTGTACAAACTGCTGCTGCTTCCCTTTTACCAGATTTATCTCTTTCTAGACAAAGCTGTTATGGGCAACAGGCAGTTGAATTATGGACCAGCTAGTCAAATATGCACTTGCTCTTCCTACTACAAATTTCCATGACAGTAATTGGTCTGACTGTGTTAATAGCTTCAGAATCATAGTATTAGAGCTACAGAAATTTGGCAGCTATTTTTAGCAAAAATATATTATGTATGTTACAATTTAGGCACAAATACCATAGTGGAAATTTTTCAAAGGCAATAACTTGCCACTAAGAAATTGCATATATTGATTCTCTGACACAGAACATTTTGAATCTTAGACTATTATCACAAAAGAACCATAAAAAACTGATGTCTTCATTCTTCTGAAAAGATTGTTTCATCTTACTAAAACTATTACACATACACAGCAGATTTCAACTCAGTCAGGAGACTAAATATTCCTAACTAGCTGAAGAAAAACTGCTTTCCAAAGATATAATAAAATGATTTCTACAAAGGCTATATCATTATGTCATGGAAAGGAAAAGTATCAAAAATTCTTTTGTGGATATTTTTTTGGAAAATGTTTAGATCTACTGCTACCTTTGAAACATAAAGTTCATATATTGTTCCACAAAATTCATTATTGCACATATTTGATGTTTTTGATGCTCTACTGAAGCTGAAGCATGTTACAAAATACTGGGCTCATCCTCAACCAAAGTTTTGTAAAAATGATCCTGCTTTTCTCTAAAAGATAGATGTATCTAAACCTGTTGCTGTCTTGCACAAGAACCTGGGACAGCTACAGTGCAGCAAGTGTGCAGATGGCCAGCGCAGTTTTGACAGACAGGAGGAAAACAGTGCTATGATATTTAACAGATTTACGGTGGACACCACTGGAAAATCAGGTCTTTGTTCAGACCAATGATGGGAATTATAGTGCAAACCAAATAAAGGCTAAATTTAATCTATACAGACTGATCATGACACTGTTCCGACCTATGTTTCCCTTTATGCACTAAAATAAACAGCCTTCATACATTCCAGATCTCATTAACAGTTAAGCTTGTGAAATTCAATGTCATGACTGAATAATGAATCTCTATAATTTGGATTACTATACCTCACTAAACTGTTTGCAGCATCAGGATCATGTGCTGTTACTGTGCCAACAGGAGTCCCAATCTTTGCGTTTTCGTAAACTTCCATGACATAGGAAGGCATAGTGAAGAGTGGGGGTTCATCCACGTCGCCAACGATGACCTTCAGCATCGTTACGTCTTTGAATGGTCCCAAGTGCGAAAAGCGAAAATCCAGGTGAGTGTTTGCTCCTTCTATATTAAGTGTATATGATTTCTTTTTTTCATAGTTGAGTGGCTGTTGGCAGAAAAAAAAAAAAATTCTCAGAGACATTCTGTTCTCCAGTTTAGCCTGCTAGCAACTTAACAACATCTTTTCTGTTTAACTTAAACATTTCTTCCTGTTACTGGAAAGGGATGACATTCTCTGATATTCTGGCAGCCACTGTCATACCTTGTATGTAGAAGGATATAAATGAAGCAGGATGGTTTCAATTTTTCTCTATAACAGAATACTGGAAAAGATACTAGCTTTGGAAATAGCCCAGGATTTAGAAAGAGCCTCAGATTCTACTTTCATTATAATGTAGTGTCTGGATTTTGTCACCTTTTGGTTTTAATCAGTAAATCCTAAATCCTGAAGAAGGTAGAGACTGACGTATCCTGAATTGAAATAGCTTCACATCTTAAATAAAAAAGTGTCATAGACAGTGACAGTGACATTAAAATTCTTTTGGGCATCTCTTTTATTCTCAGCTGAATAAAAGCAACTTCTTACAGGAAAACACTCAATGTAAGAGAGCAGATGTAGTCTGTCTATTTCCAACAGTTTTAAAACATAGTCATATCATTAAAAGATGTTGCATATGCGTGGAATATTTTTTTAGATCCAGGATTTTTATTTCCAGTATGGCATGGCAGAATTCCACTGATACCAGTATCATTCTGTGTGTACATGACAGTCTATCTAACAAAAACTCTTCATCCAAGTTTAAAATGGTATTTCCTGTCACCCCAAAGAGTGACAAAGTAATACGTTAGGCAAGACATATGCGGAACTCAATATAAGGCTTGTCACTGTCAGTGTGCATTTTGCAGATGAAATCTACAATAAATTTGACTGATGGTGTATAAGAAAAATTGGTCAGGATTTATATGCACTTTATACATTTGTTTGATTTCTCCTTTGTGTACTTAAGGACAATTATTTCATTCTCTGAACTCTAACAGTATAAAACTTTTGTGACCCTCATATTATCTGTTTCCCTTTCCTGAATGTAAAAATAAGAAGTTCTAAAGGCATGAAAATTTACCATAGCCTGGTAAATCTATTACTACGCAAGAAAAAACAGGTAAGTGTACTACTCAAGTCAATTCATAAAGAAATATACATTTGCTAAATTCTAACTCAGAAGCCCATTACTTTATGGGGTTTTTTTTTGTTATGAGCAGCCAAGTATTGACTAGTGATTTTAATTTGTCTGCAGCATGCATATTCTAAGAATAAACAGGTTTAAAATAGGACTGCAACTTTTATTTTTGATGTCTTTTTGGAAAACTCAGTTTATATTGACAATGACTGAATTAACTTGTACAGGAAGATTAATTTCTCTTAGAAAACGCATGAGGAATGACACAAAGTTTTGTAGTAACACAAACTCTTTTATTTAGTTCTTTAATCAGACAATAAGACTTTTTATTGAAAAACTCTCTTCAGATAATCAAAAAAACCCAGACATTTTAAATGTAGTCAGAGTAGTTTTTTGCTTTCATTTGCTTTTTATTCTTCCTATAACATCTCAATCATTAACTGTAGATATCAGGTGAGAGACACACTTGTCTTGTGTCTCTAAATATGCAAAACATTTCTGTATTTACTTAAAATTATCATTGTCTGAAGATCATTGTCTTCCCCAGAAAGAAAGGAAAACATTTACATTTTAGATGAATTAACAGAATTTTTGTTCATGTTTTCTATTTTCCCAATTAATAATATCCATTCATTACAATTACCAACATAACTTCAATATGTATTCATTGGCTATTATGATTTTCATGCCAAACTGAAAATGCCAAATGTAGCTCAAGTGACCAGCTACAGGGCTAACTGGAAAATGCTGCTGTGCACTATACTGCAGTTTGAGTTTCTAATGTGAGACTCCCAAAAGAAATCTCAGATTAGGGTATCTGTAACTCCCAAAAAGAGTTACAGAATTTTATGGGAAATAACTACCTGTTTTTTGAACATTTCCAGTTTCATTATACAAAATTGAAGAGACATGGGCTGTTAGACACTTTTTCAGGTAAACTTGAATAATACTGACTGACTTAAGGTCAAGAAAGTTCTAACACATTTTTCTGAAAATCATGACAAAGGAGGAGAATGATGACCATTTTTTTTTTGAAGGATACAGAGAATAATAGCTTTTACTGGGCTATTTTGTTTGTGTTTCCTCCAGTTTCTCACTCAAATAAGGAAATGCATGAGATAAAGTAGAAATACTTAACAACAATTTGTAATCACGCCTTTTTGGGAGGATCTTTGAGACTGAAGAATGGCTCTACAGGTTTGTCAATAAGAAAGATAATGAAAGTACTGAATATTTTGGGTCAACCCATAATGAGACAAAAAAAGGTTCTAACACTCGTAGCCTTTGCATACAAATGGAGGCACTGAAAAATTTTTCCATCAGAATCTTACGTAAGGGAAGCTTTAATATTTTGATGAGGATTTCAGGTCATTAGACACAATAATATATTTACTCCTCGATTTTCTGATGTGCCTACTGTAAATTCTTCTGGAGAACTACTAGAAGATAAATAATTCTATTTTAGTGTTATAGAAGGCACAGGTATCTGATATACAAAACCAAAACTCTTCTGTTCTCAGTTTGGATTATTTATTTTGGGTGGGCTATCAAAAAAATCCAGCTTGAAACCCCATCCAAATAAAAGCAATTACAGCACACAGCATATAATTTACTTATTAAACTGCATACAAGATCTGAGTAAAAAAAAAGAAAAAAATAAAGTAAAAAAAAAAAAAAAAAAACCAAAACCAAAAAAAAAAAAGATCACTTTTTTATTACTGTACAAAGGGATAAGGTATCCGAGGAAATAATGTAGGTATTATACACAAATTTATGTAACTTTTAAGTGGCGAATTTCTGCTCAACTGGAATGTAACATTACTTAAGCAAAACTTACCTCTTCTTGTCTTGATGTAAAAATGATCCAAATTATTGTCATGTGTATGTAAAAGAACAGCCAACACATGTTTTTGTCATATTCTAAATAATAGTGAAAAAATTTTTGAAGCTACTCTGCAAAACCAGTAAGAAATGTGATTTAACAGATTTTTCTATGTCTTTTATTTTGTTGCAAATTCTTCCTTTCTGCTTCATGTTTGGAATATGCATAAATGTTGTAGCTAATGAACAGTAGCCATGGTGTGGGTACAATGCTCATTTTAAAGAAGAAATAACAGATTATGGTTTTAGCTATAGCAAGGCCATCAGGAAATAAATTCAGTGGTATAAAAAAGACAGTTTACTTTTATGTGGTTGAAAAAGGTGGGTATTACATAACCTTTACAAAAGACACAGAGTTAAAGCTTGTTAACATACTGAAAGAGATCTTTTAAATATTTATGAATTATAAAAATAATATTTCCTTGAGTTAGAAACTATTTTTGATACTTTAAATACACATATATCTATTCAGAAGCAAAAAAATTCATCCTTTATGATAGTTTTTTATTTATTCTCTTCTTTCATATTTTCTCAGGATTTCATTTATCCAACCATTAATCAAGACCAGAATTCATATTAGCAATTTTGAATATATACTCACTTTTAATTTTTAGGGTCTATGGATACATATAATTTATATCTAGAGGACTCCATAACAACAAACCCACATATGAACTCGCAACTGACTGGGACAAATGTGGGAACTACATATAAATGATAACCCTGAGATAGCTTGCCAAGTCACATTTTTAGTCTTTAGCACAATACTGGATCATTTACATACCAACTGGAAAGTAAATCAAAGAATAACAGACTATGGAAACTGAATTACACATTCATTGCCACAGGTAAACTTTGTACGCCAAGGTTTAAGCAGGTTGGGGACAAAAATAGAATTTTCACCCAAATTTTACATCTTCTATGGCTTACCTTCTTTAGAGAGAGAATTCCTTCCCTTGTTTCTTTGTCAGTAGATATGGAGAATACCCCAGCGCCATCACCATTTATTATTGTGTACTTCATGTCTGCGTTTGAACCAGTGTCTGCGTCATTTGCTTTGATTTTGCCAACTGCTGACCCAACTTGAGCTGACTCAGGAACATACAGTTGATAATGTTCTGAGGGGAAAAAAATAATAGCTTGGATATTTTCTAGTCAAACCAAATTAGAGAACCATTAGCTACTTGATAGATGTCTGAGTCAATGGAAGGGTATTTATGTGTTTCATGAAGTGACAAATAAACATAGGAATTTTTTAGATCCCTGAAAGAATTCAAAACCAAATTGTATTTTACTTGGGATGCTTTCATTCCCTATTCAAAGTCCAAATTACCTAATGTAGGATTTTAGTTTTCACAACTACTGCTGTACATCACACAATACAGAATTTACTCATACCAGTATTTTTACAAGTTTATATTCTCCATAACTAAAATATATATTTCATCAACTTACAATTAAATGCATGGTCAAGTGAGTACTTTTGAATTCAAAAATATGTTGTATTTTTTCCCAAAATCCAACCATTTTTGCACATTGCATCAACATTTTCAACACATGATTTTTACTAAAGAAAAATAGAATTAATATTTTAACTTTTGCACAAAAATTTTAACTGCCATCCATAGTAAATGAAAATAAACATAATGGGTACAAAGAAGTATTACACATTTGTGCCCAGAAGAATTTTTCTTTACAGTTCTGGCCTCCTTTCAATGTTTTTGTAACCTGTTAGATTAATAATTAGTAAGTGAAATATTTTTGAAAAATAATCTTCTAAACTGTCTCTATGCTTTTGTGTAAAATTTTCTAAAAGGTACAAAGTCTTCTGGTGGACAAGAAGTTGCCACAAGGAAATAAAAGTGGCAAAGAGACATAGTGTCATTACATAAACCTCAATCTCCATCTGCAGCTAAGCCAGAAAAACAGCTTAAGGAAGATTTCTCCAATATTGCTCCCCTTATAATACAGCAGGGATGATGAAAACTACCAGAACTGAAAAGAATAATTCACATCCAATAGCAGGTGTGCACATACCAACGACATAATAATTTCCCATCTAAAAAACCCCAATCCAAATGCCTCCATAACAGTCTGCAGAGTTCACATCACAGTCCAACCACCAACACAGTAAAAAAGAAAAAATAACTTCTGTCATTACAGATCTTCTGAAACTCTACCAGGGTTCCTTTTATGTTCCTTGCTGGCCTTCTATGGCAGTCAGTGCAATAGTGCAAAACTAAGTGGCAGTACAATGGATCAGCAGATTTGAAAGGGGACATAAAAGTTAACACATTGTTATGGGCTTAAGCCAGGTAGTATGACTGCAGAGGTGCCCTTGTTAAGCATGTAGAAAAAGAAAGGCAAAACTAAATTGAATTCAGAGATTAAACCTGAATAGTGGCAGAAACCCACTACTGTTTGGATGGATTGAAGAAATTATCAACCTACAGAAGCTGTAATTTAGAAAGGGAATACATGTCATCACTAAAATATAACTGCCTTTATCGTCACCTGCTAGAAAACTGAAGATTAATTATAAATTTATATAATTTCTTGCACAATTGTTCCGAAACCTATTAATTGCTTTTAATTTTTTTTTATACTAGTACTTGTAGTACAGTACTTGCAAACAACTAGTGGTGTGATAAGGATGGACAGGTGCATTAATCTTTGTTAGTCTAAAGGAAAAGCGATTTCAGAGGAAAACAAAAAAAAATAGTTATTATTCATTAGGAAATCTTAAGGAAAATAAGAAATATCCAGCAGAACAAGAGAAAAAATAGAACTTAACACATAAAAAATTAATATACCAACAGTGATGTAACAGGACAATTACTTAATTCAATTAAAATTCATAGTTAATACTTTGATGCAATTCTTTGATATGCGTGCAAAAGCCACCTACACAAATTTGCAAATAAATTTCCTGCAAAATTTTGTGCTTACAGATGATGTGAACTGACACTTTTGTATTGCTGGTTGCTTTATTTCATAGATAAAATTATAATAATGTGTTGCGAATAATTTCAAAATTTACTTAGTGTTAAAATAAATGCAAAATATGTTTTTCTGACACTTTTGCTCTTCAAAAAAGGAAAAGGTTAAGGCCATTAAGAATATGTTCTAGAATCAAGCCACATATGGACGTGCTATAATTCATATGATAGGGTGAACTAATTGGAGACTTTCAAATATTTGAGCTTGTTCAAATATATTTATCTAAATGACACTATGCTCTGCTTTATAATCACACCCCAAGTGTTAGCCATCTGTTTCAGAAAATTGTTTTACTGATACCTATTTAAAAGACTCTGAGATACTAAAACTTCAAGCAAAACAAATATTTGAAATGACTCATGAATTATGTCAGTTTTTGTAGAAATGAAATGTTAAAAAAAATGTAGACAGAATTAAAAGAAAGCTGTTGAAAAAATAAAAAACTCTCAGGTCAGAAATGTCTCCCAACAAGTATTTAACCACTACTTCATAGAAACAGGCTGGCAATATCTCATACAGACATGAGCCAAATAGATAAAAACAAAGAATACTATCTAAAAAATCTAAACACGCACAAAGATAAAATTAAGCAATATGAATGTTACAGACATTTTTTAGACTAGTGGTGAAATTGGAAATGTTAAACACTAAATAGTTGTAAACTTTATTGCTAGCAAAAGAAACTGACAAAAGGCAAAATCAAGCCCTGGAACAGACTTCCCAAAGAAAAGGTCACAGCACCAATCTTGTCTGAGCCCAAGATGGATTTGAACAATGCTCTCAGGTACACACTGTGACTTCTTGGGTGCTCTCCACTGGGACTTAATGACTCACTTAATGTCCCTTTAAACTCAGCATAATCTGATTCTGATTCTATGAATGTTTCCTTGGGTATTGGATAAAGAAAGTTTGATAGGACACTGTAAATTATAGGATGCGCATACTGTGAATTTACAGTTCTGTATTGCAAACTATGAATCTGTCTCAACCCTCTAAAGCAATTGAGAATCAGGTATGATCAGTTTATAGCAAAACCTTTCCACCAAATCTGACCATGTCAAACAGATTGTTCTTATTCTTCCAGTATTGCAGACTTCCAGGAGCTGTTGTGAAGCAGAAATCTTTTGGGGATGATCTAATTTTTTCAAGAGGAACTGGCCTGTTTCTTACAGATAAGAATCTTGGCTGATTCAGTTCTCAGCTTTTATCACATTCGCTCACATGCGTTCCCTTTGCTCATGATATGAGGAATTTAATACTTTTTTCCAGGTAATGTACTGTATAGGGTACCACTTTGCAGGACTTTAATCCATGCCAATTGAAACATTTTCCGAATTCAAGTATATGATCTTCATCTTTCAATAAACTTTATGGCTTATCTGTCATTATACTACAGAAATAATTTATTTATCTTTAGAAAAATATACTTTAATTTCAATTAGCCTACAGGTAACCTCCAAGGTTGTATCCCACTTACAGAAAAGACAGTTCTCTCTGTCTGAACCTCTCAAAAAGGAAGTGTAACAGTATTTAATGAAAATAAATTAGCATATTATTGAAATTATTGTATTTATTAATCTATTATATTCTGTTGATAATTTTGATTAACTTTTACAGGTTACAATGTCTTCTTGAACATAGACATTACCATATTTAACAATGGGAGGGAGAAAAGAAAATACAGAATACCAACTTGGGTAGAAGTGTTTATTACACTGGAGGGCAGGGCTGCTGCTCAAAGGAACCTGGACATGCTGAAGAAATGTGCTAAAACAAACCTCATGACATTCAGAAACAGCACCAGGGGAGGAATAATGCCATTCATCAGTACATGCTGGGGCCAGCCAGTTGTAAAGCAGTTTTGCAGAAAGGGACGTAAAAAGAACCTTTCAAGGTTTTACTAAACAAGACTCTAAGTGACTTGATCTTGCTGAACCTGCTTAAGCTGGGCTTGGGGTAGGATTAGTTTTTCAAGTCTCACATGAACCTATGATCCTGTGGTTTACAAGGGTATGTCTCATGTTTCACTGCCTGCCATCTTTGATAAAACTAAAGCAGAGCTTCAGCTGTGGACTGTGCTCAATCTTCCTTGGTAGCTATCTTTGAGAAAGCTATCCTTCATTCACAGAGCTGCTTGTTTTCATTACATGCAATAGATTATTCTGGATTTCTCTTTATCAATTGCAGTCTTTTTAGAAGCCTATTTGTCACAGTATGTCTTAGACATATGTCACATGTTCCTTTACTATGCTTATTTTTAATGTAATAAATCCAGTTTTAATCCATCACCATTATAAGTACAGAAACTTTTATGATTGCAGAAGTTCAGTCAATTTTATATCTATTAATTTTGATCTGAATATTCTTTTTAATGACAACATCTCTTTCATGAAACTAAACAAATTTTCAAGATGTATGTTTGGCTTACTCTTGCTCCTTGACAATAACCCCAATGCTATTGCACTTTCTAAATGTATTTTAAGTGACATTACTTTTTATTTGCAAATATCACAATCAAAACTTAAAAAAAAACCCTTCAAACTTTTGCCTGCCTTGAAAGTCTGAAGAACATAGAAACCTTGGGTCAATTTAGGAAAAAAACCCCAAATGTTCTTCTTTGATGCAGGAGACTCTTTTGGCTGAAACAAGACTTGTACATCTCAATGTCTTTGCTTTTTACATCTCAGTGCAAAACATGAGTTATGATTAAGATTTTAATCAGTGATGACTTTATGTTCCATGACACTTTGCCTTGAGAGTCAGTAACTGAAAGCTCATGAAAACTTTCTGACCTCAGAATACTGAACTTTTGATCTTTGAGAACAAAAATAGTCTGTCTTTTTTGTAAAAATTGTGATGTTTATGTTGCTCATAGCTAAAAGCAGAAACATAAAAAAACCTGAGTTTCTCCTGGATTTACTACTTGCCTTTAGGTATTGAATCCCCAAATACATATTTTCTATGCAAATGATATGGGAAAAGCAACATATGCACTCCATAAGAATCACTAATGAGGAACTTAATTGTTGGATGTGATCAGTAGCAGTCTCTAAAGGCTGTGCTCTGTTCAGCATATTTTATGCTACATAAAGGGGAACAATTGCTGCATCAGGCAGCTTGGGTAAAGCAGAGAGCAATAGCAATACCTGTAAAAGGGTTAAATTCCATTTGGTCTGTGTTTGTTTTGTTGTTTGTATGCTTGCTTTTCCCTGGCACTGGTACAGCTAGGATTGTGATCACACTGGGGTTTAACTTGATAAAGGACATGAAAATTAAGGCTTTCCAAAGAACACTCCTCAAAATGGAGTGGTCCTGCTCCCAGTTCTCTACTCTGAGAGAAAAACAAACAACATTCCCTCATTCCCAAAACCATTACAGTCTTATTCAGAAACCCTTAGAAAAATAAACAAACAAGCCAACAAAACCTGCACCTTTTTTTTTTTCTGTCTAGAGTATTTTGAAGCCATTTTGATATGTATGATATATATAATTCATAATAGATCTGGTACACAAAACCCTTATTGACGATACTCAATAAAATGAAATAACACTCCATGGTACTGTTATGAGAAGAGCTGATGCACCTAGGTGGTGCTAAAACTTAGTATGTAGATCATATATTTATCACAATATTTAATCTAACTTTGACATAAATAAATTTTTCCCCTATCCAACTTCCTGAAATATTTGAATTCCATAAACAAGTCTGTCACCAAATTTTATTGTCATGAATCTTCATAAAAAAAGACTTTTACTAAAAGTTATTCAATACTCTTGAAAAGTATTATATTTAGTTAATTAAATTTTACAGTAAAAACTGATTACAGAAACCACACTTATTCTGCTCATGAAAGAGAATGTCATGAGATTTCCTATGTGATCAAATGCCATTAAATAACTCATGTCAGATTTCAGTGACATGAAATAATTTGGTAGCTTTAACTTCAAATATTGTGCAAATATCAGAGCATAACATTCTTCTCACCAAAAAAAAAATAAAAAAAAAATAAGGCAACATAACTAATCACTTTAAAAAACATTTTCCAGTCTATGGAAGCATACATTAAAAAGTACATTTACTTTTAATTTATATGTCTTAACTCCCTTTTGAACTTAATGAAAACATCTCAAGTAATGTGTTTCTTGTATGTCCAAGGCATCCCACAGGTGAATCCCATAGATTCTAGCACATTACAGAGACACAGTATCTCTCTTACAAAGAGAGAAATTTTAGAAAATTACTCAGCAAGTCTTGGCTCTTTTACCACTCCCTAAAACAGCTTGTTGTCATTGTGCAGCAGCCTTGCTAAGCAGGTGATTCTAAATACTTCTAGAAAATCAAGCCCAGACATAATTCTCTGTTTAAAATGAACATCTTCATGAGGTAATATAGGCACACAGTAGTAACTTTCCCCTGTTACCTTTGCTCCTAGCTGCCACAGTCAGGAGGAATTTTCTGAAAACTGACAGAAATAGAAACCTGATACCTGCCCCTCATTCTGTTTCTGATGTAACATTTTAGCCATTAAAAAAAAAAAAAAAGTCAGGGGCCTTTCTCTGTAAAGTCAGAAAATAATAAAGTCAGAAAATAATTCTCTGTAAAGTCAGAAAATCAGTATCCTGAACACCAACTGTACACACAAAGGAAGTGTCACTCACTAGGCATCCACTCTGAAACCTGAGCACTGACTTTGAAACCTCAATCAATTCAATATATACCTACCTTTAAAAAGATGTGAGAAGAAAAATAATTTTCAGCACCACAGTTATGTTGTGCAACTATTACATCAAAATGTAATAGCCACACAGATGAGTAAGTGATGAGCATGAAATAAGGAAAATATATTACTCTAATTATAATGAAAAAATCTTAATAAATAAGCAATGTTTAAAAGTAGAATAGTTTCTGGACTGAAATGCTTCCTAATACTCACTGCATACTGAATCATTGCTGGATTCATCCACATGTAGATGGCTTGTGTTGGAAGGCAGCTTAAAGACAATCTGGTTTTAACTCCTCTGCAATGGACATTGACACCTTTCACTACAGCAGCATGCTCAGAGCCCCATCCAGCCCGGCCTTGAAAACTTCTAGGTATGGGACAACCAAAGCTTTTCTGGGCAACCTGATCAGTGCCTTCTGATACCTAGTCTAAACTTACTCTCTTTCCCTTTAAAAATGTCCCCCTTCTGATATCATTAACTGCCTATGTAAAAGTTGTTCTCCATATTTTTTTATAAGTCCTTTCTATGTACTGAAAGGCTGCAATGAGGTCTCTCTTAGAGCTTTCCCTTTTCCAGGTTGACAACCTGAGCTCTTTCAGATTGTCTTCATCAGTGAGGTGTTCCAGACCTCTCTTCACCTTCATGGCCCTCTTCTGGACCCACTCTAGCAAGTCCACATCCTTCTTCTACTGAGGACTCCAGACCTGGACACAGCACTCTGAGTGGGGCTTCACAAGGGCAGAGTACAGGGGGACAATCACCTCTATTGACCTGCTGGATGCAAGTCTTTTGATGTAGCCCAGGATGCAGCTGGCTTTCTGGGCTGCAAGTGCACATTGACTGTTCATGTCCAACTTCTCACCCACCAGAACCTCCAAGTCCTTCCCCTCGGGGGTGCTGTCGCTGAGTTCTTCTACTCTGTTTTCATGCCTGGGATTGCCCTGACCCAGGTGCAGACCTTGCACTTGGACTTCTTGAGCTGTATTAGGTTCATATGGTCCCACTTCTCAAGCCCACAAATGGCACAATGGACAGGATCTAGATTACACTAGATATGCAAAAAATCTAATATAAAAAGGTATAGTTGATGAGATGTCAGCAATCTTATGAGAAACCAGTTATCGTGTCCTTATTTTATTTAATATCTGACTTCCTGAGGACACAAAACTTTTGCAATCGCTTGGACTTCTTGAGCTCCAGTAATTTTTAACCCTTGTCCAATATCAGGCAAATATAGCAGAAGGACAGAGACCTAAAACTCATTATGATTCTATAAGCCTGTTAGCAGCTACTGGGTAAAAAAAAAGGAGAAGGACCTGCTAAAAAACAATCAGAGAAAATTTTGCTTTCCTCAGCATATTTGGCAGGAGCCAAGTGGTAAAAGAGAAGGCAGATAGCCCTGGTCACCAGGTGGGACAGGACAGGCTGCAGCACATGGCAGTGAGAAGATGAGTGAGAGGGTGCTGACTTTTCATGACAGGAAATCACAACTTCTCATGACAGGAAATAATGACAACTGTCTGTACTACATGGAAGTGGAGACACAGAAAGGACCACACTGGAGTATGAATTTCAAAAGAAAATAAGTAGCAGATACTTTTACACTAAGTTAACTAACAAGGTCAAATAGCGGATACCTTACTAACACTGAACAGAGTTAATGTCTCCTTTTAGGATGTGAGTTTACTTTTTCAGAACTGACAGGAGCATCTTCATATCACATTCCTTTCTAAACATGGCTGTGCATTTTTCATACAATGATATTGTAAAAAGAGTGGCCAAACTAATTATGCAGATATGCAATTTCACGTTATGTTTACTGTTGCCATGAACCTATCAAGCCTCAAAAATCAAGATTTATAAAAATTGCTTTAAGTCATAAGTTGTATTTAAATTCTTCTTTATCCTAAGCAACTGAGCTATTTGTATCAAAAATCAAAATCTACAAATTAGAGTCTAGACACAGCAACTATAGATCTTCTGCACACTGTCCAGAATGTAATCATTAACATGCTTGATGTACAAAGCATGTCAATAGAAGCCTCTGCCTAGTGTGATGGTCTTCATGCTATCAGAATCTCTTCATACTAAACAAAACACAGAGAATTTATTCATCTTAAGCAACACCAAAGAGAATTAATGAAAGAGAAGTATACAGAATATTCTGATGTAGCTCAAGGCTGATAATAGCGCTATTAGAAGATGGAATACCTTCTATCAAATTATGAAATAAATTTATGACTATGAAATTAGGCCCTCAGTCATCAACCACAGGGATCCATCAGTGGTAAAACTAACAAGAACTGAGAGATGTAAAAATCTTCCCACACAGAGCACTGTCAGTCAGCTTACATTGAATAGATAGCTTATTTATTACTTGTCTCTTGAAAGAAAGGAAATTTATGAAGATATAGAAAAAGAAATCAGTATTACATGGGACACACAAGAAGTAATTGATAAGCAAAAAATATGTGAGGTTTCAGGATGTTCTCCTGCTGAATACACAACCCCTTTCCTACTTTTGAGACATACTACTCTTTTGCAATCAGAATTTTTCAGCTATATTTCCTATACCAGAAATCAGACTGATAAAATTATGCAGTCTTGTTTTATGTTGTTCCGCCTAGATTTTTTTATATTTTGGAAAACTGTTGCTCTTCTGGTAGGACTTTCTTTGAAAGAAAGTCAACTCTATTTAGAATGAATACCGAGAAAAACACAATAAACCCTTTATAGCAGATATGTTTGCAACCTTTATTTCTAAGTTTTAGGTAGAGATTTAAAGTGTTTCTTTAAGGGGAAAATTCCTGCATATCTTACTGCATTTTGCACGTCTAATGAACACTGATCTACTAAAGCCAGAAAGGTATATCTTTTAAATATATGCAACAAAGTATATTTATAAATAAAACAAATAATAACAGCATCAATCAGATGTACTTCCCAGCACATTCTCAAGTAAGGTACTCATACAGTTAGAACCAGATTCAAAACTCACAAGTATGGTAACGGAGAAAAGGAAACTAACCAAAAGAAAGTCTGTGGTTTAGCTGAGGCTCAGCCTGTCCCAAGGGTTATACACTCGATATAGGCAGTTTTGGTTAGCACTTCCCTTGAATTCAATTCTGAATGTGACAAGCCTCAGTAAGTCTCATTTAGCATTCCGTCTAATAAGGAAATTGAAGAGAAATTTAACTGAAAATCATGGCACACAAAGGAAATAGAGGAAAAATAAACAAAGAAGTTATTTCTTTTAGGGTAAGATTCGTGTATATAGCTCATGATTGTAAAACGGCCTTTTTTTAGATCAACTGCATTTTCATTCTTTATTATTAACATGTAGCTACTGCTCATTTGCAAGGGGTGTTCTTGAAAAGGAGGAAAGAAATAATATCACTCATAACTGTGTATAGGAATCGTCTGTAAGGAAAACAGGCAAATGTTTGTATTCTACAAGACTTGGTCTAGAAATAATGTTTTATGTTAAAAAGAATATATATAAAATACAATTTTATTCTGCCTTAATAAGTTTTCATTAAATGTGAAATGTTGTGTTGTTTTCAATGATATTAAAATCCTTAAAAATGTATAAATTGTAACATGAACATTTTATATTTCTTTGATTACTGAAAAAATATTAATACAGATAAATAGATATGGCAATGAACATTTCTGCCTGCCAATCAGTTTGCCATCTAAGCCCTTCCATTTAAAATAAAAGAGGCCAGTTCTTGAAACCTGATAGGTAGGGATCCATTCCTGCATCCATTGAGTCTGCAGGAAACTTAGGACATTCTTTCTTTTTTAGTTTAGCTCTTGTTCAAAGATAAGCCTTACCTTCTGCCTTTCCAATAGTTAGGAAGTATTAAATAGAATGATGAATGCAATGAAGAATTTGTGGAACATAAAACCAAAAATATTTTACTTAAGGGTATATTTCAAAAGCTTTATGTATTCAAGTCTTCGTGAGGCACAGAGTAGATGCTCATTTCTACAACACTCTTAATAAGCCTACTTACTGTTTGGCCAGATTTTATACAATTTGTATTGCCAGGGAGCTTTGTTTTTCCTTGGAGCTTTGTGATCTCTACTACTGTTTATAAATCTTTTAATTCAAAAAGCTTAAGGCATTTCCCAGTGGATGTACCTTGACCTACCAGCCCATTATGCTCTACAACAGCTCATGCAATATCTGAGACCAGATTGCAATATTCTTGTTGGCCTTTAGCCAATATGCAGAGAAAATGCATTTATGTTCCAGAAGATTTTAAAATAAATTGTTGACTGAATTCAGAATTCCTACAAGATCCCAGCTACTGTGTCACATCTATGCGTACCCAATGAGCTGGATAGAAATTAACTTCCTATTAGTGGTCACATTAAGATATTCTATTCTGGTATTTACTCCTCATATATTCATGTGATAATATTGTTTGAAATCAATATCAGCAATTCATTTAACTATGATAAAGTCAGGCTCCACCGTTGCTCAACAACAGTGAGAAACATCTTCGATTTTGATCATCTGAAATGTAATCATTGATCTTAAACGTTTAGTTTGGTATAGAGAAAGCAGAATAAAAAGATTTGATAGATACATATGGAAACAGCCAAAGGCATGTTGGGTTAAATGTTTTAATGAATTGCCTTTTGCTGTTATCTACCATAGGAACATCATAATTCCCTCATGGGATCAAAATCACAAAATTATTGAAATATGCATTTAATGAGGGCTGGAGAATAACCCACATATGAGAACAGTATACCTTTGTAACCCATCTCAATATTATTCAGTGGTTAGACTGAAAGAAATCTTTACTAGTTTTAGTATTTTAGCTATACCATCTCTGTTATTTATCTGGAAATGCTGGAAAATTAAAAAAATATTGGTGAATCCAAACGCTTTCCAAGCTGCCTTTTCCCCATGAATTTGACTACTAACTCGATTTCACTAATAGCTTCTTCACTGAAAATCAACGTGATTTTCAAATCAGTTATATGTTGAAATTGTACATACTCTGAGGAAACCTGGGTGGATTGTCGTTGACATCTGTGAGTGTGATATTTACAGTTGTTGACCCTGACAGCCCTCCGACCTGCCCAGCCATATCTTTGGCTTGAATGACAACGGAATAATGCTCTCTGGCTTCCCTGTCCATATTGTGCAAGGCAGTCCTGATGACTCCTGTGAGGGAAAGAAAACAAACAAAAAAAACAAACAGAAGATCAGGATTAGCTTGTTCAAGCAAGAGCAAAGGCTGGGCATAACCTTTCTTTAAAGGAAAGGTGGAGCTAAGTGGTTTTCAGTTGTTTGTGTCATATATATATATACACATACATAAAACACAACTCCAGATGCCACTAGACAATAAACCCGCTGGATAATATGAAGAAATTGAAACAATATTTATTAAATCAATTATTATATTGTTCAATAATTAATCCAACTTATAATATTCCTGACCCAAATTACATTACCAAAACAACAATTTTTTCTCATATAATTCTTTAAATAGCCACATAATAGAAAAACAAATGAATTGGAACTCTTACCCCAAGGAATAAGACACAAGGTGTTTTTTAACAAAAGGTAATTTCTTAGTTAATATACTACATATCTCTTAAAACTACCCAAAAAGCTAAATTTTTCCTATTTGACAAATCTAAAACAATTATTTTTGTTTTTGATACGTCATTCATATAGGTTTTTGTTTATGCTTGACCTAATTAATAATTGTAAAGTAAAAGATAAGATTTTTATTGTTATTGCTATGTTAGAGAGAGAAAATCAAAATTGAATGACCCTAAAATTATATTGTTTTTTATCTGTTATCATCAGAATTGTTTTTCACATTTAGTTACCTATATAGGTAGAAGCAAAGATTAAAATAAAAGTAGGGGAAGACATCTCTATGGGCACAGCTTCAATTAGGAGACATTTTCCACCTATGATGATACCCGTAAATTAAACCCAGCTAATTTCTTTGATCGCAGACTGACAGAAAAATCATGGAATTCAGTAAATAGAAATTCAAGTGCAGTGGTAGGGAACTACTACATTCTGTGGACTGACTAGCTGGGAAGGAGCTTTTCAGAAAAGAATCTGGTGTGGTCCTCAGGCTGAACATGAGCCAGCCATGTGTCCTTGCAGCTAACAAGGCCAGCATCTTCTCAGGCTGCATCATGAAATGCATTGCCAGACAGTCAAGGAGAGGATTCTTCCCCTCTGCTCATCAAATCTGCAGTGCTGGGTGCAGTTCTGAGCACACCAGTACATAAAAGATATTAATAGACTGGAATGAGTTTCATAGAAATAAATACAGAAACATGTAAAATGCCCAATTTATTAACATTACATTTTTAAAGAGCTAAAATTTTAGCATAACTTCTATTGGACTCTGAAAGTGAGCTCTTGCTACCAATAAGTAAATAGCAAAGCACCATCAGATGTTGCTTCTGGGTAAATTTTAATCATATAATAATTACTAATGCAAAGAATCTTAAGAAGTAGAGCCTTACTCTTCAGGAGAACTTTATTTACAGCACTATTCTCTAGATTTTTTGACTCACACAGTTTCAGATCATGTAAAAAATATATTTTCTAGAGCATTCTCTTTCTTGTGTTTTAAAATTACTTTGCTTTTCTTCAATAAAACCATTTAACCATTACTACATATGAAATGGAACATTTCATGTAGCTCATACCATTGTTTCCATTCTGTTCTGAAAGCAAATCACACAAAAACAAGGAGATCTATGCACAAAGAATATTTTTTAAGCATCCACGAAGTTTTACAATTATTTTAACACAATTTTGCACTGTAAATTACTTTCCCTCAGAAGGGTAGATTGCTAACTGCTAAACTGGCTAAAAATGGTATACCAGTACAGTTTAGTTAATCAGTGCTTTTTTCCTCAAAATGATACTGTTTGAAACAGAAATTTTTTCAGAAATTGCAACATGATATATTGAAAATAACCACAACGTATACACACTATAAATTTAGAAAAGGAAATTTACAAAGTCATTTAGATAAAAGGAACTGCTATAATTTAAATATGCATTTTCATAAAAATAAATATGGTTCACAAAATCTGGTACTACTGTTCTGAAAATACATTTACTGATAAATAGGAATATGGGAATGTCCTGCTTTGACTTTTCAAATGAATTGGTTTAGTTTTTTACATTGAAACCAAACATATCATGCTTATGCATATGCATGTAATAAATACAGGATTTTATTAACAGAACCTTCCATTCCAACTTGTAACAGACTAAATGTAACATAGAAAATGGCTTCTACACTATCCTCCCTAGTATTAGCCTCTTGCATTTTTAAATTTATTTAAACAAACAGAAATTCCCCTGATTTATGGTTACTTTTCTTTGTTTGCTTCAAGGGGTATGACACTTAATCAAGGCTTGTAGATAGTTAATAAGGATTTGTGGATGACTAATCATGACTAATCATTTCATCCCTCTCACTTGCAGAAGATTCCTCTTCTCTGAGAACTGAGACAATGAAATTGGGCAGGCTCTTAGTTTCAAAACCTTGTATGCAATAGTTTAGAATAAGAAAACTAGTTTTAAAGTTTTGATGGGCTGAAGGCAGTGGGTGAGAGAAGATTTAGTGCCCTCTTTTTCTTGGGTTTCATATCCATTTATACATCCTGAATTCATATCATCAGTATGAGGTATGTGACTACTGTGAGGTCTCTAATGCTCTGTCCTTGTCACTAGCAACTCCACCAATTCCTGGCAGTACAGCCCTAAAATCATGCATAATCTCAAGTTTCACTATTGATCTCAAAATATGTAAGGAGAACTTAGTTGCCTTTTTCACTAAGATTAAATGATACAGCAGTCTCTTTTAAAGCAGGAATTGTTCCTGAGTATCTTCTGTATGCTTGGCAGGGGTTGGTATACATCCCACAAGAAGACAGGAAGTTAATCTTAAGAAAGATATTTCCCTGACTAAAACATTTACCAAAAAAAAACTTTGAAAAAGAAAGCTGTCACAGGTTTTTTAAATTTAAACACAGCCCTAATTTTGCCTCATATTTTTGAGGCAGCACTGTGACCCTGTTAAACCAAGTACTTCTCAGCTATGCCTTCAGTATTTATCCATCTTTGGTAGGAAAGGAAAACAAGAAAATTTAAAAAAACCCCAAAATGTAGACGTCATTACAGGTACACCCCATACTATTTCTGGTATTAAGCAAAGAATTTCTACAGAAGTTTGACTGGTATGTCAAAAATCAAGTGCAACATATGGAAAGGTAAATCTATTTGAATGGAGCTGAGAAGAACCCACAGGTTTGGACTTCTGCCCTCACAAATACTCATACCTATTTCCATCTTAAAATTATGAGAGATGGTTTTTGTCCCACATGGAAGGCTCTCCCAAAAAAACCACATTTTCTTCTAACTTTTATAAGTTTGTTCACCTCTAAAGCACACCAGTTTTACTAGGGTTTTTAAATTTTAATATTTTTTTTGTTTGTGTGTGACAATTTCAATAGTTTTCCAATTTCAATTTATCTTTCTTAACCATGTATAATGAGAAACCTACTTACTTTCCAATTAAGATTTTAATACCACCTTTTTTAATTGCAACATTTTTATTTTTCATATGGAATACATTATATTGGTGATTGATCTTTAAGTGACTAATAAATCCATGGCATTTTTCCACAGTGATATTTCCAAATTAAGAGACCAGAATTACTGTAGAACCATAGAATCTCTTAATGTGAATAAGACCAATAAGGATCAAGTCCAACCCCCTGTTACTCACAGGGCTAACTAAAACTAAACAATATGTCTTATAAGTACTTTTACTATCTAATGCTATTAAACTTATGATTATGCTTTTCTTGATCTTGCCTATAACCACATAAGCCTCCTTCTGTGTACTGACAGTTCTTCACAACCTTTTGCAATTAAGAAATTTCTTCATGCTGGTTCTGTATTTATCCTCAAAGTATCAGATAAAACTGAGAAAGAAGAACTCTGAGATGAAATATTGATATATATACTATTGCGGATAGCTCCTTTTCTTTCCTTTTCTCCAACACCTCTGGATTTGAGAAAGAGAAAGCCCTGAAAATAACTTCAGTTTTGGCAAGTTTTACTTCCCTCTCAGGTTCTCTGAATTCATTCTTGTTACTGAATTGCAGTCAATACCTTTCATTTTACACCAAGTTTTCTTAAAGATACTTTTATATGCTTTGCAGTATCTGACAATGTGTTATTTTGTCTTTTTTAGCAGTCTGTGAAGAACCATTTAACTTACATAAAAGAAAAGCTACAACAGAAGGTTCCACTGTAACTGAGACTACAAAAATCAAGACTTTTTAAATTCAAGTGCAGACAAATACTAAGAAAATATCTGCTACAGCTAAGTGCACAGATATGCATTTACTGAAGTATTTAACTATGTACTTACCTATTAGTCTGGTACACTTGAAAGAATTTATCTTATTACTTACACAAAATAAGAACTCATTTACATTCAGTAACCACCTCAGAATTTTAGTCATCTTTATTTTACAGCCTACTCCTGCATGATGTCTGAATTGCCCCAGATAAAAGATGGTCTATTTTAATATTTTGAGCTCAGAGGTTTTCTGTCTAGTGGGGAAAACAAAAAGAAAACAATCACACAACTCCACTTTAATGGCAAATTATTTTGTCATGGGTAATTAAGTATTTTTTTTAATTGGAAAATTTTCATTCTGTTGTTGAAACATGAGCATGGTCACTAGATATTTGATGAAGGGCCAGTAAGTCACATTCAATTCCTCATTTTCTAGTTTGTTATATACCTGTCTTGCCGTGATCATAGACAATTATGATTCAAATGTAATTCTAAATATCTATTGAATAGCCAACTAAATGTGGGAGTTTACAATTTACTGAGGGATTTGAAGTATTGCAGATGGTAATTTCATTAATATTACTCTTTTTTTTTGGAATAAAAGCACTATTTTTATCACTACTTTTTCTAGGGTATGAATTTAGCCTATTTTATTGTAACTTAATATTCTGAAGATCTTGTATGTATTAAAACACATTTCAAATTCTAATATTATTCTACCTTGAAAGAGAAACACAATTTTCCCATTTTAAGACAGATACTGAAAAAGTCAGAAAATACATTTTTTTCCTTAAAATTTGAAAATAAAATCAAACTCTCAATTGACATTGAATTGAATTTGTGATTTACTTCAAAATAAAACTGTAAAGAGAAATCTGCAATATAAAGCTTATGGTCCTACTCCACATTCTGAACTCTTCTATAACAAGGATGTTTTTTAATCTGGCTCTTTGACTCAGATCTACTTTATATAACTAACACTTTGTTCCTCTACAGAGATGGATGAAAATCACAGCACTATAGAAATGACAATTAGTGGTCAATTTTCTTCTCTGATCATGATTATAGTAGTGAAAGACAGTACATCCTTCCTTAAAGAAAATTAACATTGAAATGAAATACATGAATCCAAAGTCTAAGGACAACTGATAAAAAAAAAGAAATAGTACTGAAAAATAAGAATATTTTAAAAGGAAAATAGTAAACATTTTAAAGAAATAGGCTAGAATAGCATTCATTTGGTATTAAAAGAAGGGGTGGATTGACCAGACTGATTGTACTACAATGAATAACCTCAGAAGAAAAAAAATCTTTTTAAATAACTGTTAGTAAAAATAGCCTTCTCTAAAATCTTTATGATTAACAGACAGAAATTAAAAAATGAAAAGAGTATTTTGCTGATGCCTCCTAAATTAAGGAATCTGAAGAAATTTCCTCTAACTGAGTGAAAAATACACTTATTTAGGTGGCAATTGCATGGATACCAAATGTAATCACAGCACCACCCAGTTTTCATAATGGAACAATAAAATTAATTAAATTAAAATTTTGCTGCCATGATACCTCCAGAAAGAAGACAATAAACTCAAATGTGCAATATGCAAGTGCTGTAATCAATGGGATATCTGTTATAGAAGCCAATGGTTGTCTTTTGTTTACTTTCAATCCACACAGAAAGAAGTTGAACAGAATTTGTCTTGCACTGATCCCTGTAGAGCCCTGGAAGAATCTCTTCCTTTCATGACATTTCTATCGTGATAATAACTTTTTTCCTACCTCCCAGGTAGCCAGTTCATACCCATTTAATATGTGGCTTGTCACTACTACTAATTGCTATCTATTTAACTAGAATTGTGTGTGGCATGGCAATTATCTTTTTTGATATAACCTGGCATTTCACAAAACAAAGAAATCAGGTTTTTCAGCATGGCCTATTTTCTGGAAAAACTCATGGAAAGACATTATTGCTATTCCAATCTTTTTAATTGGCTAAATTCTTTCTAGCCTCTCAGTTTTTCTTTTTTACTCTCTGTCTAAATTTACCAGTCTCATATTGCAAATTGGTTTTGCTTGGCCTTTCAGAAAACTGACACACATTTAAATTCTGCAAACTTTTTATCTACTTTACTGTGGGAGAATCTACTACCATTCCTAGATTTGGAACTGGAAAACAATTATAGTTCCCCCATTAATCTAATTCTGTTCCTAAAAGAGTCAACAATTCAGGGTGAAGAAAAGTGGAAATTCTGCTGTTTTTTTTTTTTTTTTTCGTGTACAGATTCTGAAAAGACTTCAAAAATGTTTAATTCCTCAGGAACTATTTATCAATATGCTAAGTCCTGAAAATATGCAAGTAGTTTCTTTTGGAGTACAAATTGCACATAACTTCCTATGATTTTTCAGAAAATAAATATAAAAACATAACATAAAAATACATTTAAACATTCTTTCAAACAAATCTTCTACCTCAGTGGTTTTGACCTCTTTTAAAATTGTTTTTTCATTTTGAACACACATTTTTTTCTGCACAAAGTTATTGAAGATATGGTTTGGAGAAACAGAAGAAAATCTTAAAGACAGACTTAGAATAAAAACATTCATGTGTCTTGGTAACCTGCCACTATATATTCATTCTATGCATAATTGTACATGATTTAATAATTCAATTTCCATAGAAGATATCTTGATGATTTTGCACAGACTCGTGAGTTCTTTGGAATTGGAACACAAATTATTGGCATTTATATAGTTCTGAAGAAACATGTGGCTAGGAGGCAAAAGGGATAGATGGTCAGATCCTCCACCTTAACCAATACAACGCTCAAACTCTGATGTGTTCCTGTTAATGTAGTAGGCATGTGTCTCAAATAAAGCGTGCAGAAGTATGACGCTACTGCTCTGCTGAAAATGGGCTTTTTGAGAATTAAATTAAAAATGTACTTAAAAAAGCAAAGAAGAACCTGAACCTCAAGGGGCAGGGAACAGAATAATTCTTTGCTCAAAGATGACAGCAAGTGATGGCTGATTGTATAACAGAATAAAATTTTAGGCCATCATAGCTGTGGAACCTACCTAGATACAGATATACATGACTGACTTTTATCTTAATGCCATTTAGATAGTGAGGCATTCTCCACAACAGTTTACTTGTCAGATACGCAAGCAGAGGAACCAAGCAAATGATATCACTGTGGAGGCAAGGGCAAGGAATGTTGGAAGAGATTAGGTTACACATTAAGTGCAATTTCTTCAGATATAAACTTCTTATAGGTGTATTTAATCCTTTGTGAGAAGGAACAACCTAATGACACATGACGAACAAAGCAATTAAGTAAAAAGGGGATGAATTCAGTAACCTCTGAACATAGCAGATCGGAATTAAGTACATGAGCCTTCTCAAAGGAAATCACATTTGACAAGAAAGAGCTTAAAACAATCTGAAAACTAGCTTCTTATATCCACAAACTTGGAAATCCTGCTCTCTTAAAGTAGAATAGACTGCTAGTATTGAACATTTCTTCTTATAATGTCACATATCTTCTGGTCTACACAAACATATATTTAATCTATAGTTTGAATGAAAATGACAGAGGAAGACGCAGATGAAGGTTAAAGCTGCTAATATTCCAGTAAGAATCCAAAGCTCTTTATTACTTCCTCCATAATGAAAAAAAAAACAAAGATGGAGCCACAGACTTTACTTCGTATTTCCCATCTACTATTAGTAAATTAATTTGATTTTGTGCAAATTAACCTTTTTGTCTTTAATAAGTACATAATAATATATCTAAATAATTGGAGATAGCTAACACAGTTGCCCATTATTTCGAATGATATTTTGGCCTCTTTCCAAAGTGTATCACCTTGATAAGAGGTCAAGAAGAGAGACAATGACTGTAGGCATAAATGCCCCCTTTCTAATATGTCCAAAATGGTGTCTATCTAATAAAAAAAACCCTGAATTCAACATACAGTCTTGAAAAGATTCCACATCTGGACAAAATTTCATCTGTTGGATAATTTAATAACAACTGGCTGACAAGGTCAAGATATATAATTCAGATTATCTGTTAGTAAGAAAACCTGCTTAGCCAACACACCAAGCATTTACACATAGGTTGTGTTCTTTTCTCCCTGTGATGCTCACTCCTTACACACCCACAAAGCATTCTACAGAGCTGCAGTGCTTCACTGACCTTTGCATAATATGTTAAGGACAGCAGTACAGCCATATGGCATAACATATAATTTTTATTATTAAGTCACTCAGGGTGCAACCTTTTTGAGCACTTCAGCATGCTTATCTGCAAAGTGTGAATGAGAATGAGACTGGTGTCAAGAAAAGAATGTGAATCATTTTTCCATCTATCCCAGGTGCCTGGATTACAAGGAAAACCATGCAGTTAAAGTCCTATGACAGTGGCCATGCAAGCTAAAACCTTTTTTAAGAAAAACTAATAAATTCAATAACCAGAAGAATTCCATTAATAAAAAAAAAACAATTCTTAATTGTGGAAAGTGCTTTGGTGCTAGATTTAGTGCATCAGAGTGTAAATATGTATATATTATTAAACAGCTACCTTAAAATATGAGTAATTTGTTTCCATAGAGATCCTCAAAAGAAAAGTTCTAGAAAAAAAATATTATCATAATGTTCTCTTGAAAATCAAAATTAATGACCAAAAAACTTATAAATTCTTTGAAGCTTCCATACTTGTATAAAAATCCTTATCTATTCACACAATAAAAAATATTAGTTCAAACTCTACATAAGAGAAAAATATCTAAGAACTGTACTCTGGATAAACAGAAAAGAACCATGAGCAAAGAACCACGGCAGATAACACGCAGATATTTTTGAATACTGAAAATATGTCTGTGGAAGCCTTAGGTGAACCACAGTTTTTAGAATTTTCTTATGTACACAAAAATAATTATGATATCTAAATAAAATTTAAAGGAATCTTATCATAAAAAATGTGAGACATGTTCACAAATGTTATTTTCTTCCATAGACCTGACATCCACAAAATCTTTGTGTATTAGGTAACATAATAGGTAACTATTGACTTCTGTAGAGATTCAATCAGGAATTATTGACCTGAAGTCGGATCGATCTAGTCAGAGAAAAGATAAATCTCTACCTGGAAGTACAATAAATCTTACAATTGGCTGAAAACAGCAGTCTTTGTTGTTCATTTGTTACAGTACACTGCTATCAAGAAAATGATTACTGGATTACTGAATTACTGATGTAACTTATTGAAAAGAGGCACTCTCACACTACAAGTTAAAGAACTTCACAATAATATCACACAGAATGTAAAATATGAGAAAAATCAATTTTATACAGCTGTTTCTCTTTCCAATTTGAGTCAATTCATTATTCAACAAAGTGCTCAACTTCTGCTGTATATATTACCATTGAACACCTCTTGACTTGAAACAAGCATTGTCTGCATTTGAAACTATTCTGAATTTAGAAAAATCATAAATTCGAAAATACTAGGTCTGACTCTAAAAAACTCTTATTGGAACAAGACTTGCTTAGGAATAACTCTGCAAACATTTTGTTCTTTGTCCTGGAAAAGTCATGACTTTGTCACCCAGACTGAGAGAAGTTATACTTCATGAATCCAATCACAAGTACCATAATTTCAAGCACCATATATTATAAATTTCCATGCTGGGTTCTGTAAAAAAAAAAGGAAAGGAAAAAAAAATCTTTCCTTCTTCCTACTTACCATTCTCATTTAAAATTACTCAAAAATGCATCAGTCTTTGTTTTGTACCTTCAGGTTTAATTTTCCCTATGAGAAAAGAACAAGACCTCCCAACTTAAGACTCAACTTATTTGCTCAGTCATCAATAAGCTTAATAACCAAAGTGCAAGAAAACAGATCAATAGCAGTGTCAGAGGTTTCTTCCTCTGATGGAGTTCTATTTTGTGAAAATCCTTACCTTCTGAGGACCTGGAATGATTTTAAAAAGTGGACCCCAATAGCCTCAGTCTGTCCTTTCCAAAGCAAATAAAAGTTTCTAAAATTATTTTCACTTTCTCTATTTCATATAAAAAAATCACAGAAGGACAATACAGATTAGAGACCTACCTTGATTT
This sequence comes from Pyrgilauda ruficollis, assembly GCF_017590135.1. Lineage (NCBI taxonomy): Eukaryota > Metazoa > Chordata > Aves > Passeriformes > Passeridae > Pyrgilauda > Pyrgilauda ruficollis. The sequence goes on from NW_024525156.1 coordinate 10,003,208, forward strand.
ACAGTTTGGTACAAAAGTTCAATGATTGATCTAAGTGCATGCTCTAAATAATGACATGAAGATTCATTGAAACTTATTCAAATGCACTTGTAAACCAAGTAATAAAAAGAATTTATTTCCAAACCAATAATTTGGAAATAGACTTTCAATTACAAAAAGCAAAGCCATATTACTTAACATGGCTGACCTTAAATTAATCTATTATTGCAATTTTTAAATGTAAATGAAAAATAAAGAAAAAAAAAACTGATTCCCTACTCTACTAACACTTATGATGAGTAAGATTTTTTTTTCAAGTTCATGAAAAAGAAGACTGTTTATTTAAGATCCAATCACTCACTTGGTTTAACTACTTATTGTCAAGCTAAACTATTATTCCTGGCCTAATTGTTCTTAAACACCACTCCACAGGCTATATAAAAAATACCCTGTTTCTAATTCTAATGACAAAATGAAACAGCAATTCAGAGCAGTACACAAGTTTTCATTCTGAATTCTTTCCAGCCTTCTTCTTTAATTGAATTAAGCACAGAAACATTTTTATCCAGTGTTTTATTTATACATGTCTGTACAAGTCTATCCTCTAAACTGAATCTACTATAACAAACATTTCTCTGAAGGTGCTGCTCCATTTTCTAAATCTCTAGAATGACCTGAAGTAATATAAAACAGCATAAAAAATGCACATATATCTACATATCTGATACGTAATTGAAAAAAAATTATTTCGTGTATTAGGAAAAAACGTAAAATCCAGGGTACCAGGATGAATGGGAAGCCCCAGACAGAGTGCTTTTCAAGTGCAGATATTGCACCTATTATCACCTGCCATGTTTGGAACTGTCAAATAATTTTCTTGTCCATCCTCCTTAAGACCTTCTTAAAGCACATACCTGATGAGGATGAGTAGGACCTCATATTTGTCAGTCTTGATAAATCCAGATATTTCATATCAGGGTAATGAAGTTATGTTGATTGACACCAGTAAAGACTCTTATCTGTTATTTTTAGGCAAAAAGCTTCTTAATAAGATTAGGACTAAATTGTCAATCCAGTAATCTAGTTGATGAGTTTTTGCTCTACAGGTGTTACTGGTGATGGAAGCTCATATCAGGGAAGAGTGTCTTATATGAGCAAGGTTGCTGTTACAGCTCCTGAGAGTCTGGACATGTTTTGTTTATATCATAATATTATATATTTACATATATGTTTTGTTTATATCATAATATTAATAAAATCACAGGCAAAGAACAAAATACATATTTGAATCAATGTGTTGAGGTCAAGGACAGGATACACAGACAGCATATATAGTTGGGCTATTTGCTTCCTGTTAGGAACAGGCAATTAAACTAAAGTCTCTCTACCTCTACTTTCCATCTTACATTTTAGACTCTCCAGAGTCTTTTACCATCTTGGTTTACTGGAGAAAGTTCAGCATGAAAGTGTAGCACATTATCTGGTACAGGGTCACAGTGATGCTCCAATATATAGCATGAAAAAATTACAGAAAGAAGCTTTGTGAGTTGTATACTTTTACCAATGAAACTCTCATGGAGAAATTTAGAACTGCATCTTTTGAGAAAAGATTTAAGCAAACAAACAGTGTGAGTGTGAAATAAAATTCTGACTTCCTAAAACTCAGCTATTGTAAATTCAATCAAATATTGAAAATTAAATAAATCTAAGTCAAGAGACAACTACAGAGAACCATGTATTTCCTGGATCTAGGACAGTTATTTGCAAAAAATTAGTTGTGGTAACTCAGGAAACTGAAAATTAAAATGGAGCATGAGTATTTTAAGGAATTTCACATTTGCACAAATGTTGTAAATATTTTTTCTGCTGTATTTAAGTAGCTCTGCTGTTTCTGTAAGAAAACTTCTAATATATAATTGTCCATGATGTGAAAATGGTGCACAGTAGCTGTTTTAGCATGAGTAGATGTTGCCCATTTGTGTCAATAATAGTTTCTTAATTTTTTTTAGAAACTCTTACATATAAATTTTTTTTTTTTAGTGACAAACATTCTCCTGTGTATGGGAAAATCTACAGCTTGACCTCAGAGGATATACTATCCTAATGGATTCTTTAAAATACTTACAAAGACATAACAAAAAGTTGCATTCTGATTTTCAGGAGACAAAAATGTAAACTTTAAAATTATATTTTGACATGGAGAAAACTTTCTCATGGTGATCCATAACAGTAATACAATATTACATAGGGTTTTTGTGAAATGTGTTACAGAAGTCATTTACACAAAGATTGAAGAACAGACTTTTAGTACCCTTTTTTAAAGATTTCATTTGTCAAAGGAAAATGACACATATAGCCTCAGGATCTTAAAATAATTTAATGTCCTATATATGTATAGTTTGGAAAAGACATCACTATATTTCTCTGTTGTAACAAATTCTCTTTTTTCAGGACAAGATATTTGAGGTTTCTAAAGGTTTTCTCAGAGCCTTACATCTACTATTTTTGTTCTAATTCTGAAAAATTAAAGCCCTAGCAAGAGAAATTTCTTTACAAAATAGCAAGATAACATAGATAAACGGTGCAATTTTCAACTGTAAATGCCTTAAAAACGTAATTTGAAAACATGTCCTGCAACTAAGTGTAGCCACTTATCTCTGAAAAATCAGCCCTAACCCTGGACAATGAAATTTCAAATACTTTTCTTCACCCTCAGTTCCTTGTATCCATAAAACTGATTTGCAGAAGTATAAAAAGGATTCAGTCTTTCTGTAAAGAAAGGGACAGTGATTAGATTAGGGAGAGAGAAGGGTTTGATCATTTATGTTCTGGTTAATACTCCTGCGTAACTACTGAAAATTTATGACTGCCTATGGCAGAACGTTTGGGACCAAAGTTCCAACAGTCTATTATTTTTGGTCTATTATTTGTCAGTCAGTTCATCTTCCCTATCAGTGCCAGGGGAGAATCAAAACCAAGAGCTGCCATGTCCAGGGAAGTGAATGCATCTCCACAACAAGCCCAGTGCTTCACAGACCAGTCAATGAACGGACTACTTAGGCACACACTTCTGACCCAAAACTCCTGCCATTTTTTATGTGCAATACATACCATGATGCTTAGCAAATATTTAGGAATGATTAGAAAGCAGTCCAGGCCAGCTGGCTCCAGAGCAGTGCCTTTGACCTGTAGCAATAGTCCCTTCATATTTTCAAGTTTTAGAAAGGTGCTGCTCAGACTATGTTGCATAATGTATGTATATAATTGAAACACAGATTACCATGCCATTTTGATTTCAGAAAAAATTCTGTACTTTAGTCCAGAGACACACAATATCTTCCCTTACACTCTCTATGGTTGCAGCTCTGTACATTTTACAAGTTCTCACTATTTATTTGAGTTTTACAATTCCAGCACATAGGGTAACTTTTTTGAAGTCATTGCAATTCCACATAAGTTTTTTAAGATACATTTTTGAAAGCTATTTCTAGCAAAGGACTGAAGATATGTCTGTGTATGACAGTCCTGCATAAACACCATAAATTCTCATAAATCTGTCAAAATGGAATTTCTTATTTTCTTTTCAAGACTATTGTTATATACAGACATATAAAAAGACTGACTTGTCACACCAGGGATTTATGAATTAAATTCATACTTGATAATGGCACAAAGGACATCTTGATAATTATATATCTGTTTACTGAATATAGTGAATACTATATTCAAAGGGACATATTGAGCAAACAGTGAGAAAATATATGAAGAACTTAACCTTTTCTCATACTTCAAAATGTTTTTATTTTTTTTAAACTGCCAGCCCTGCAATTATGAAGTCTGAAAGCTACACAGTGCTTTTTTGCATTTGTGCCTCATTATTAAGGCTACACTTTCCCTGGAGGAAATATGGTCTCTTTTTAGTGGTGCAAAATGAAAAACAAACAAATATACGAATATACTATACAGATATTTTAATACAAACCAAATTAGGATGTCTGCATATGAAAATGCCTATGAATTTCCACCAGCTTTCAGTATCCTTCAGCTTTACACTGAACAATTCCAGAGCATCAATTGAAATGAGCTTGTTTAGGAACACATCGCATTTCAAGAAATCTGCTAAAATATTCTAAACATTTTAGTAGAGATTAGTATAGATTTTTTTTTCACATAAGAACACTTATTAAGGTTATTTAAACACTGCACTACACCATCAGCTGTGAGTATTTCTGTATTGTTAAAAGGACTGCTTTTTCTTCTTTGTTTTTTTTTTTTCCTGTGGCTACCTATCTTAGTTTGCAGTGTGGTGATGTTCCCACTTCTCTGTTTATGGACAATAAAATGAGTTTAATACAATAAGCTTTTATGATCAAAGGGAATATTGGCTATAGCATAGAAATACAAGAGTTGTCAATAACTTATGCAACATGGACTCAAATAAAAAAAGGAGGAGGGAAAGAAAATAAAAGAAGGATATTTCATGATCCTTTCATGCTGTATATGCATGTGTGTGTACCTGCATGGTGTTCAATTATTTTCTCCCTCCTTTTGAACTGGGGAAACAAAGGTTATGAAAAGGATACCTTTATCATGTGACAATCTAGTCTCTAATGTTCAAATTTACATAAATTAGAATCTTACACTGTAGAGAGTGGTGTAAAACTGCACTAAAAACTTAGACAAAAAAAAGCACCAATTTCTAACCAGTGTTTCTATTCATCCTGGGTTTTTTTCCAAAGTACATTCTGCATAAAAGATCCAAAAATTTATCCTGACAGGCTCTGAATTCTGTGCATTTTTCCCATACACAGCAAATCTAACTAGCTGATGGTCCCAGTGAAATATATGCCAGTTTAGATTTACTGTTGAGGTACTAAACAGATAAGTACCTACACAGCCAGTGTTATCCATCCAGGGAGTAAAGAGACCTTCTACTGTAAATTGAGTCTTTAGATGTTCCCTGGTTTGGTGCATCCTGAAAGTAAAGAATTTACTGACAATGCACAGAGCAACAGCAGTTTGTGTATGTAGGTCTCTAATACAGATGAATATATACTTCTGAAAGTACTAGATGGAAACAGGAGACTCCTTCTTCCACTGAATAAGATCTGTGTTTACTGCCTCCTAGTATATCTGTGTTTTGTTCTTTAACTGCTTTTCCCAGAAATCCATTCAGCTCATTAATTAATGATAGGTCAGGAGCAAGTATCTTCTTTCCAGACTAGGCTAATTCTTGAATCTTGAGAGAATATTCATTAGTCTCCTCAATAGCTCTTAGCTGATTTTTTTCTGATATGTTATAGACTTTAAAAAAATTGAAGTTTGAATTTCACATTTTTGATGAAACAGTTACATTTTCCCAGAAAAGAGACCCCAAACAAAATAAGTTTCACTTTTCCTCTGAGATGAGAAATAATAATTTCACTGTGAAAATCACTCTGGAAGCAATAAATTTATTATAGTCTCTAACATCCCCTCTCCAATATATTTACCAGCCTGAATTAATGTTTAATTTCTACATGAATACACTCTACAAGGGTATCAATTTAAAGGATTAAATTTTACTTCTGTAAAAGTATCTGCCCAAGTATAAAGTAAAAGAATCACAGAGAAACAGGACTTTGTCTCCTAAGGAAGGATCAACTATGTTTGAACCATTATTGGCACATGCTGAGCTAACAGGTTTTAAAGGCATCTTTTAAGAAAATTGGCATTTCTTAACAGGTAATGCATTCCAGTGCTTTAAAAAAACCCATTATATTTTTTCCTAACGACTAGTCTTAACCTGTCTAGTTACAGCACAAGTTCATTGTCTCTTGTTCTATTTTCCTTGAAACTGAAATTCAGTGCGATACAGGTGGGTTAAAATACACACTGCTGACTATAAATATATTTTGTGGGGTTGTTTTTTTAATTATTTATTATAATTTTTATTTAAAAAGAGATTCAGAAAGATAATTATAAACATAGCCCAAGTTTAAGATAAATACCTTGCTAGAAAAGTCTATATATAAGCATACGATCATTAAATAGTATTACCCTCTTTTTAAAAAGTTATTTAATGAGAAGAAAAGCTACTTTTATATGTTTTTTTACAGTGCACTGTCTATAACTATATGTTACCTCATTCACGGCTGTGTTAACTGCCAAGAATTTACAGCACCATACACTACAGTGTCACATACAGCTTTTGAGCAACATTGAAATAATTTTCCAGACCATTAGGTGCATTCCCCACTTAAAAGACTGAGATGCTTATAGTAATGCAGAAATAATTCAAACAAGTACACACAGCTGCAAACCCGTCAAATGGCAAAACACCGGAAGGAAAATGAATTTTCAGTCATCACTTATAATCCTCTACTTCAATACAACGTTTGTGTTTAGTACATGTATTTCCTGATCAGCTGGCATAATATTGCTTGACAACAACAGAGTATTTGCAAAGTCTACAGAATGGAACCCAATTATGATTAAATAAACTGACTTCAGAAGGAATTTTGAAGGGAAGTGAAGGAGGAGTCATCACATTTTTAGTCTAAATTATATGTTTTCTCTGGGTTTATGGTAAATTGTCAGAATTGCTATGGAATTGCTTTAAGTCAGTGAAGAACTGATGAGGCTTTGTGGGAAAAACATGAGCTGGGCCCCTGGGTGATCTCACACTAGGCTCGGACCAGGTCTAACAATGGAAGGATATCTGGGGAGAAGAGGAGGCCTAAAAGCCTCTCAGTGAGGAATAGAAGAGCACCCACATAGCTGTACCAGACATCAGACTCACTCCCCCTCACGGGGCACATGACAGCTTGTAAATCTGGTCCTTCAAGGAGGTTAGAATGCTCACAGAGACACTGGAAAAGGTCAGAGAGCCTTTACTGCCGCTTCAGCAGGTAGAGGAGGACCAGTGTGTTTGTTTTACCTTAGTATGAACTGTAAATTCTGACTGAAAGTAAATAAGCAAGTAATGAAGACCCTCATTAAGCCCTATTTATATATTAACTTTCACACTCCTAAGAATGCAAATTAAAAGAGAACATGCCTTACATGTATAAGTCACAGTCAGCAAAACCCCACCTACAGCATGTGATTGTTCCATCCCTTTGGGAAGGGCCAAAAATTATAATACAAAAGAAGGAGTTTGGGGTAAAAAGACAGAGAAAGGGAAAAATAATATCTCTGCTGGATCAGTATGAAATTATGGACTCCATCTCTCCCCCTCTTCTAAAGGGACATCTTTAGGTGAGCTTTGTCCCTCCAGCTGCATTGCAACAGACACAGGAATACTTGTCACATACATATATATATGTAAATATACATATATATGTATAGTATTAATAGATCTGTTACTATATTTTGTCTCAAAACATAAAACACTCTGTAGTTGGTGCATTTATCACCAGGAATCCTCAACCTGACATTCTGTTGCTTCAATAAACTGCAGCATTTGTGAACCTGGATTCTGTAAGTTCTCGCTGAATCTGGACAGACCTTTGGCATCAGATTGGTAAACTGCACTATTTGTGAGCCTGTGATTGCATGAGTTCCTATTGTATACAACCACAGCTATAGTGACAAAACTGCAGTATTCACAAATCTGTGGTTGTGAAAGCTCTGACTGAACTCCAGGAGGCTTACAGTATCAGATTGGCTATAATCAGAAACTAAGCCCAGCTTCATACAACCCCTCTCATCCCTGACAAACAGATGAAATACAGAGGTTTTATTTTCTGCTACATTTCTATACCCTTAATGCAAGAGGTATAAAGCATATAGCTATTTTACGCGAATAAATGAATAAGAAAGTCAACTAGAAATGAAAATCACTTGTATCATGCACAATTATGGCTTTGTACCATGATCTCCATTCATCTCTGCAGTGATTTAAAACATGAAAAGGAAGTGAAATATCTTGACATATACACTTATGAATAAACAAAGCAGTAGCAACTTTGTGTATGTCCAAAACGATAAGTAATAAGAAATCCCCAAAGGCATAATTCCTCTGAATCTTTCTCAGAGAGAACACTTAAGCTGCTTTAACACTAGGGGATTTACAGATTCCTCCAAATTTCTGAGGACCTAATAATTCATGTGCAAAGCATCCTAATTATTATTTTGCAAGGGATATCACAGCAGTTGAAAGAATGAATATATTAGGCAGAAACCTTAATTTATGCCTTCCAATGCAATTCCTTAAAAGTTAAAGAAGGAAAAAAAGAAAAGGTTTTTAACGACTGTAGCCTTTACTCCTTTTTTCATAATATGGTTTCTGCTGCCTGTGGGAAAAGGACCAGGGGTGCTGGCTGACAGGCAGCTGAACATGAGCCACCATGTGTCCAGGTGGCCAAGAGGTGTCCCCCTATACTCAGCACTGGGGAGCACACACATCAAATTCTGTGTCCAGCTCTAGGCCCCTCGCAGCAAGAAGGACATTGAAGTGTTGCAGCATAGCCAGAGAAGGGCAGCGGAGCTGGTGAAGGGTCTGGAGAGTGAGTCAAATGAGGAGCAGCTGAGGCATCTGGGCTTGTTCAGTCTGGAGAAAAGGAGTCCAAGGGGAGCCCTTATCTCACTCTACAACTACCTGAAAGCAGGTTCTTCCTTAAACCATAACTACAAAATACAAATGGAGCTGCTTTCTATTAAATTTAATTATTTTCTGCTCAGTAAGGAAAAAAAAAAAAAAGTTTGCTCCCAGATTCAGAGGACTTTCAATCTTTCTTTCTTGTAAAACTATACTCAGCACTGGGGAGCACACACATCAAATTCTGTGTCCAGCTCTAGGCCCCTCGCAGCAAGAAGGACATTGAAGTGTTGCAGCATAGCCAGAGAAGGGCAGCGGAGCTGGTGAAGGGTCTGGAGAGCGAGTCATATGAGGAGCAGCTGAGGCATCTGGGCTTGCTCAGTCTGGAGAAAAGGAGTCCAAGGGGAGCCCTTATCTCACTCTACAACTACCTGAAAGCAGGTTCTTCCTTAAACCATAACTACAAAATACAAATGGAGCTGCTTTCTATTAAATTTAATTATTTTCTGCTCAGTAAGGAAAAAAAAAAAAAAGTTTGCTCCCAGATTCAGAGGACTTTCAATCTTTCTTTCTTGTAAAACTTTTGTATTAGTTCTCAGCTATGCAAGTATGTTTGCATTAAGCCATTAGCTAGATACGCCAGAAGCTATGAAAACATCAGTTATCCATACTTCAGTTACTGACAACTAATGCTTTGTGGACATTGAAGAAACATAGGAAAAAAGTGTCTGGCTAAGATTCTTGACGTCCTGTCTGATATATATCAAGTATATTTAAAAATATTTTTCAATGTCTGTCAAAGTTTGAAACAGCACAATATTTCCCCATTCACAGTCAGGATGAAAAATAAAACAGCTTCATTAATCTTTATGCAAAGAAAAGTATGACTAATATTGAAGATGTTCCTTTTAAGTCCTTTTTAAAAATTAAATTGGATTCCCACTTACGAACACCAAAATAAAATTTTACAAAGACCTTAAAAAAAAACAAAAAACAAAAACAAATAGAAACAAATTATTCACAGAAAGAGTGATTAGATATTGGAGTGTGCTGCCCAGGGAGATCAAATCCTGTGTCCAGCTCTAGGCCCCTAGCAACAAGAAGGACATTGAAGTGTTGCAGCATAGCCAGAGAAGGGCAGCGGAGCTGGTGAAGGGTCTGGAGAGCAGGCTTGGGAGACCTAATTCTCCTGGAGGCATTTAAGAAAAGACTAGACATGCCACTTAGTGCCATGGTCTAGTGGACAAGGTAGTGTTAGGTCATTGTCGGGACTCAATCATCTCAAAGGTTGTTTCAAACCTAGTTAATTCTGTGATTCTGTGATTCTGTAACTGTATGAAATGTTTTGATTTCAGTTATCCAGGATTTTAAAAAACCCAGAAACATATCTTCTAACATAACCATTGCCAACTGTAATGGAAAATTGTATATACCTGAAAGCTTGAAAGCAATTTTTTTCTTTCACAAAATTCTTATTTTTATGTCTTGATGACTTTGTGGGGGAAAAAAAAAAAAAAAGCATGTGTAACTAAAATGCTTGACTATTGCAATATCTTGCCAGAGGTGACTGTTGGAAGCTGTACAGATTTTTTTTTTTTAATATCTAGTATGGAATGTAGCATGCAGCCTTGAAAACTATTCAATCATCATGCCTGTCTTTTAGGCTGACTGCCTAGAATGTGGTAGAATAACTTTATATTGTTCAAGTTATTTTTTGTTAAAAGCCTTTGATAGCATAGCCCCTAGCAATCTGTCACACTTCCTTCTTGAGTTGTGTCCTGAGAAGGAGCTATGCTTATATAAACTTGCTCTCTACAGATCACAGCTAAATCTCCTGCTCTATAACAACAGGTGATTTTATCTGTGCTGACACATTTGCTTAGATTTGTCATTCCTATCACTTCCACTTCCACTCACCCTTCCCCATCTTATAATTATAATAATTATAATAACCACAGTATTTTTTAATAACCTGTCCCTGACACTGAAGTGTCCTGATTGTGAGTTTTGCTTAGCTTTTAAATGGTTTGTTAAAACAGTAGAATCATCAACACATTTGGGTTGGAAGTGACATTTAAAAATCATATACTCCAATCTCTCTGCAATGAGCAGATTTTAACAGAGATCAGTCTGTTCAGAGTCCTGTCCAAACTGACCATAAATGTTTCCAAAGGTAGAGCATTCACCATCTCTCTGGGCAACATTTTACAGTGTTTCCCCACTCTCACTGTACAAAATTTCATCCTTATATCCAGCCCATATCTACCCTCTTTCATTTTAAAATCATTGCCCCTTGTTGGATTGCAAGAGTTTCTGCTAAGTTTCTCTCACTCTTTGTTATCAGCCTTGTTTATGTACTGGAAGGCTGCCGTAAGGTTGCCTTACAGTCTTCTCCTTTCCAGCCTAAACAGCCCTGTATCACCCTTTCCTTACAGGATAGCTGCCCCATCTGATCATCTTGGTGGTCCTCCTTTGGACTCATCCTAACAGGCCCATGCACTTCCTGTGCTGGGGATGCCAGAGCTGGATGCAGTACAGCAGCTGGAGTCTCACCAGAGCAGAGCAGAGGAGCCCTGTCACCTCCTTTCACCGGCTGGACAAGGATGGTTGGCTTTTTGGGCTGCAAGGGCACGCTGCCAGCTCATGTCCAGATTTTCATCCACCAGCACCCCCAACTAGGAATACATTGTCAGTACAAAATATTTTTCTTACTAGAGGTGAGACATAATAGAAGTTGCACTGGAAGATGCAATATTGGAGAAATATAAATTTATAACCAGAACTTATCTTTGCAGCCAGATCCTACTACTGTTTCTGATAACAAATGCACTTCAAAGCCAGAAGTCCAAGACACAGTTAAAACCAAGGTGGCACAATACCCTTCCAAGTGATTCTATCAGGAATAAATCCAGCATAAGTGCACAACTGTACAGCTATATATAAGTCTGGAAAAAATGAAATAAAATGAAAATTCAAGGTCTGCATAAGCTTACTGCTTACTGCAGAACTGGACATGGAGTGCTTTACAAATGCAAAAGAAAAGACTTCTATGATGAACTTAAATACAGTCTGTAGAAATTAAACCATGTACAGGTTTCAAGTGGGAGGGAACAGACTCGCAAAGCCATTTTATCTTGTTTATTCCATTATATAAGTCTAATTTCGGTAACATTTGGCTTTATTTTAATTTTCCTTGGTGATATATGTGTACTTAGTCAAAACCATCAAATTTTTTTTGTCTTTTTCTGTTATTAGCAATGCTCCCATTTTATTTACTACAATCTGAAGGTATGCTAACAAGAAAATGAATGTGTTGCCCTCTACCCCACCCTTCTTCCCTCCCCCATCACCCATGAGAACAGCATCTACAGAATATGTTTTCTTTTTCATTCACTATAATAGCAGGGATGAAGAAACTATAGGTATTGGATAACTGTCAAAAGACAGAGCAAGAGAAGATGATCTTTTAAACCAGCAAGATCAGTTCACAGAATTCTGCTCTGTACAATGTAACTATTGCATGTTTGTCAGAGAAAAGGAGAAATGAAAAGGGATTGATGAGGGATGGATGAATTTACTCATTCTCCACTAGACCACAAGGTACTGGAACTGAGTTTTTGAACAAGAAAAATTTGGTATTTGTTTACAGAATACATAGCATCTTAAACAGGTATTGGATCTTATATAAGCATCATTTGGATAATATGCAAAATCAGCTACTGGTTGCTAAACATGCTGACAGTAACTTAGCTTAGAAAAAAATGGCTTTCATTTTCTAGTTCTGTAGTGATAGTTTCCAGCTAACCCTTAGTACTGAAGAACATTTTTATTTACTCCTTTCATTCTTTCTTATCTATCCTCTGCTTCTCCTAAGCCACTAAAACCTTTACTCTAAAATCCAGTAAGTTAACCAAAGGCACACACTGGCAGATACATTCATCATATTAATTATGTGCTGCATGCTATGTTTCTCCCATCAAGTGCCTCCCACATATTTGACAAAAACCTTTCAAATGAAGAAGAGGAAAAATGAAAACAAGTCTCAAAGCCAAGCTGTGTGATTGAGAAACTCACTTATCCTAGTGTCACTGAACTACAAAATCAATTAATGTATTCTATAATCTTCAGAAAGTCCTATCAAACAGAATGCCTGCAATAAATTATACTAGATTTCAATGGAAGTAATTTCTTCCATTTAGGATTAGAATGTTGGTAAATTGACCCATTCTCTACATGTTCACAGCATAAGGAAACAGGTCAGTTTTCTTCTGCCAGCCTCTCAGAAAGGTTTTGAATGGCATGTTAGGACAAACCAAGGTGTAACTGGAGTTCTGGTTCAGGAACCCACAAAGAAATATTTAACTGAGGTGCAATTTCTGTGTAAAATAACTTTCCCTAGATGCATTATTGCTATATATAATTGAAACAGTAGAACTGACCACGCATCTAAACAGATTTAAAGAAGAAGTCAACCCACACAGTGTCTTTTCAAGTAAACAAATCTTCACAGTTATTTCATTACCATATTCAGTATCTCTGGGGTTTTTATCTGCTTTGGCTTTGCAGACATGAGCAATCATATTAGTATCAATTAGATGTCTGATTTCTTTTTCACACCACTTTGCCAAAATTCACCTGACAGTGTAGCTGAGCTTCACTGTGTAAACGACGTTGTATGGATTATCCCTTGTCCCTTTTCTCTATTGATTTGTAAATACAGTTGTTTTTATAGTAAGCAGAAGTAGATTGCTAATATATCTTTTTTAAAAATGTTCTAAAAGCCAGGAAAAGAACTTTACTGGACTCAGGGGGCTTTGTGTTAGATGCTTAGCTCCAAATTTTGAACATGATTGTACTTCTATTTTACTTTGAATGTTGTTGGAAGGTTTTTTGTTTCTCACTAGTTTCTGAAAGGAACTGAAGCAGATAATTTTTATCTGTAACTCCTCGCAGCAAAGTTACAGACCGTCTTAAAGAATACCTGCTTTTATTTACCATTTTATTTTGCTGAATTATCTAACATAATATGTTTATTCAAGTTAACATTTGTTAACTTGAATAAACATATGAAGTTAAAAACTGGTAATTTTCAGTAGGAAATCTTGACTGAAAGCTACACAAACCAAATGTGGTTTTGCTGATGCATATAAGGTGCTCCAAAGCCACTTGACATAAACTTTCCTTGGGTGTAAACTTATCTAAGACACTGATATCCAATTTACATTGTGAAGACAAATATTCTGTTGTGCAAAAGAGAAAATATTTGAGCAATGACTTCTTTTCATTCCTTTCTTTCAAACAGGGCCTACACCTCTACTTCTTGCCAGAACCCATTTTCTTGCAGTCACTTCTATATAATAGCACTGATGAGATGGCCATTGACAGGTTTCATGACGTTCTTAAGCCTTCACTTTCTCTTAAATAAAGAGAAAAAAAAATACCACTGCTCCATACCTTATCTTGGTAGGCAGGGCAAGGAACAGAATATGGATTCATTTCTTCTCCTGGGTCCTTAAGTGCCACACTTGGGGATAGCTTAAATATAAGATCCACTAATGTTGTATATGTTTCATTTAATTGCTAAATAAGGAAGTACAGAAGTCTGCCTTTGATTAGTTTGAAAGGGACAGCTACCTCACTTGGATTATCTAAACGATGAACATTACAATTATTTCTAATATAATAAATATGCTAAATATCCTGATACAGTTCAAAAATACATCCAAATAAGTATAAATTTAGCAGACAGAAAAACACAGAAAAGACAGCAGATTTCAAAAACCTTTGTATAATAATTTTGAATATGTTATTCCTGTATTTGGTGTAGTTTCCCTTTGTGAAGACAGTACATTACTATACCAGGAATGGAATATAAGCAGAGCCAAAACAACTTAAAAATTCTGACAACATTAGATAGTCTTGAAAAATGTCACAGGGGAGAAAAAAAGAAGACCATATCCAAAGGAAGTGTAAAAGTGCAATTTTTTGCTTACTTCAAAAATAAGCATTGGTTTATGGAGCTTTGTAATTCCTCCTTCATTCTCCTTTCTTCTATCCCAGAGGCCCCATATTACTGTGACCATTGTCCTAGATAAAAGAGCTTTGACACAACTTCAGGTGTCTGCCAGAAAAGAGTATTCCCAAGCTCCAAGGATAGATTCAATTTTTCTGCAGTAGTGAATATTTATATGTTCAAAGGGGGTTTGCTGCAGTGGAACAAGGAGGGAAATACTGCTATGATATTTTTTTTTTTTTGGAAGTTTTTTTATATTCTGTCAAAAATGATGTTCACAAATCTGAATGAATCGGTAAAACAAGTAATGCATTTCAATTCATACACAAGGTCTGTTCATTCACTTTAGTCCCAATCACTCCTGCATGAAAATCCTGTAATTACATTCCATCCTTTTCTGAGTCATTGTATCTATTCTTTACATACATACATACATACATATTTAGACAAAAGTCTCAACACACTTATTTTCCTTCCTTTTGATACTTTTAAGAAGTACCCTCTATAAACCTTTACATAAGTATGGAAGTGTGAAATGGTAACTGTGAAAAACTATATTAGGATTAAAATGCTTACGTCTCCGTGTTTTCTATGTGAACATCTGCAGGAATGCAAAAACAAGGGATATGAAAAGTCTATGTGATTGATTGCTTAACTGTGAAGTGGATGCCACCCACATCAACAGTTGGCAGTGAATTTATTCTTAGTAGAAATAGCTTCCAAGTCACATTTGTGTCGGGCTGTTTCCTGTGTAGACAAACACTGTGCTGTGCTGGTCTTGTTTACTGAGACCTAATGCCCCAAAATTTGTTTGTTGTTCGTTGTTTGATTTTTGTTGTTACTGTTCCCATTTGTTTATTTTTTTTCCTTTAATTTTTTAAGCTGTGATAAGATATGAAGTGACACAGTGGAAATCTTTATCTTAAGAAAACACTTCTAGTCAGATGAGGCTCCATCTTTTTGAGAACTGGCTACTTGACACATTCATGGCCAGGAATTAATTATTTACTCACAGGGATGTACACTGGAAAAATCAGGCAATAAATCTAAATGCTCTCCCTTGATGTAAAGGAGAAAAAACCTCAGTATTACAAAACATTAAAAGTAAAGTACTTACTTTTGTGTTTTTATTACTGGTAAATGGATACATCTTGTGTTTTTATTACTGGTAAATGCATACATCTAGGATAGATTAGCTAAAGAGAACAGTGCAGGTTACTGGTCCTATTCTTTTTTGCCAGCAAAGGTCTGATCTCTAGTAAATAATCTACAAATTGACAATCTCATGGTGCAAAATTACTTGATGGATCTTTCAATTTTCCACCATGCTGATGGAAAAGTTATCTTATTACGGTGAACACAAAGTATCACTGACAAAACAGAAACAAACATAGATTTATGAACTATTTTTAAAATGCCTATTGACAGAATACACTATTTTTTTCTTAAAAGCTATCTATTCAAATATTTATGTTGCCATACCTGCCATACCATAGAATTGAAATAAAGATATGCTTGTTAGAGATATAAAATATCTTTAATTTGCCTTCCTGTCCTGCCTTTATTGGCATATGGTAAGGTGTGTAACACTGTAGGCTGGTGGAGCAGAACTGGGCTTCTGCAAGAAAACTCTCAGTACAGAGACATCACTCATATTGTGAGCAGTCTAAATACTTATTCCAAGTAAATTTTTCCTGTATTCTTTATGACAGCTCAGATAAACCTGGAGAAACTACAGTATTACATGTGGGTAGCCTTTTTCTCATTTCTAATGCTGCCATTTCATGTGTTGCCTGATCATTGCAAAAAGCACCCCTACTATCAAGCTATGTAAACTGCATACAACAAATCATGTACTTGTTGAATTAATTTAATTTGCTAATCTTTCTATTCTAAATTCTGTATCTTTTTTAGAATTTTAATATGTTATTCTCAAATTTGTTCTTGAAAGTTGTTCTTAGTGTGTTTTTCCTATCAATGCTGACATTACTGTCATATTTATTAATAAATTTAAAGAGTTTATCTAAATGTCAGTTGAAAATATTTCTGTAAAGTGCATGCACCTTTCAACACAAGGCATATATAAAGTTCTTCATAGTTTCCCCATTGCAGCTGTGGGATTTTTTAATGTTTGTAGCAGAATGCCTCTTCGCTACTCCTTTATTCTACAAGTACTAAAATCATGGAATCATTTTGGTTGGAGAAGACCTCTAAGAGCATTATGTTCAACCATAAAGCCAGCACTGGCAAATCAAACCATGTCCCTAAGTACCATATCTACATGTTTTTAAAATACATCCAGAGATGGGGAGTTGCTGCTTTGTGTCCCATTCAGTGAGGAGATTTTTCTTCATGTCCAATCTAAACCTCCTCTCATGCAACTTGAGGCCATTTCCTTTTGTTCTATTTTTTTTTTACTTAGAAGAAGAGACTGATTCACACATTCTACAACCTTCTTTCAAGTAGTTGTAGAGTGACAAGGTCTACCATCAGCTTCCTTTTCTCCAGGATAAACAACTCCATCTAGGTAGCTTGCTCTGCAGTTCCCCCACTAGCATCACTTTGAATTTGTGTGCTCGTTTTATCTGGGTTCCTAACCCTTTTGAATAACATGGATAACTTGGATACTGTTTGGCTGAGAGAATTGTCTCTCCCCTGTAAAACCTAAGTTGTTGCAATGGTTCGTTTTGGATTTTTGCTTATTTGATTCTTGTTTTGTGTTTCTTGCGTGTATGGGGTTTTTTGTTTGTTTATTTGTGGGTTTTGCTTCTTTTAAACTCATGGTTCCATAGAAGAGCTTGGGTTGGAAGGGACCTTTTACAAGCCATCTAGTCCAAACCCCATGCAATGAGCAGGGGTAGCTTCATCCAGATACTGTCCAACCTGACCTTGAATGTTTCCAGGGATGGGACATCCAGCACCTGTCTGTGCAACTTGTGCTAGCGTTCTACTAACCTCATTGCAAAAAAACCCAAAAAAACAAACCAAACAAACAAACAAACAAACAAAAACAACAAAAAAACCTTCCTTATAGCTAATCTAAACAAAAGATGACATTTTATGGAATCTGGAAATCCACATTAATTAGCACTTCCATACAGCAACAGACACAGAAAGCAATTTTCTTTTTGCTACAGTCCTTTTTTTGACATTTGAGGACTGAAATCTTTATCGTGCTTGTTAGCATTACTGGACCCTTATAGCCTCCATCACTTTTTGAGTACCAAGAACTTGGTTCAAGACTCAAGCCGAGGATACACCAAAGTCAAATAAAGTAGCAAGATTATTATAACACGTCTTCTAGTCATTTAATGAAAGATTTTGGTAAGGGAAATGTTACTATGTAACACTTGCAACAGTGCCCTGTACATCTTTCAGTCATCATTATATTCTAATTTTCTAGTGTGAAAAATTTGCTACGTGAATATTTTGTAACCTCTGTATTATACACAGTACTGATTACATTTTTTTTTTTCAAACAGGAAATTTCAACTAAAATATAGCATCTTGGAAGATATCTATACAGGCATGATGAGAGGTAACTTTTACATTCTCTTTCAGATATGCAATCATGCTATCTTCTAAGCAATGAAATATGTTTTCAACTGATGAAGAGAAACTATACCTCTGGGATGCTGTAGACTTTCCAGTGGGACAAAAAGTGACAGAAGTACCCATTTCCCTCAATGAACCATAAAGGAAGTCAAGACCAAGTAGCAAAGATGCAGAAGAATATATTTAACTAGATGAACATATACAAATAAAAATTTCCAAAGAAAAACTTACTATAAGAGAAGCAAAAATGGATTCAGAGTAAAAAACGTAAGCTATGCTGAAAGACTTATGTTTTTGAGGATTTTGATGTTCCATGGATTCATCAACTTGGGCATGAAAGAGAAAAAATTTAAGCTTTAAAACATGTTTTCCTTTGGCATCTCTAATGGGAATTTCCTAAAGCCTTTCAAAATAGTACATTCTTCCAAGTATGACAAGTAAATATGGAAGAGGCAAGCAGTTCTTCTAGTTAAATTATTAAATTAAATAATTTAATTTGTTTATCTTCTATGTCATATTAAAATTTCTTAAAGTATAGAAAGCTGAGCTGCAAAGTTCTAGAAAAGCCATGGAAAAAGAGAAACTGTGAGCTTAATTTGTGCAAAAAGAGCAGGCTGGAGATCATTGTTGCTCATTCATTCCTTGAGCTCCAGTAAAATGTAATCTATAGGGAAGGAATAATTTATATTTTAAAAAAATAGCTCATTAAAGACTGTAAAAGGATAAAGACTAAAAGGATAAAGACTGTGGGCTGTTGGATATCTCCAAGGTATTTTTTTATAAATAGGGTTTGAATTTCTTCAACAAATTTTGAAGCGGAAAATATTGCACTTTAGTCATTCAAGTGAAAATATAACTGTTTCCCAAACAAGGTTTGGACCAATGCATACTAAAGCCTATTTTAATTCTCCTCTCTGTTTAAGTGGGCATTTGTGCCATCTCATTTAATAACTTAAAACACCTTCAATAACTAAGCTTGAGCTGTTTTTTCTAGATTTTCTATCAAACTAAGAGGACTAGATGGTTCTAGGATTCTTTAGATGTTTCAATGAAATGAGAACTCACAGAAATTCCCATTTCCCCAAAACACAAAAGGATTTGAGGCTGACTAGCTCAGACAAAGAAAGGTGGACTTGAACAGCGTTTATATTCTGTAGTATTTTAGCCTACAGTAATTTCTCAAGTGTTCCAGATCATTCTGTCAGGGTCCCTTCTCTCTGTAATTTCCCACTCTCTTTGTTAGTATTAAGCAACATTCAGTGGTGATTACACAGCTTATTCAATCTACTGATAAGATTTTTCTAGTTTATTGCAAAAGGGTCACATAAAGATCCAACACCCTAACAAGATCCAACACCATGGTTACTCAACAACAACTGTTAATATTTTACCTTCCAGAAACAGCTAAGAAAATCTGAAAGGCTAATAGCTGATGTTTGCAGGAATATGGTAGAACAATTTCTCTTCTACAGCAGCAATAGACCGAAGTTCCTACCACAGGGTATAGGAATGTCAATAACTGAAGGTACCCAGCTGAGAAAAAGAGATCAACCCAGAGGTCGAGGTCTGCCCTGACACTGAAATTTATTTTCCTTTCTTTCCTGCAGGATGTTCCTTCCATAGAGATGCACTTCAGAGAAATAGAAAACAGGCATATAGTGGCTGTGGAAAGATTTAACTATCATAAACATAGGTAATTACTTTTGTGACACCTGAGAGGACACAAGTTAACTTGTCTGCTAGCTGTAAATGTTACACTGACCTCCTAATATGTCAGGAGAGTTGGGAGGCAAAAAGGAGGACCCCAGTAGGCATACTTCATCATGTTATCAGGGATGTAGAAAAATGCAAAAGGGATGATCTGGTGGATTGCTCATGGCTTCACAGCAAGGAAATTCAAGTCCATGGTCTCCATGGAAAATTGCCAGGTTGATATACAAAACCTGAGATGCAGGTAGGGATTTATCATCTCTCTACATGGAAGAGAGGAAGAATTTTGCCAACCAGAACTAGGGAACCTTTTGAGACAAGAGAAGCCTGGGCAAAAACATAAGTCTCTACTTTAATAGTAATGGAGCCAAGCTTCTGGTGCTGGAAACGAAAAAGGTCACAGAACACCAACTCCTGCAAGAAGTTTTATAAAAACTTAAAAACCTGGGCAGAAAGGTGAAAGATGAGAGTTAATGTAGAGAAATGTACAGTAATACACTACAGAAAAATTACCTAAACTCTGCCTACGCATACTTGTGGTTAAAACTAAGGGAAGCAAAGGTTTTAGTTAATGTTGGCAGTTTTAGATCACAGGAATAATGGCAGCTGAAAAAGAGAATTAAATTTTCAACACATTTGGATATGTATTACGAATGGAAGAGAGGATGACATTGTGCCACACATTAAACCTTAATGTGTCCATATTTTAAGTGCTGAAGAAGTTCTGGCCTTCAAGTACAAAAACACACATCTTACAGTCCAAGGAAATTCAGGAACAGAAATGAACCAGTAGATTGATTGTTCAGTGTAAGTACTTTACAAGAAGGAACTAGAGAGGCTCACATTCTTTGATCTATTGACTGAGAACAGCAGGAAGATACACTCAAGGTTTATGAATAGCAAAGCTAATGCATTTTGCTGCAAGAAAACTAGGATTGTTATATAATTTTGTTTGCTTTTTTTATTGTACTATTATTCAGTATTTCTATCAAAGACAAAGGAGTGTTCAGTGAAATCTCAAAAGTCAGAAGTCAGCACTAAGTTCTGCTGGGTAATAAAATGTAAGAAAACAAACACTAAACTGTTGTTCAGCAAATTCAACAACATTATAATTGAAGACAACAAATGAAACTCCTAAGAGAGGCTGGTCTGAAAGAGGTAGAAATTACTTCTTTAAAATGCAGATAGTGAACTTTTGGAACTAGTTACCACAGAAGAGTAGTAGCAGGTTTAGAAATTGCCAAAGTTACAGACAATGGATTCATAAAAAGATATTGTAAAGATTAGGGAAATGTGACAAACCCATACAACCCTAACGCAACTGTTGTGGATGTTGGGAAAGTATCATAGGGGGCAAAAGGTGCCCAAGTTACCCTACTGACACTGTCACCCCTCCTGTCAGAGGCAGGATACTGTGCTAAATGGACCACTAACCCAGAAAGCTTTTATAATATCTTGATTATTTAAGATGGCTTTGTTCAATAGGATTTTCTATTTTACATCTTCTCAGTCAAGACTGATTTTTTCATGAATTCATGGTACAAGTAAAATAAAAACAAATACATCCAATAAAGTCCAGGCTTAGGTCTGAGAGGTAAGTTCAATTCTAAGAGATTATGGCAACTTTTGCCAAAGGCAAGACTTATATAGATTTTCAATTCCACTCACTCATGAATCAAAAACTCTGTGATGTTTTATACTAATGTAAAAAATAATAACAAGATACAAGATAAAGGAATACACACATACACACAAAGAGACAAATACTGAAGGTTTAAATGTCTTGAGTGGGCAAATAAAGAACACTAGAATACTAGAAACAGAGGACAATCTGGAAGATTTGACCTAACTCTTTCCCTTGGGTAGCTATTACATGTCGAATGATAACCCAGGAAATTTGGTTTCCAGAAGCAGCAGAAGCTGGTACAGAAGCAGTTGCAAATAAAAATGCAGCACAAAATTTCAGTAAACATGGCAGAGTTATTATATAGGACTTAAACACAGAAAACAGTTATTTTGTTGAATGTATTTGCTTGTTCAGTTCACATGTATTTAAGTCTTCACTCTCAATAATCAATGCAAAAGACAGCACCAGTATAATCAGAAAGAAATTAATTTGGCTGCAGGTGAAAATCAGAGTGTGAAAGAATATTGAATTCAAAATAGAAATAAATTGTACTCTCTCCTTCTATCTACATTTTGCTATTTACATTATTTAGTGTGGTACAACCCTATTATTGGGAACTGAAATTTCAAAACCGTGTTTTCTAAAACATGTTTTTATCCTAGGGACCACTAAATTAATATCTTGAAGCAGCACATCTGTCATGAAGCAAAATCTTTGATTTTCTTGCATTCTACAGTTCAGACAATAAGTTAATGACAAAAGCTAAGAAGCACTGAAAATTTAATATATCAGTATTTGACTCTATTATAAAGCATAAATACTAGCTTATAATTATTTATTTTATAGTAAATTACTAATTTATTATGATTATGACTTTTTTATGGAATACTGCATCCAGCTGTGGAGGTCTCAGTACAAGACATGGAACTTTTGGAGTGGGTCTAAAAGAAGACTATAAAGACTACAAGAGGCTTGAAGCACCTCTTCTGTGAGGACAGGCTTAGAGTGTTGAGATTGCTCAGCCTGAAGCCTTTCTATGGCTTTTCTTGAAGGAGGCCTAAAAGAAGGGTAGGGACAGGTATTTTAGCAAGGCCTGTAGCAGTAGGGTGTACATAGCCATGGGAGTTTAACATTTTCACAAATTCAGAAGGAATAGAGAATACAAGAGAATAGAATTGACTATTTCAGTTGGAAGAGATTTGTAATGATCATCCAGTCTAACTGCTGGACCAGCTCAGGGTCAACTAAGTTAAAACATGTTGTTAAGGTCATCATCTAAATGTGTCTTTAACACTGACATACCTGGGGCATTGACCACCTCTCCCAGTCCAAACCTTTCCTTGTAGTGTTTTGAACCATTCCCACACATCCTGTCACTGATTACCAAGGAGATGAGCTCAGCATCTACCTCTCTCTCCTTCAACTCCTCAGGAAGCTGTAGAGAGCAATTGCGTCACTCCTCACCCTCCTTCTCTGCAAACTAGACAGAATCAAACTCCTTAGCTGCTCCTCACAGAATATCCCTTCCAGCTCTACCACCAACTTTGTTTCCTACCTCTGGGCACCTTGAAAGACCTTCACATCCTTCTTAAATGGTGGGGCCCAGAAGTTCACACCGTACCCAAGGTGAGGTCACACCAACACTGAATAAAGTGGGATAATCACCGTTTTTACTGGCTGGGGATGCCCTTTCTGATGCACCCCAGGATGCAGGATCAGCCACCTCTGGACTGCCAGGGCTGACTCATATTGAGCTGCTGATGACCAGCACCCTCAGGTCCCTTTCTACAGGACTGTTCTCCAGAAAATCCTCTCCCAGTTTGTACCTGTGTCCAACATTACTCCATCCTAGATACAGAATCTGATATTTGGACTTGTCAAACTTCATCCCATTAACCACACCAAAAGCACCAATCTATCTAGATGACACTGTAAACCTTCCTGTCCCTCAAGAGAGTCAACAGCACCTCTCACTCTGGCATTATCAACAAACTTGCTAAAGGTGCATTCATTGCAGCTCATTCATAAACAGATGAAATAAGATTAGCCCTAGAACTGCACCTGAGGAACATCATTGGTGACCATCAATGAATCACCAGCCAGATATAACCCCATTTACCACAACCTTTTGAGCTCTGGCCTTTCAGCCTGTTCTTCCCTCAGCACACTATGAACTTGCCCATCCCACCGCTGGGCAACTTCTCCAGAAGGTTGCTGTAAAGGACAGTATTAAAAGCCTTATTATGGACACATGGACTTGTCAACATTCATTTAATGCAGCTGATACTTACAATTTCAGCATCCACAAATGGACAGTCACTGTTCCCACACTTGTCTGTGCCCCTCTCTTCTTCCTTTGACTGCCCAGTCTATTTTTTGTAGCTTTCATGATCACACTTCTACAAATATCTGAGGAGTGCTACTTTTCAGAAGAAATGTTTTCTTAAGGGATATATTTTCAAGGAACTGTACTTTGAAATGTTAAAGGTGTTACTCACTGGAAAACAATTTCATTAAGGATACAAAGCAAACGTAGTTACTAAATAAAGACCAGATCTTTTTTCTGAGGGAAGGCTTTAAAATGATAAAAAAATTGCAGTTCCTTGTCATAATGCTTTTTTTTTAATTGCATTAATTTTTTTTTCTAATTTGTTGTCTGATTGTGGATGTGTCAAATAAATTATTAATAACTCACCACTCATTTCAGGGTTGTTTCAGTAATTTAAAACATTTTCATTAAACAGTTGATTTTAAATGTAAATATTATCAATTTAATTAATATTACATATTTGGTTACTCTTTCTGAATATAGAAAATATGCCACATGCCCACTGTAATAATAACAAAAGGTTCTAGAATCAGGACATTTTCTTATAATTGCCACACATGTCCTTTTCAGAGAAGAGCTTATTAATGGAGGAAAAAAACCCCCAGATTTACCCTTCAATATGAAATATTTCATGAATAGAAAGTGGAAAGGGAATCTGAGCTGGGACTTCCATCTCATGGATATATTTTAGTCACCAATTACAGAGCATTTTTTGCTGTTAAAACTCTTCTAGTCTGTATGGGAAACTGGTAAATCAATTTAAACAGGAAATAAATTTTAGTAAACAAACTTTTAGATAAACTAATTCCAAAATGGAGTTAAAAATTTTCTTTCTAATGGTGTCAAAACAATATATTGTACTGTAGAATATTTTCCTTCATTTCCGGCAAAAACAATCATTGCCACTTCCATTTTTTTTACCTGAAAGTGCAGCTAAACAATAACAGTCTGGTCATTTGAATGATATTCATTGTATGCAAAGCATAGGCTCAAACACCCTAAGCAAAGGAAAATATGAAACTCCATTTCCTACCTAATTACATACCAAATAAAATGGACAATGAAATCATCATCTTTCTACTGGCAGTGTTGTAATTCAGTTCTAAATTTCCAGTTTCTAAATTTTGTCATGTATGAACCAAAAGTAATTGTATATTTGGTGTCACAGGCTCTGAACCACTGACTGAACATAAACATTTGATGTTTTATTTCCACTGAAGAATGGTGTTGAAAAAAATTAGTTTGATGTTAACTTCTTCCATCCTTTTTTTTCCCAACCAACTCTACAATCAAACAAAATAAACAAATAACTCCCTTAATGCTAAATTATCAACATTGTAAGGACCAATCTTTTTTCAGGCTCACTGCAATGTCCTGCTGTTTCATTGGTGGCTACACTCACTGCTGATATAATTTGGAGAAGCTAAACAGAGACACATGATCTGCGCAAGTGTAAAAAGTACTTAATACATTCTTTTAGAGTTAATTGCACAAGATATTCTTCAAAATTAAGCAAAAGTGTAACTAGATGTTGCTATTAACAAAGAAGTCAAGCCAACAACTATTACAGCACAAACTCATGACTTCACAGCTGAGAAGAAAGGCTTGATTCAGTTCCAGCTTGCACTGCTGTAATACTTACCATTTAACACAAGCTAGAGTTTTGTCAGCATGACATCCCACTCCTCCTGCCTGGGTTGCACGTCCCAAAATAAAGAGATTTCTTCAACAACATGCAGTAATAGAAGCCAAAACCACTGCTCCATAGCAGAGAAGAAGATTTTCATTATGTTAGTGGTATCAATTCCAAATTTGTTCTCTATTAGATAATTTGGCAAATGTGCAAACACAACAACATTTATTATCTTTATATTAATGAAATAAGAATCAACAAAGTGGCAAGCTAAAGGTGTATGTATCTTCATACTGAGCTACAAAACCCCCTGAATCATAGAAACATAGGATCTTAAGGAACATAGGAAAGGGCCTTAAATATCATACAATCCCAACCCCCCAGCCTGGGCAGAGACACCTCCCACTAGACCAGGTTGCTGAAGGCCTTATCCAACCTGGCTTTTAACACTGCCAGAAAAGGGGCCATAACCTTCCTGACCAGCCTATTCCAGTGCATCAGCACCCTTACAGTAACAAATTTCCTTCCTAATATCTAAGCTAAATTTCCCCTCTTTCAATTTGTACCCATTACCCCTTGTTCTATCACTACAGGTCCTGACAAAGAAACCCATGCTATTGTTTTTCAATGGTCTCATTAAAATTACCAGTCATTTGCCTGTCTGGTTAACAGGAGTCACAAGATTAAATCACCTACTATTAACATAAAATATGAATGTTATAGATGATGGCTGTCATAAGGTTTTACTGGAGCATATGTACTAGGAATAATTAAGAGCAAATATTGTAAAATCAGAGCAGTCAGATCATGCCTGGGATATACTAGCATGACTCTATTGGCTTCATTAGTATTGTAAGCTTTATTCTTATTTGTTCATGTGAAAATGGAAATAAGTCAACTCTTTTTAATGCAAAAATAATTAGACCATTTTGTACTTGACACAAAAAGACCCACAGAAGGTGGTGAGTGAGAATGATGATGTTCTAACACATTTTCCAAGTAATCAGTAATCAGTGATTCCTTAAAATGTCAGACAAAATCACTACCTGGGTATAATTGGTGTAATCTATTGTATGTTCCAATCATATCGAAACTTTTTCTGACCTGCAAAGATGCAAAAGAGTATGCAATTGCTCATTACCAAAGAGAAGAATGTCATGTCCAACTAAGACCATTTCTGAAGAATTGTCATTTGAATTATTAATAACAGAAAATGGGAGCATTTATATAACGTGTTTAACAGAAAATATGCTGGGATTGTCAACAGCAACACATGAGGTAAGTGTCTGCAATAAAATAATGGATGCTTACATGGGCCTTCCCATGTTACACAGCCAACATAACAGTGTCCTCTCACACAGAAAGAATGAAAATGGGGTATCCAGATTTGGGCTATGTATTAAATACACTTCCTGTCATCAGACAGTAAGAATATATCAGGAAATAAGATACCAGAACATTTAGTAAGACACAATTTATTTCCCTCTAAGGACACCCAGGAACAGGAACAAGAACATTTTTGGTGCCAGTGAGATATTTCTTTTGTACCTGTTCTGGCAGGAAAAGATGTTGTGAGGGCACATGGTTTCAAAAATAGAGAATATTAATTGCAAAGAAAGGTATTGGTTATATAAATACAGTCCTATGGTCCTCACAAATGTAAAAATCATAGACATTATAATGAAATATTTCAATTCTACTTCAGATAAGATCATCACTCATTATTTCATTTTGTCTTGCCTAGACTAATACAGTAATTTCTTTCATGGTTTCTACAAATTCCCATTTTTTTAATGCAGACTCTCAAAAGACACACAGTTCATATATATCCCCAAGATGATTCTTATTTTTCTTCAATATCTCATTAAAGATAGTTTTAACTCTTGCAATCCTGAAAATAATAGCTTTCTAACTTTCTCCGAAAGTCTTAGATGTTTTTTCCTATTTTCCAAACACCATTTTATTCTTAAATAGGGTAACCTTGTTACTGGCAATATCTTATATTCCACCATTTTGAAAGAGCTTCTGCATGCTTTTGTACCTCATGGTTTCTTTATTTTATAAAATCCATGCATAGTGTTTATCTCCTACTAATAGCTTAGAAGGAAGAAATTTCTAAGTCTAATGAAAAAAAAAATCAGCTCTCACTTGAAAGATATCAAGACTTTATGAAGTGTAGGTGTTCATATGTGGAAGACCACAGATTGAAACAGTTAAAAAATCCATTTGCATTATCTTAATCCATTTCATATACATTAGAGCACTAGCCAATATAAACACAGGTTAGTATTAAAGATAAGCATGCATACAACTGTTTACAAGATCAGAGTTTTATCTTGGAGTTGCAGAAATTAATACAAACAAGGAATAACAGGACAAAAAAAAAAATCTACATTTACCAGTTCAAATAGGTCTGGATTATGAAAGTCATGAACTATGATTGTTTACCACTGATAATCAGAGCTATTTTTTAATATATTTATTGATTTAGTCTATCATGCTGAGTATAAATGCAAACACACAATCTCATTTGAGAGAGTAGTTCTAGGTAGAGATTTCATAGTAGGTATTATAGTCACGTTATATTGTGTTGCACAGTCTCTAGTAAGGCCCTCTGCTTACTATCTGTTATTGGCTGTTCAAGACAGCAGCATCAAAATAACAGAGTAGTCTGAGGGAAATCAAAAGAGTATTCGGGGCTCTGAGACGATTGGTTGAAGAATTAGGAGCACAGATATTTTTAATGAGGAATAATATTGATAGGAATAGGCAAATCCATCAGGTCAATGTGTGGCTCTGAGGCTGATGTAGGCAGAAAAAATTAGGGGTTTTTGACCATAGGATGATCTATTCAATACTGTTCCACTGACAGCATGTGGCTTTCTCAGAGGAGGAAAAGAGTTCTAGCGCAAGAGTAGCAGAGCTTATTGACAGAGCTTGGAAGGGGGAAAGGGAAAATACCAGGCTTGCTTGTGGTGTTCAAAGGGATGATGTGTCAAATCTTGAGGAAATGAGCACTAAGGGGGTATCTCAATCTGCTGCACAAGGAGTTGTCTACAAAGTACCACACCTGAAATGTTTCTACACTAATGCACACAGCCGGAAGAACAAACAAGATGAGCTCCCAGCTTTGGCCCAGTCCCTGAGATTTGATACCACTGATGTAAGTCAAACCTGTGGGGATGTATCCAGTGATTAGATTTCCCTGGATGGTTACAGGCTCTTTAGGAGAGATAGACAGGGCAGAAGAGATGGAGGGGTGGCATTGTATGTAATAGAAGAGTTAGAGTATAGGGAGCTCACAGTTGGCAATGACACAGTTGAGAACCTCTAGGTAAGAATCAAGGGACAAAAATCTAAGAATTTGGATATCTTTGTGGAAGGATACTACAGAATTCCTAGCCAGAACAATGACACTGAAAAATTAACCTTTGAGGAACTAAGAGACACTTCCAAGTCAACCCCCTTGTCCTTATGCTGGACTTGACATCACCTGGGAGCATCACACTGGCTGGTGCAACCCAGGCCAAAAGATTCTTAAAAAACATAGATGAGAGCTTTTATGCAGCAGGTCCTAAAGGAGCCAATTTGGAAAGATGCCCTTCTCCACCTGCTGCTTGTCAACAGAGGGGCTCTTGTGAGTGAGATGGTGGTCGGCAGCCATCTTGGCCACAATGACAATGAAGTGAACAAGTTTAAAATCCTTGGTGACCGGAGGAAAAGTGCCAGAAAAATTTCAGCTCTGGACATGAGGAGAACAAGTTTCAGGCTGATCAGAGAACTAGTGACTAAAGTCCCCAGGAAAATATTTTTGGAATTGCTAGGGTTCATCAACACTGGTTACTTTTTAAATATCACCTCCTAAGGGCACAGGATCAGGCTATTCCCAAATGTCAGAAGTCAAGCAGATGAGGTAGAAGGTTGGCTTGCCTGTGCAGGAACATTCTCTTGGATATTACGTGGGAAAGGAAGACATATGTCCAGTGAAAGCAAGGTCAAGTATGGGAAGAAATACTGCTTGTCACTATAGGGAGAAAATTTATGCAGGCAAAGCTCTAATTGGACATTAAGCTGGCCACGAATGTGATGGACAATAAGAATTTTTCAAATATATTCATGCTGAAAGGCAGTGTAGAAATAACAACTGCCCATTACAGGATGAGGGTGGGCATCTCATAAATAGGGACATAGACAAGGCAGAGGTGTCTAATTCATTCTTTGCCTCTGTCTTCAACACAGATCCAAGACAACCAGGAGCATCTCTGTTTCTTGAGGAAGACCATGGTTGTGGGAATGATCAGCAAGCTGAACATGAGCCACCATGTGCCCAGGTGGCCAAGAAGGCCAATGTCTTCCTGGCTTGTATCAGCAGCAGTGTGGCCAGCAGGAGCAGGGCAGCAATTTTTCTCTGTACTTGGCACTTTGAAACTTACGTTCAATTCTGGCCTCCTCACTACAAGAAAAACACTGAGGTGCTGGAGTGTGTCCAGAAGACAATAAGCTGGTGAAGAATCTGGAGGTAATATGTGGAACAGTTGAGGGAACTGGGATTGTTTATCTTGGAGAAAAGTTGGCTGAAGGGACACTTTATTACCCTCTACAACTACCTGAAAGGAGGTTGTAGCCAGGTGGATTTTTGTCTCTTCTCCCAGGCAACCAGTGACAAACAAGAGAAAATGGCCTCAAGTTGCATCATGGGGATTTTAAGTTGGATATTAGGAATTTCTTTGTGAAAAGGGCTTTCAGTCTTGAGAACAGGCTGCTAAAGAAAGTGGCTGAGTCACCAAAGTGTAGATGTGCCGCTTAGGGTCATAGATTAGTGGTGGACTTGGCAGTGATAATGACTGGACTAGATGTCCTTATAGATCTTTTTCAACTAAAAGAAATGTATTATTCTAAAGGATTCTAAATAATTCTATAATCATATACTACTGTCTTTCTCATTTAGATTGGTTTTGGTTTTTGTTTTTTGTTTTTTTCTTTAACAGTGGCAGAAGAGTTATTTTGAGCATCTTACAACTTGAGCAAGTTTGTACTGGGTAGATTTTGTAAATTTTTCAGATTCATCTCTGATTTCTAGAGCTGACCTACTGCAGTTTCTGAGTCATGTTATCCATAAAGGCCTCCAAGAATAGCCTTTTATAGATCTTAATAGTAAGCCTATAGAGCTTTTGCTGAAATAACACAATCACCAGACATAACAGCTATACAATAGACCATTTCAGCTTAAATAATAAAATGTATCAAAGACTATATGCCTCATAGTGGAACTGCTACTTAACCTCAACTATAGATATTGTTATAAGCTCTTGTCAGAACACAGTACAAAAACCCCAAACATCTGAAAGCTGATCCTTTTTTCCAGTTAGCAGAATTTGTACCTTACATAATTAATTCAGAGTTAACAGCAGTCTAACCTACCACCTGCCACTAGCAATTTCTAACTTTAATCATGTTACTTCTTATGTTCTCAGTATTACACCCACATTTCCAACCAGCAAAATAGCAAAATTAGATCATTACGTATTACTTCATCAACAGTTACTGAATCATGGAATATAAACTAAAAATATATAAGAGAATGGCAAGTAACATAAGAAATATATTCAGAAGACAAACTATGAGTTTGTCTGAAGGCTTTCTGTAGAAATTATTTTTCAAAGATAAATGCACTTTCTAATACACAAGGGTGCTTTTGTGATTTTTCTTGGGCCGGGAAGTGGTTGAGCAGAAAATCGACTTCCTTCTCACTTTTCTGCAAGACAGGAATCCCTTCCACTTAACGTCTTACACGAAACTATCTAAAAAATATTGTGACTGCCAATCTCAACAGAAATTAGTGCAAATCAGAGCTTTGATGTTGGATCAGACAAACTTTATTTAATTATTTTATAAGTGAAAATTTATTCCTACTAAGCACACCACTAACAATTCCATTTTCATTCAGAAAAAAATTATTTTTTTACCACTTATTGTAAGATAGTTATTCAAATTATCCTCAGCAATAAACAGTTATTTTCAGCTAAGATTATAAGGAAAAAAACCCACTCCTTAATATTTCTTAAAATATGTTATCATGAGTTTTTACAAACAGATTAATTAAAAAAAAAAGATGGTTTTAAAAATTATCTTTCCTCTTCAAATAGACTTGATTTTTTTTTTTTTATCTGTTGGTATTTCTAATGACAGAAATGAGACACTGGAACAAACAAACCAAACCACACATAAAGACAATAAAGTACAGTTAGATCCTGCATTTTTGTCTTAATAATTTCTGCTTCAGTAGTGAAAGGTTAGACTTCAGAAGCTTAATACAAATTTCACAGAGTAATGAAAGAAAATCTCTTTGAAATGAACAGAGTTAAATCAAATTTTCTACCACTGACTTCTGTTACATCTAAGTCACTGAAGTAGGCCATCAATGGGCAATGAAAAAGGAGCAATGCCATCATATTATATATTGGATTACACTACAGTCTACTAGGCCATTCTCTCAGAATAGTATCATTATCTTTATCTATCTATCTATCTATCTATCTATCTATTGCTATGAAATTCAATTTATATGAAATCAGAGCCACTTACTATGCAACCAGATGACATTACAGTGTTGGACAGGCACTGTGATGATTACCGCCAGAGAGGAGACCCTTTTTACCATGGATATGAGGACCAGTGATCCTCAGACAGACTCCCTTACCATTTGATGTATGGATGTTTCAGTGTCCACGTTATAAGAAACTAGCCAGCAAAAACAAATGTTAACACAGAGTGCTAGAATCATGTAGGTTGGGAGACCTTTAAGACTGATGATCTTAAGACCTTTAAGACTGATGATCTGAACATGACCTCCCTCTTTCCACTTTGACTGGTCAAAAAGAAAAATGCCATCAAAGCCTTTTTCTGCTCTTCTGTTCACTGTGTACCAGGCAGGGTCTGTGAGCAGAGAATGTCCACAAAAGTCCACAGCTGCAGGGAACACCAGTTCAAAGGCTGGTTGGTCCCTTCACAAGTCTCTGCCCCAGATCCTGCTTGCTCCTGAGGACAGGAAGTACAGATGTGGTCAGGGGACACTGACTGGTTAGAATGTGCTGGACTCCCCTTATGCATATGTAAATTGAGTGAGCCCTGAAGAAAGTCCCAGATATAAAGTGAATTGAGATAACTACGGCACTCTTGGAAACAGGTATTCTGATATTGTTTTGAACCACAGGCAGTTTGCAGCATGGCCAACATCATTGGCTGGGTTTTAAAAGTACCACAAAAGTTGCAAGTACTGAAAAAAACATGTGTCTGGATATTCTTCCACGTCCTCTACATCCTGTTATAATAAAATATTTCCCTCTCTATATTTGCACTAATGAATATTTCAACTCATGCTCTATAAGGAGATGTTATTTGTTACAAAATGAATAGTGCAAAATTCCTAGCAATCTAAAAAAGATAGATAGTAATGCAGAGAAAACATAAGGTAGATTAAAAAATCCTAAACCTAACATGAATTTAAAACCACTGCTACTTTTTTACCTATTGCTTTTTATGTTCTTACCATGTAGTACAGCCCTATCAAAAATTAAATTTTTACTTAGAATCTTTTAAGTAAAATGGCTAACTTAGGAGAAAATGTAAAGGACATTTGGTTTTGATTGGTTATTCTGTTTCTCCCTAGGAATATGTGTCAGCAGCTACATGAATCATCTTTAATTTCAAGGCCTTGAAATTCACCCTAAAGATTCCCATCAGAAAGAAAGGATTTTCAGAATGAAAAGAAGAAAAAATTTAAAATACCACAGCATTGCGGCTGTCATTTGGCAACATCTGTTAGTTGTATATTAATTGAAAATAAATTTAAAAAAAAAAAGCTTATCAGATTTTTACAGGCAACCTAATGCAGTATTTGATGAATACAGTAGATAACCCACAAAAAAGGTTTGTGGAGGTTAGGGCATTCCTAAAGTCTTGCCAGGTGGACAAAATTCCTGTGAAACCAGATTAATCCACTTTCAAATGAAATGTATCTGTGGGCATTTCACCTCCTGTATGGTTAGCTGGTCAAGAAAAATAGTCCATGTATCTCAAGGTTTGTTTTTGATATATAAACCAGTAACAAGCTCCTACACCAGGAGGCCATTCCTATCAGAAACCAGAATTTATAACTCTTCTTATATTTAAGGAACAATGCATCCTGAGAGAAACACATGGATGGTAAATATGTATCACCCTCTTTTCACCCTGTACCAAAAAAGTCACAGACGAAGCAACCATATATAATTTTCATTTTTTTTCAAAAATTTGTTTTACATCTGCTCTTCTCTGAAAAGAAGCAACTCCAGAAATGGATGTTTCAAAATTTTTTAGAACAAACAGATGCTGATTTTAGGTATATTTGCTTAATTTTTTTTCAGCAGTCCAGATTAAAAAATTCATTTGCAAGATCTTTATCATGGAAAACTATCAACAAAAAAGAAGATTCTACCTCAAGAAAAGCAGAAATACAGAATTTACAAGAATTATGACTATCCAAAACCTTTGTAAAGAAACAGAATTTTAAAAATTACACAACTTTTGCTGTTACACAAGTCAAATTAATTTGTACTACAAGTGCTTCATATTACATGTTACTCACTCTTAGTTTCCTGAATTAATAGGATATATAGCTGAACAAGAAGATGGTGTGATAATGCTATTGCATTTTTTAAAGCATTGTATTATTTCTAATTGCTCAGCATACATTGCAACTGCTGTTTATCAGAGCATTTTGAAACTCTTGGACAATGTACTGCACTACATAAATCTGATGTTAGAAGAAAAAATTTTGAGTACTTTAAAAAAAAAACATTTTATATCAAACTTTTTTCAGAATCAGAAAATGCAATAAAAAGAAAGAAATCTAATCTACTTACTTTAGTATGAGGATTTTAAGGAAATATCCAGAAGCATGATTATGTAAGAGTGCAAATTCTGTCGAAAAACTTAAAATTTTGTTTAATTTGCCTAATTTCAAGCAGTCTTCTTTTTTTTATTCTCTTCAAAAGGGCAAAGTAAACCAGAAATTTACCACAAAGTTGTCCACTTTGAAAATGAAGGATTCCTCTTTAAAGCACATAAGAATATTTTAGCAAATGCAAAGGATTACACAAATTAACAAACTTGTATGTTCTTTCACTGATGCAGTTATTTTTACAGATGATTTTTACAGATCCATTTTGCTATTAAAGTAACTTTTAATCAGAGCTGATAATAATTGAATTAAAGCCTAGACTTTGGAAATTCACTGAAGTGGAAGGTTATACACTGTGATACCCGCCGTTGCCATTTCAAGTTGAAGACAAAGAAAATAGAGAAAACTTCATCATAAGAGACATTTCTGAGGAAGAAACAGCTTTAGTTTCTGAAGTTCCTCATTGTATTTTCGTCCTCAATTCAAGTAAAGTAAAGTCTAACTTGACATGGTGTTAGATACACAGGGAATTGTTACATTTTCTGTTTGAACACTTTTAGATGCAATCTATTGATCTAAAATGTATTTCTTGAAAGAACACTTTGGAAGAGAACAAAATCTCATTTAATCTACCCGCTTCCCTTAGTGTTGCTCCCATGATAGCTATATCTGCTTCTGGGACTGCAAGTGCTTCACCAAATTCCAGACAGGTTTCTACTCTTGCACCTTTCCTAGTGTTACAGATGGAGTTGAACCTTTCCTTTCAAACATCATAAGCATGCTTTGAAAATGCTATGTAACAGAAATACTGAGAATTAGATAAGAAAATAGGAAGGAAATAAGGGCCAGCTAAGGAATAGAAAATAGAAAGAGGATCAGCAACTTTAGAATATTTCAATATTGAATCATGGTCATAAATGTAATAAAAAAATGTCATGCTTTAATCCTGAAGAGTGTACCAAGAGAAAAACAAGACAAAACTATGTGAAAAGAAAAAAAAATACTTCCTTAGGGACCTAAATTATAGACTGCAGACAGAGCTTCACTCCTCTGCAATGGGTAGTGAGCACAGATCTGCTTTTGCCTCTTCTAGCATGAGAATTTTCAGGGGCTTTACCTAATGCTCAAAATACTGCATAAGGAATGTACTGACTGCAAATTTGAAAAGCTCTGGGTTTGTTTTTTTTTTTAACTTAGGGATAGATTTTAAAAATGTTTTTTAAAATATGAAGAAAAACATCCTCCTTACAGAAGTTTGTTGACAAGCAGCACTTGCAACACTGTCAGGGCACCAACAGGGCTGGCAGCTTCTAGGGCCCAGGTGACAGGGGGTGCTAGGATGGTGATGGCATGGCTTGGCAGCCACAGTCAGGGGCACTGGAGCAGCCCCAGTCCCAGGCCTTGGCACCTCCTTGGGAGCAAGGACCTGGGAACAAAAAACAGACCACCTTAGCCAGGCTGACACATGCTGACTAATCTAATTCTTAGAAAAAACCAAATCAAACAACTAAGTCTTATTCACAAATGAAGTCATAGTATGTAGGTGTAAGCAAAGATAAGTTAAAAAAAAAAATTAAACAGAATCCTCTACTAGAAATACAGTTACAGAGTCTCAGGAAGTCTGGTTATAAGTCCCTCTTAAATTTTAAATTTAAAAATATGATGGCAACTCATAAAGGCAGTTACAAAGAAGTGAATTTGCTGGTTACTGTGTTTGATCAGAGCCTATCTTCAGTCTTAGAGACCAGGGAAAGCCTACTTGTACTGATTTTGCTGCTGCTCTTGGGCTTGACATAGTTGGCAAGGGAATGAAAACACATTGTGGAGCACATTCAGAAAAGATGGACACCACCTAAGGGAAATGGACTAAATTTATTGCACGGCTTCCCGTTCCCCACTCGCATAGGCATTGATGGTGGGAAGGCAGCAAAGTTGAATATTCAAGAGAAGAAAAATGCTGCCACATAACTGGAAAATGTTGAATTTCCTGCATAGATCACAAGTTTCTTGGTGTTTTCTAAAAGTAATTTATTTTTCCCTTTCTCGTCAGATATGAACTGAATTATAACAGTCCCCGAATGTCTTGGTTATCACTGTAAAACTAGTGTAAAATTGGTTTATATACATGTTGTGCTTCTTTGTTCATGTAGATGGCTAACAGATGTAGAGGTTTTGTTAATTTTATAAAGTTTTTGTTCAGTTTTTCCTGGGAAGCATCTTGACTGCAGTTGCATTATGTTTGCTGGTTAAGATTTCTTGAGGAGCATTTTCTTTATACATATTCTTTGGCAAATCATTGTCATCATACTAGTTTTTTGTTCTGCATGGTTTATTACAAGGCAAGATGTTATCAGACACATTTATTCATATTTTAAATGAAAATGTATGCATTGTTTTAAGAGATGAGACTGATGGGAAACCAGATGCATACATATTTATTGATCTAATCTAGATTATTTATGAATTCTGAGACTAGCTCTGTTTTTAAACACAGGGTTTGTGAGATAAAATAAATAAATTAATAAAAATTATGTAAAACAAAACAGTACCCTAAATTGGTTGTATATTCATAATTTCCTTTTCACATGTCTACAGCTACTGGTCTTGTCCACTCCAATATGAATTAGTATAAAATATCAAAATATGAAAGGCAAAAATGTGACCTTATTATTATTAAAGCAATAACATTATTAACATAATATATCTGAAAAAAACTCCAAAAACTAAGCCAAAAAAACTAAAACGAAATAAACCAGAACTGCACGGAATTAGGTCCTTTAAAAATGTATATAACCAGGGTATCACCAATCATAAGCAGACTTTTTAACATTACCATACTGGTAGATAACAGCCCCTGGAATAAAACCTCAATGACACTTTGCCTCATTTTCACTGCCACTGCAAAGTTCCATTGTCACCTTTAACTGCATTCTGAAATTATCCTCAACTATAGCAATATCCGTAACAGTTTGTGAAAGGGAGTATCCAGTTAAACTGGAAAAGGAAGATGTGGATCAAGAAGGAGAGGTAAGTATGAATTAGGATGCCCCTGTGGAGTTCAACTTAATGCCTGGTTCTCTATCTTCATTTCATTTCCCTAGCCAAAACTTTAAGTGTGTGTGTGGGGAGAATTTTTTTCAATGCTTTGGTGATTCTTCTAGAACTAGAGATGTTAAAAATAACCCCTTGTCTAAAAAAAGGACACCCGTTAGCTGAATTAAAGGCAATAAAGTCACCACCTTACTTCACAAATATAAAGACTGATCTGTGAAAGCACTGTCAACATGTGAACTGGGGCAGAGCCTTTTAACAGTCTAGTGCATCAATCTTCTCAGTCAGTGTCCTGATCCAGTTGAGCTAGAAATTACAGTAATGTATTATTTGCTTTAGGGTGAAATCTTATTCATTCCCTTTCCCTATAATGAAACACATTTTCTCACACATGTAATTTTCATACTTTGTTTGGATGAATAAGCCTTCTGTGTTTAAAAACAGAGAACTTAAATTATTGGTTCATATCTCCCTTGTGTAAGGTTCAAAGACACAGATATAAACATATGTTTATAAAAATAGTTCTACTCTAGAAAAACAGACATTTTACAGGCATTTCCAATGCAATGTTTTCCTCATATCAAGATCTTTAAATTTTTCTAATAGATACAGCATGGTATTTTAGACCTTTAAAACAGAGCAAACTCCTTACAGCCCTCAACACCTCAGAAAATATGTGAATTTCTGGAAGTATGAAAAACCAAGCCTCTCAAAGATTAAGATTAGGAACCTTTTCCAATCTCTAATACAAAGTAAAAGCAAAGACTTTAAATGGTGAACAGAGAGCAATTTTATATCTAAAAGATAGACTGTAAAGGATGTGGCAACAGAATCTATCCTATATGATCATGTATGTCTCACTGTTTTCAGTTCAGGACCTTCAGTCTGATAACACAAATAAAAACAGTGCTTCACCTGTGTGCTGGTCTTGATTGGGATAGATAATTTTCTCCATAGCAGCTGATATGGTGCTGTTTTGGATTTGTGACACAAACAGTGCTGATGACACAGGGATGTTTTAGCCTTGTCAAGGAGTGTTTACAGAAACATGGACTTTTCTGCTTCTCACACCACTCCACCATTGACAAGACTCAGGGTGCACAAGGAGCTCAGAAGGAACACAGCTGGAAGAGCTGACCAGAGGGACATCCCATATCACACGAAATCACAATCAGCAAGAAAAGTGGGGAGAAGAAGAAGAAAGAAAGAGCACTCAGAGTTGTGGCGTTC
The DNA here is from genome assembly GCF_017590135.1 of Pyrgilauda ruficollis. Lineage (NCBI taxonomy): Eukaryota > Metazoa > Chordata > Aves > Passeriformes > Passeridae > Pyrgilauda > Pyrgilauda ruficollis. The sequence continues at coordinate 10,041,797 of NW_024525156.1, forward strand.
ATTGTCCCTAGTCACTGTAATGTGCAGTGGAACTCTGCTTTCCTGAGGAGAGCTGAACTACTGCCTGCCCATGGGAAGGGATGAATCAACTCCTTTCTTCCCTTTGCTTGTGTACATGACTTTTACCTTCCCTATTAAAATGTCTTTATCTCACTGGCATTGCTCCTTTTCTCTTCCCCCACTGCATTGTATGGGGAGTGAGTAAGAGGCTGTGTGTGGCTGAGCTGTCTACTAGGTTTAGCCCAGATTAAGGCACCATTATGTTTTAAGTGGAAAAGCATGTTTGTGTATTTACAGATGAAAGATTAAATATATATACATATATAAATAAAAGCACGTCTACCAACAAAAGGAACATAGTGCAGTAGTCCTGGTTAGGAAGCCAAGATGATATTGTAATCTGGGAACTTGCCAATTGCCAGTTAATAGCTACAGAAACACATGAGTTTTCTTTTTTTTTTTTTTTTTTTTTTTTTTTTTTTTGAGAACAACTTGTGGTTGAAGAGCAGCAAAGATGTTCCAGGGTAGCTGTTCAAACCACCAGATGGGGAAAGAGCAACAAACAGAGAAACAAAAAGAGAGGAAAAACCAAGGAATAGTTTCTTCTACTTCTGAACTCAATCTCCAAAACACATGGTTCATCTCACAGGAGAAGAGAAATAAGGTTAGAACATCAGGCAATCTTTTTTCCCAGCTTGTCTGCCTCCTGTGCTTGTCCTTTTTAACTGTATGATGAATGCTGAGAGAGAAAGTGTTGGTAGATATCAAACAAAGAAAATACAGGGCCAGAACACTGTTTCTGATGAGTGACCAATCCATCTTGTGCCCTGCAAAGCCTGCTCCACAAAGTTTCTGGAGGTAGATGACAAAAATTGCATAAGGATATATAAGAGGGATGATATACCACCAATATCAGTCACCCTAAGAGAAACTGAGCTAGGTTGAACAGAACATTCTGCCCCTTCTCTCTGTACACTTTCAATTAGCAAAGGATTTCTGCATTGTTTTCATGATAATGGAAAACAAGGTCTAAGCAATAAGGTTTTTAGTTGTACCAATGCCCTCACAAAGTCTCTAACTGTACCAAAATGGTGTCCTCAGAAATCTAAAAGAAGAAGTAGATTTTCTGCTGTTTGATGGCCTAAGTTATTCTTCAAATGACTCTTGAGAAACAGTGAGAGTATATCAATAGTTTGAACACAAAACAAAACTGTGAGAATTAAGTCCATTGTTCAGAGATTTTTTTTAAAGTGTCAAAACTGTAGGTGTAGAAAATCCAATATTTACTTTAAATTGAAAGCAAAAGACATTACAATATTTACTCTCACTGAGAGCTGACAGATGACACTCTCAAACAAGTGTTCATGACAATATTTTTAGATGATGCACATATTTCTGTTCCTTCAGGAATGGAGGGGTGCACTGTACAGTACCTGGTGGAATTAGAAAAACAAGGTAAGACTCTTTCAAATTTTGAGTTTGAATTCCTAGTGATCCTCTTGTCAGTGAAGTGCAGACATTGGAAAAGGTCTACACTAGAGATGTAATTTCTGTTACAACATTTCAGAAATTCCTTGAGGGAAATCAAACCTATGAAAACCTGAATATGAAATACAGTTATTAGAACTTCAAGATAAAATTTCAGTACCTATGCACAAAATCATGTTATTTTAATCCTACACACTTTTAGAAAAATGTATCACTCATTACAATAACTAAACTTTCAAAGTGATTCTTCACTGTGACCTCCCCTGGTCACAGTGGGAATGAAGCTGGAGTTTTCACCAATAGCTATAAATAAGGGTTCTGCAATGCAAGCACATGTAAAATTCTGAAATTTCATCACAGGTGTTTCTTTATCTAGCTCAAGCAGAAAGTGTCATTAGCAAACTTTATGCTTGACAACCCTTTTGGTGAATAATTTTTTCCTAATATCTAATCTAAACCTTGCCTGACCCATTTGTGGCCATTTCCTTTTGTCCTGTGACTTGTTACTTGTGAGGAGAGACAGACCTCCACCATGCTACATTCTACCTCCTTTCAGGCAGTTATAGAGAGCAATCAGATTTCTTCTGAGCTTCCTTTACTCCAGATAGGACAACATCATCTCCCTCAGCCTCAGAAGACTTGTGCTCCAGGCCCTTCACCCGCTTCATTGTTCTTTACACACACGGTGTCCAATTACAGTTTAAAAGCCCATCTGCAAAAACTGTAGATAGACGAGGCTAAGTTCACGATAAAACCTCTACAGGAGCCTGGGGACTGGCTGTGGTGTCTTAGTTGTGGATTTTTTTGTGATAAGATATTACTTCAGAGCAGAAGCATTCAATTTATGCAAGATGCTGCTATAGCACTGTAAGGTCATTTAAAAATTATTGGGGCCTCTGAGCAGAAAGCAATGAGATAGCTAAACACACTTCATTTTCATATTCACTTAGCAGTCCAACATAACCTAACTTGCATTTCAGTAAGGAATCACTAACCCCAGTAAACATGCTCATTAAACAGATGTCACTATGATATTTCAACTAAAAATGTAAAAATTCTTCAAAGGAAAAATAGGGATGCTTGTTCAAGAAAGTGGCAGGAATTGAATTCTAAAATTATTTTCTTAAGTGATGTATGCGGGGACATAGGGTCATGGAATATCTTATCATTATTTCAAATAGGACAGTAGATTCTTAACTGGAATACCATGACAGGCTGTTCTATTAAAGCATGAAAAGAGTGCTCTTCTTTTTTGAATTGGAAAGTTTATTCAATTTGTCTTTATATAAATTATAAGGAGATGCAGTAGGCCTTAATTCATTAAATTAATAATTGATATCTCACCATTAAAAGAACTTTATTTTTATTTATATTTTTAAGTAGTCATGCTTGTTTAGCAGTATTAAACTTGAGAACAAGTTGATAAACAATATATTTTTCTTGTTTTGCAACTTTAAAATTACACTCTAATTATTATTTATGCCAAAAACCTGCCATTCCCATATGAACCATGGCCAAGAACTTTAAAAAATGTATAAGAATAGTTACAGATGTGGAGAAAAGTCTTGAACTTCCAGGATGGGTAATTGGTGTTTATTAGGCTCATCTCTATGTTTGGAAGCATCTATTCAGCCATTGACTGTGTTTATTTGCATTTGTATTGTGCTTTCAGTCAGGAACCAAACTAGATAATCAGTGAGTAGGTAATTCCTTGTAGGGATCCTTGAAGCTATTGTTCATGTCTTGTGAAGACAGAAAGCAGAAGGATATTGACCCTCCTCTCACACATCATGATTACCCTGGACTAATTTGCAGTGGCATTCTTTGACAAATAGAAATACATATTTCTTTACTGTTTAACATCTTAAAGTAAAACAAAACAAACAAACAAATAAAGAATCTTATACATGACTAAGATCTTTATAATATTGTTGCTGCAACAGCAGAACATTATAAAGACAAATACAAATATCTGAGGGTTTTTTCCACATTCAGTTCAATGACAAATGAGTTTTCGGTCCTGCCAATGTCTACACTTAAATTCAAAACTGCAATGAATGAAGGTTTTATCCCTTATTTTATAACAGTTGCAGCAGAACTGCTGATTTGAAAAGATATATCCCCTACACACTGCTTCACTCTGTATATGTGGTTCAGAAAGACAGATGTACCTGAGAAGAGCTGTGTGGAACTAACATACTATGTGGTGTTCACATTCTCTGAACAGAGAGAGACATAATTCTCTCTCCCAGGATTTTTTCTGGGGAAGGCAATGAGAAGCACAGAGGGAGAAGAGAAAACAATTCTTATCTCTACTTGCTGCTCATGTTGTTTGGCACACGTGGAATGTGTTATGGAGATTGTTTACCAAAAGGAGGGAGTTTGTTAGTTGGACTCTGCTGATGGTTGTTTGGATTGATTGGCCAATTAGGTCAAAGCTGTGTCATGACTGTCTCCAGACAGTCACGGGTTTTTCTTTAGGATCTTTTTAGTATAGTTATAATATAGTATTAGCATAATATAATGTAACTTAATAAAGCATTTCTTCAGCCTTCTGAAATCATGGAGTCAGAGCACATTATTCCCTACGTTGGTCACCCTGCATTGATAATACTCCAGGTAGGATTTAGCACGTAAGTAGTCAAATTGGACTACAGGTTTCACTTTCATTCCCAAAGCATGTAGCAATAGAAGGTGTGCTGCTATAGCTGCAATTAAAAACACATAGTCTATCTTGAGGTTTCCTCAGAAAACAAAAGAGCTCCTGGGGCTGGGTTACCAGTCAAATGTTGGCTGTTGCTGTTTGATGAGCCACACTTGACATAAGCAAAGAGCAAGCAAAGGATCAATTCTAGATCAAGTTTATGGATCAAAAGACCTCATGGTTTGGGAAAGGTGGAATATTGAATTTGCAGTTCAAACTCCCCGGATTTAATGTGTATTTAGGCATTTCAAAAGATGCTGAAAGTTTGAAGACAGGTAGTGGGGGGGATATATATGTGAAAAGGTGGGAGTAGAAGAAGGGAGAACCATATTAAAACAATAAGGATCTGAAAAACTTATTTGCTCCACTGTTCACTAATAACTCATTTTTTATTTTCTCTTTACAGAGAAGTTAATGATACTCTAAAAATATAAGCATTTCATGTTTTCTGGGGTTCCCTGAATATTGTATGATTTAAGAAATCATGCAATCCTATATGCATAATCTTTGCAAATATACATAAGGTGACTCCTTCTCTGTCCTTTGCCATCATTCTTAGTACATTCTTATTTATAAAATTTCAGCAGAGTGTCTTGCTGCAGTTGGGATGGAAAACATAGTAAACACTAGAAGCTATTGCAGGTAATTATTAATTACGTAACTAGCTACTATTACACTCCACAGCTAATTACCAAAAGTAATTAATAAACACAAATACAGAGCAATTCATAGAAAGCCATTCAATATCAAAGGATTTTGAAAGTCTCAACACTTTAGGTTATGCATGGAAAGTAATTTTGACATTCACAGCCAAAATTCCATAGTTGCAGCAAATTTCTATTCAGAGAATTCACAATTTTTCCCTAGGGGAAAACAAAACAAAGCACAGGTCATAGAGCAAATCAACTGATAAACTAGATTGTTGGTAGCCTGATGGAGATGGGGTTGCTGCACCTTCCCATTTTTAATCCCTGATTTAGAAGCAATGTGAGGTCAAGCACTGTTCCCACAAGGCACAGACACAGATGCAACACGCAACGGGTGACACGCAAATGGAATAGCTCAGCACTCAAACACAAACAGCACAAACAGCCTCATTCTTCTCCAGCTGACCAGAAGGAAGGATGATTTATAATTGGAAATATACTCACAAACTCAGCATGGATTGCTCCTGTAATTTGCCATGCTTGGTCTATCCAGTAGCCAACCCCTTGCACTTTGTGCTATCTCAGCATCCAACTCTGGGGCCTCCAGCTGCCTTCCAGCTCCAGGTACAGACCCCCTTTTTATCCTAGACATATTCCCACATCTCCACTCAACCCAGTACACTTATTGATCCCCCACAGCCTTACACACTGAGTATATCCAGTAGCAGTACCTGGACCCCTTGGGCCCTCAGTTCCCACAGCCATCCAGCTGGCTCCTGGTTCCCTGGTCTCCCCTTGCCTGATGCACAGAGATACACTACTAAAAACAGGACTATCAAGCCACATACCGCACAGCTGCTCTAGACTTGTCTTGGCTCCTCCAACAGCTGACTCCTGAGCTTTCTGGTCTGGACTTTTGGCCAAATGGATATTCATCACCCAAACCACTCATCTAGCTTGCTGACCCTGTAGTAATAGCATACTGGCATAGACACCCATGTAATACACTTACAGTCTGCATTTTCCAGTTTGCTGACACCAGACACACACACCAGACCCCTTTAACTCATTGTCTGCTCCAGCTGCTAGCACTTATATCTCCGCTCACACATGCATGCAAGAGAGAGACCTTTTACTCAGGAAATGGAGTTGGAAATGGAGCATAATAAAACATAGAACAGATTGCTGATCCAGGGCAGGGCATGGCCAGAAAATAGTGCTGAGCAAAGCCTGTTTGCATATGGCTGGCCCCTTTTATCCTCTTATCCTTAAAGCAAAGCCTGAGCAAAGCCTGAGCAAAGCCTGTTTGCATATGGCTGGCCCCTTTTATCCTCTTATCCCTCCATTTTCTCTTGCTCTTCTATCATTCAAGGATCTCAATCATTCCTTTCCCTGTCTATGGTAGTCCCTCTAGATATCCAAGAGTAAGTATGTACAGTTCCCATCATCTGCATCTCATAATGTGTCCCATGGGCCTGTAATCAGTAGCTTTCTCAGTTGGAAGGGTGATCAGGCCAGTGTCTCCTTTTGATTCCTCATGGATGGGTTTCAGCCCTGGCCCATAGGGCTGAGGCTGTCCTGCGTCAACCCTAGAAGGATCCAGGCTATTTAGGGCAGGGGGTTTTCCTCTCACTGCACTGCTCCTATGCCCCACTTTGAGTGTGTGGAGAAGAGCCTTTTATCAGATAAGCTGACAAAGCTCTTTTGCCAGGAACACACTATTTTCCTGCTTCAGAGTTTGTAATTTGGTGCTGTTCCTTTATTATACTTTAAATGTATGAATTCTATAGCCTTATTCTATGATCTTATTTAAGCGATTCTAACCTAAGATTCTAATGTCTGGACCTTTCTCTTTCCCTCTTTTGGACCTCCTTTGTTGTAAAGGAAGTTTGTGCATGTAAGTGTAAATTCAGAAGACTTCCAAATAAAGTATAGTTAAGCTGGAATTGAACAATTGAGGTATTAGGAAAAAAAAAGCCACAGAAATGCTTACAAATTCAGAAGAGTCATGTTTTCAGAAATAAGTGTTAAACCCCAAAAATTCAAAGTGAACTTTTATAGTGAAAAATGCTATCCATCCATACTTTCCCATCTTTTCCAATATTCTTCTTCCCATTTCATCATGTCAAATTAAATTAACTGCTATTGTAAAATTATAAAAAGGCAGCTTATAAAAGCAAAAAGCTTCCTCCTGTTTTTTCACTGTTGCACTATTTATCTCATTTCACTTTTTCATAGACTATGGGATCAGGATAATTTTCATATTCTATACAAATATCAAAAAGAGTTTAAATTCATATAGTGTTATTAAATCCTTGTCAAAGCCTAAGGCTGGAAGAGTGAAAATACACCACCATCTGTTGTTTCATTATAACAATACTATTTCTTGTGATACAGACTTGATACAGAGAATATCTATTATGATTCTTCACTGACTGCATAGCAGCTCCAGACTACAAGTTCTATACCATTATAAAAAATAAAAAATTCAGGCCATTTCTTCAGAGTGCCTAAATAGTTTTATAAATATGAACTAGTTATATTCCTAAGGGCATGGGGAATGTGAGGACTGTACCACAGATTTTCCATTCTAGGCCTTTCTAACGTAAGCCCACAAATTTTTAGAAAATTTTAGGTCAAGGCAGGCCTTTCTAACATAAGCCTACAAATTTTTAGAAAATTTTAGGTTGAGGCAGACCTTCCTCTGAGGGTCATGGAGTTTGGTCTCCTAATCAAAGCAGCACTAACCTCAAAGCTCTCTGAAATGGCACAGATGCTCTTCTGCTGTAGTGAAACCAGGGTACACCTCCAAGTACCACAGAGACCAATGTACACAAGCCAAGAAACTTAAGTGCAAAATCAGTAAAATGGAAACCATTTACACTCTAGGTATTTTACTTCAGCACATTCAAAAAGTCATTATTATTCCCTGCAGTTAACTAGGGAAAACTACACTGTTCAGTGTGCTTTATTTTTTCCCCCTCAGTATTAAAGCTTTGATATAGACAGGGAAAAACAGTTTTAAAAAACATATAAAAATATACTCTCTTAAATTTTATTTACCAATTATTAAGGACTTCAAATACACACTAAAAATGTATAAACATGTTAATATCATTATCATAATAATGATCATAATAAAAAATCATAAACTAATAACAACTGCCATCCCCAAAAGAGATTTCTCTTCTCTTTAAATAAAACAGTTTGGATACATTATACACGGCTTACACTTTGTGAAAAAGAAAAAAAAAAGGGTGATGCATAGAGTTTAAGCATAAATATTTCAGTTCATTCTACTTCTCAAATCATAGAATGAATTTTCAGTTAAATGACAGTCCTGCAATTTTATGAAAAACACAAATTATAACAATGTATAATGGCACAAGTGTTGAAGCACACATCCAATAATCCTCCCAAGCCTATCCTTCAGACAAAACAAAGCATCGAAAATCATGTGTTAGGCATACTTGAGTCACTTCCTAAAGAGAGGCTTGAAAAGATGAAAGAGTGCTATTGCAGTTTGGCTGAATGGTTCACATCATGACACGATGCAGAATTAATTCTGTACACAGCAGGCTCATTTTAGTACTCAGCAAAACATAGCAACTTATAAATTTCATAGTGGTAAAGTAAGAAGCGGCCCACAAAATCACTAAGAAAAAAAAGTCCACATATCTACATTGTGTACATTGCATTTCATTTAATAGACTTAATTAACTGCAACATAATAGTTAAATCATTTGAACAGAAATATAAAATACCCACCTGTTTTGGGATCAACAGAGAAATATGGCTGTCCCTGAAGAATACTGTACACTACTCTGGCACTGTTTCCATATGTGGGGTCATCTGCATCTGTGGCTGTCACCTGTAGAACAGATGTACCTGTATATACAGGAAAATAAACATTAACTTGCAATAAATAAAATTTCCCAACAAATATTTTCAAATACATTAAAAAAAGCCTCTGAAGTCCTCACATTCTAAAACTGAGAGATTAATAGCATGTTATCATCACATATTTTTTAAAGGAAAAAGAGTTACACTAATTTGAAAAAAATTGTGTGTATGTGTAAATTGATCACACACATGCAAACTTAAACAGAAATTACAGAGATGTAAATATAAATAGTAATTATATAGCATGTAATTACAATAAAATAGTAATTACAATAAATAGTAATAACATGCATATTTACATATGTTCACACACATAGATCCCAAACTTGTATATTGACTTCTAAATAACACAGGTTTATGGACTTCAGGATTATCTTCATCTACAATACAAATTAATGTTGAAGAATTAAAAGTAACTTGCATAAATGCCCCCAAATGAATAAAAGCTGCTAAATGAATAAAAAGTCTAGCTATTGGAATGCATCAAAGATCTGAAAATGAAATAACTTCTAGAAACAAGTTGGGGATGCAAATTGGAAAGATGAGTTCAAAAGACTTTTTTTATGCTAGTAACAAAAAACACTAGAAGAATAAAATCACATTTTTTAGCATATCACTGGGTGGGTTTAGTTATGAGTAACCCTTTTGAGAAAATAAAATGCATAAGTACTGCACAGATAGAATGGAGACAAATGATTTTTTTCATTTTAGTGTATTTTTCAAGGCATGAAATAATGAATCTTTGCTATCACTGCCAAACACTTCCCATAAGAAATCAGTAAGTGTAAGATTGTGAGTTAATAAAGGCTCAGACTTCATTCTATTTGTTTATCTTTATGCAGACACAGCTTTATACAGGTTCCTTGGTCCAGCATTAAAATACCACAATAATAACAGAACAGGCTGCTCTTACATAACACTGTACCTGAAAGCAGATTCTCATCTAAATTAACCACTGAGGTATCACATCGACTCTGAGGTGTTCAATTCACTTTTAGTGGAGAGGAGAAGGGTTTTTGAATTGAAACCCTTGATCTCCTTCATTTTGTTATGCTTTGATTTTCCTTACAGAACTGTTTCAGAGAATGCTAACTAGATTTCTTCAGATGCAACTAAACCAGGAGATGTGCTTTAGCAGCACATCTGATTTATTCTGACTGCTAATAGGCACGTAGTCTCAGAGACCAGGCAAGAGCTGATCTAAAATAAGATTTCACAAATACATATGGCATGGGCATCAGTTTCTCATCAGTTTCTCAGTTCCAGTTATTCAGCCTCTTAGATCAATTTGTATTGCACAGAAATATTTGTTAATGTGCACACCCTCAGTATCCTCTTGATTTAGAAGTAAGTAAAGTCATGGAGTCTCACTTCAGGCGAAGCAATCTAACCATGCAAACCTTCACAGATTTGGTTTCTACTCTCTTTGAGAAACTCTTCATTCACTTTTACCATGCTAACTTGGACACCAAGAGGTGCTCTTTGTATCTCTACTGGAGACTTAGTAAAACTATATGCAAATGCTCTGCATACTTAAATACAGTGTCTTCTGGTCTCTGAAAAGCCCAAGTGTATACAGTCTCACAGATAAATGTATTAACAAACCAAGTATAAGGATACTTGGATGAATTTGAAGTAGAATAGTGCAATAAAATCAAGCCGAAGCTAGTTGTATGTTCACAATTATTCAGAAGTTAATGTTATAGGTAACTACTAAACTACTGTGTTTGTGTTCATGTGGAAAGGTAAACAAATGTGAATGAAAGTTTGTGTATTTTTTCTTACAATGTTCTAGAAATCAGTTCAGGCCTATTTATTTGCTACCTAAACACAGACAAAGAGGTCACTTCCAGGAACAGACATTTCCCCCTGCTAGTCCATGACATTGAAATGCTGTAATGATATATTTCTGCAGCCCAGTTTGCAAATAATTTCTAGCTTGAGAGGAACTTGTAGGGTTCAACCTTGTGGAATCACTGAAGATTAATAGGTTACAGATGCAGAATGATTTTATTTTGTTGTTGTATAAAACGAAAGCATATCCATTCAACTGGTATAGTCAGTCACCTACCAGAGTTTACTATCCAGAATGCTGGCCAACCTCTGTACCTTTTTGTCTATAGTTTTTCCTTTTTCCAGGAAAACAGTTACCAGCAGTTACCAACAGTTACCAAACTGTGAGTTTCCATTAGCACTTTTCCCCAGAATTCTAGGAAATCAAGATAGGTCTTGAACTCAATAAACTCAAATTTGGCTATTTCAGAAATTAAAAAAAAATCAGAAATATTGTTATTTCGTAATTCTCTCCTTCTTTGAAGACTTTCTTCTCTCTCCTTGTTTTAAAAGAATCTTAGTGCTTGTATAACTCATTGATGTGCGAGAAAAGAAACAGAACCAGTGAAAGGCAGCATCTGACGTAAGCAGCTGACTGGTCATTTTAGCATGAATGGAATGCCATTGCATCCAAAAATTTGCCATAGTGATTTTCTAATACAACTGTATCTCTCTCCCAAGAATCGCCTGATAATAGCAATTTAGTATCAAATAGTGGTAAAGTGTTCTCCTTCTACCTAAAAGAACACTTAGGATCTTAAATTTTAACTCAACCTCCCACCTTACCTCTCAAACTCTCATTCAGTGGAATGTAGCACTTAGAAGCTTAACTTCTTCACTATCTCACACAAGCACACTCAGCATTTTATAAGATATCCCCATACCAGCCTTTTGCCCCACTCTTGCCTGATTTGCTGAGCGCCGAGGAAAGGCAGCTTGCGAAAGCTGGAAAGCTGCCGGTTAGAATGCCTTCCGAAAAAAAAAAAAGTCAAAGTGGGTACTTTTACCCTCCAACTACTCCTTTCAAAGTTAGCATCATTCAGACTCGTCTGCATGACAGGCAAATCACAATTCTGGATACATTTGTATCATTTAGATGCAGCATAATTTTTTGTTGTTGAGCTAGGTGTCGTTAAGGATTTAGATAGAGAATTACACAGTAGTGCTCTCTTGCTATTTTAAATGTTAAAAAGTAAAAAAAAAAGAGCAATCAGCTACAAAAGATAAGGGTCTAATTTCTCTGGACACCACAGCAGAGATGTGAACATCAGACCTGTACCTTCTCTTCTTCCTTTACTAACTTACTGTGAGAGTTCCGGTCAAGAAAGTTTTGCAATGAAAGAATTTTGTCCCTCCAGTTAGGAAATAAAAATGACGTTTTTCCCCCAACTGGAATCTCTGCTTATTCAGAGTACAACTAGCATTTCATGCTTTCCCTCTACATTTAAGAGCTTACATTTTGGGCATTCTCTTTCCTTAGTTAATGCTTTATAAAGAGCTGTAAAACATGTCTGTATGCTCTGAATACATTTTGTATGCTTTGTCTTTTTTTTTTTTTCTAGTATTAAAAAAAGGATTATTCAATTGGGGGAACAAAATTGCATTTTTTATTTCAAAATATCTCCGTTTGGTTTTTATCTTTTTTTTTTTTTTAATATACAGTTTGCAAGAAAAAATTTTGTGAAGATATATATCTCAAAGAAAAGCTGAAAGGGAATATTGCAATTTGTCTCTCTGAAGACAATTTTTAAATTTTTAATGAGGCAGTTCCATAAAATACATCTGCTGAGAATGCAAATTTTTATGCATTATTTTTCATAGTTGTCTATACTATTGAATTTCAAATGGATCAATGTTTAACAAAAAACTTTAAAGAACTTTTAAAAAGGTGAAGTTTAATAAATGCAGGGATTATCTGCCTAACCAAAGGAATTCTCAATACTGTCTGAAAACACTAACAAGTCAACAAAATATGATTTAATTTCACAACACAGAAAGTTTAATAGGCACTTTGAATAAAAATCATATTTATGAACAACATTGCCTTCCAGATTATCTGAAATTATGACTACCTCACATTGGAATATTCTCAAAAGAAGTTCAGAAATGTCTACTGTGCCTATTAATTTCTTAAGTAGAATTTATTGGGAATACTCTTCTTATCAGAGAATCACAGAATTGTTAGGGTTGGAAGGGCCATCAGGAGGTCATCTAGTCTCAACTCTAAACTATCTCAGCACTAAAAATTTAGCATGGAGAGTTTCACTCATTTTGCAGCTGACAATTAACACATCTGGAAGTCTTTTACTGACTGAAAAATATTCTTATTTTCTTTTGATTTACATGAAGATGACTTTCACAAACCTTAAAGCAGACTACAGAGATGTCAGTATAACTGAGTTTTTCATACTACAGAAGAAATAATTTCAGATATAAATTTTGATTCTTGAGCCAAATTTTATGGAAAAGTTTAATTGAAGGCAAAGAATAGACATTTTCTTTCACCTCTCCCAGAATAGTACATAAAGCATAAATAGTATGTTTATTTTGTGTCACAGTGAAATCTGTGGTCTAATATTTGCCAAAAAAATTAACAAAATTTTCTCTACTTACTTGTCAGTGACTTGAAAAAGAAAAGCCATAAAAGTGCTACAGTTTTTATAACTAGATTGAGTGTAAGTTGTGAGGAAAATACCAGCTAGGATCTTGAGGAGAAAAACAAGAACCTGCTGCTGAAACTAAGCAAAATAATGGAGATCAAAAATAATGCCACTTAGCATGACAACTGTTGCAGAGAGACAGTAATTTTTAAAGACCTTTAAATGGTAACGTAAAAATCAGAAAAAATATTCAGAGTGCGACCTCTCTAGAAATTCACAGAAAAACATCAACAAGTTCAGTTATGTGGAGACTCCACAGCTAAATGTTAAAAGAACTATGCTAATTATAAAACTAATAAAAGTGACAGAGGTATCGCCGTCATTTGACACAAAGAATGTTTCCTGTGGAAGTAGTAACAGAATTAGTCTTTCTGCAATTGTAGACAATAAAAATGCTTTCAGAATGTGAAAAATAGAACAAATCAATTGGAGAAAAAAGGAAATAGAGATAATAAATCTGCAATGAAAATATTATGTATACCTACAACAGAATGCCTGTGTGCTAGGATATGAAAATTCAGGTTTATTCACACAACACAAAAGTCTTGTGGAATAGATATTTTAATGACTTGCCTCAAGTACAACCAGAAAAGTATTTTTTTTTTTTTTTTATAAAACATTGTAGTGGTTTTGGTTTGCTAATCTGAAATTTTATTAATTTTGAGGTTTCCTGGTTAATGTACTAATGAGTGTGGTGGTTTTCAGCATCAACATCAACATGGTTTATACAAAACATAAGCATAAATTCTCGATTATTCTAGTAAAATTTCATTGGTTTACCATAATCCACTCTGTTTTACAACACAAAATACCATCCCAGATTATTCAAATAATTCTTTGCAAAACATTACCATGTATGATGTAGTTGAATAGTAATACCAGATTCTGATTACTGCAGAATTATGACTAACATTTATGTAAGAATGCTCAATATTGAGAAGATGAAAGAAAAATAAAACATTCATGAATATAATACAAGTAAAAATTATTACATTGGCTACTTTTGATTTTGAAGATAATATTGATCTCTCTTCCATTATCTTTCATCCTATTAGAGCAAAAAATGCCTCTAAAGGTGAAGGAAATAATCAATTAAAATGGTTTCCATTAAAGACAAAGAAAACCAAAGAAAAAGAAAGATGGAGTTAACACATTTTTGGAAACAGTTGGTAAAGGAAATGAATTCCTCATTAAGACAGTCTGTGGTGTAATAGGAGATAACTGAGTTAAAAGCTTTCATGATACTGAAATGCACTGCAACTCTAGCAGTAAAGCTTTGTGCCACAGTGAATTATCAAAGACAGTTGAAGAGGTTTTGTACAGAGCCAGAGTATTCTTACTGGAAGCTCTATGCACTCATTGTAATAATTCACACAAACATGTATTGTTTGCATTGTCATGGATTTATGATATTACTCACAGAAATACTGCTTTTGTCCTTGTGAAAAATCTGTTGGCAATTCCTCTGTTAAAGGAAAGTCATAAACTAATTTCAACACCAGAGAAGTATTAAATAAAGAAAACAGATTGCATAATGCAGCACCTCATAGAATAAGAATATCTGAACTACGTAACAGGGAAAACCAAAGATTGGTATATTTTTGAGCTTCAGTTCACTTTATAAGAAGCTTGATAAATAAAGATATATATAATATAATCTAGGAAACTACTGTTCCTTTGTGTTTAATTCTGTGAATTGTATAGACTGCTTATGTAGACATAAGAGAATGCCATAAAGTGTGCAGTTGAACGAGGATATGTGAATACATCTTTTTTTAGAATGGAAACTGCAATTTGCCAAAGAATGTATGTTAAAGCATTCAAGATTAAGAATGACTCTTGTCTTACAACCAGCACGTGTGTGTGCATACTGTTTTCTTACTGTGAATGTCACAAGTGACCTACGAGTTGTATTTCATGTCTTCTGCTCATTTCTTCTTAACACCAATATATTTAACATACACTCAGTGTTGTGATGATAACTTTGACAAACAGTATATGGTATTTGCACTCGTTAAAAGACTGTTGAATAGCACAATTTTTTTTCCTTACCCATTTCAGACATCTCTGGCACAGTAACAATGTATGGTCCATCTGTAAATTTTGGTGCATTGTCGTTGATATCCTGCACTTTGATAATGAACTCAGATTCGGGCTCGAGTGGCTTGTTTGTTCGTCTGTCAATAGCTTGGGCATGAAGCACATAGTGTGTCTTCTGCTCTCGATCTAGGCTTTTGGTTGAATGGATGTCTCCAGTTGTGTCATCAATAATAAATATAGTCCCTGCCCCTTCTCCAGTAAGAATGTATTTGACTGATCCATCACCTTTGTCGGAATTGGAATGCAGCTGTAGAATAAAAACACATAAAATCATATAAAATTAATTACATATTTCATAAGATATGAAAACTATAACATTACTGTCAGCACCTTTCTATTTTGTTTTCACCTCTCTGAATTCTTGACATAATTCCTCATATGCTCTTTCTGGCAACACAGTCACTTTGTTGGGGGTAATTTTCCACCCAGCATATTTAATTTCTTAATTAATTTCTTAATTTCTTAAACTGGGATTCCTTGGGTTATGCATCCATTCTAGAAAACTTCCTTAAGTCAAGAATATTCTAGTAACTGTGATGGTTTTTGTTTTATTTGGTTTTGGTTTTAGTCCTTTTTGTTGTTATTTTTCATCACTCGTTGCTTGAAACCCTGTTCTAACAACTAAACTGGATACATTCCCACTGAGAATTGTCCCACCTACATTTTCCTCTGTGGCCACAAGGACAACATCATTTACTGTGAAAGGAAACTGCACACTGTGCCAGTGGCAGATGTCTCTACCCCACAACAAACACTGGCATTTTCTTTGGATTTTGTTTGTTTATTTTTAGCTAGAAAGCTATCTAATTTGCTTGTATTTAAATTATTTATAGTTAAATGACGAAGTTTGACAAAGACTTTCAGCATTTTCATTGTTCATAACACCTTGTGCTATGAAATATATATTAAATATATTGTATTCTTTCTTTAGTACAGTAAAGTTGTAAACTGTTGGGGGAGTGGGGGGTGGGTGGAAGGAAAACCCAGCAAGTAGATTGATATGTTAAAAGATAACATGAAATGGTTTACCACTGCCTCACTGCTGCTAACCTAATTTTAAAGAATTACCTGTTTATAACAAAAATGAACATGTGTTCTTTGATAAGAAAGGGTGATTTTTATATAAACTGAGAAGTTTTGTGGATTTGCATTTTTTTTCCTTTGAAACAACTTTAAGAATATAATGTATTTATTGAGGAGCATAATGTATTTATTGAGTAGCATAATAAGAACAAAGTGATAAAGCAGAAAGGAACAGCCTCAGGTATTGTGCAGTTATACTGTGATGCGAAATCAGAAAGGGAAACTTCCTTATTTTAAGAAGACACACATTTTTATCCTTATCCTACTGCCCTGAATATGTTTTAGTATCTGCAGTGTGTCATTATCAGATTTTGATACAGAATCTGAGTAAAGCATAAAGAGAATGACAGGTATTATTTTTAATTCATAGGAAGCAAGGTGTTACTTTCCTGTTTTCATTCTCAGTTCAAAAACCATGGAGGGTTGGATAGAAAGAAAATAAGACTTGTATGGGAGAAAACAACTTCGTTTTTTAGTTAAAACACAAGATACAGAGGTAAGGATATTTTCTCACACACTAGGTGTATTTTTTTCTGGACCTTTGTTTTGCCTTTGAAATTATCTTCCTTGTTATTAGTAAAAGGAATAAACATATGGTGCTTGATGAGACTTTTCATCTTTTCTAGAAAACTCATGAAATTATGGTGTTGCACATAATTGATATCTTTTATGGTAAGGGGCTTGGAAGGGGGAAATTTAATAAATTGAAGTTTTTCAACTCATAAATTTCAGTACAGCTTCAGTCAATGCACTATCTACTTACCTGAGTCACATGAAGATCTGACTGAATAACGAACACAAAACTGGGTCACTACTGTGGACCCCTTTTTTTTCTTAATCAAAGAAAGAAATAAGTAGCAATAGGGTCTGTTTGTTTGGCAAGCTTTAACAGGGCAGCAGAACAGTCTTACAGATTTCATTTACAGTAGTCATTGGCAAAATTAATTGCTTCCTATCCTTAGGAAAACACTGTATTAACAAAGGAATAATTCACTCTATATAAAATATCAAGAATCCAAACTTCCAACATGTCAAAGTGTTATTTTAAGTGTTTTATTTCTAAAAAAACAATAGTAGTGGGTATTCTGGTATTCTAGAATAGATTCTTTAATTTCTCAAAACCAATTAGAATTGTAGGATCCTTTTGGGATGCAATGAGCCCTCAATGCTAGTTTTGCCAATGCTAACAGCAAAATGACAAATTTGATGAGTTTATGATGCTATAAGGAGCTCAAAACTAATCCAAACAGAAAAAGATCTGAAAGCTTTCCACCAGACTTCTCTCCTTCTACCGCTACAAGAGTATATGTAAAAGCATATTCAAGTATACCAAATAGAGATCCCAGCAAAAATCACTGCATCTATAACTGCAATTATGAACACATGAATCAATTTAAAAAATTCTAGGTAACAAATACACATAATAAGGAATTTCTGTAGAATATAAAAAGTAAGGTTCTCCAAAACATCAAATATCTACATAGGCATGCCATTCCAATACCATACTGCAGAAAGGCACATTCACAAATTCATTATGATGGAACAAAATGCATGGACCATTTCAAAAATTAATGACATTAGCTGTTTTTTTATTGTGAAGAAATCTCTCTTTGCACTTGTCATCAGTGAAGAAAATACAGATTTATTTTGAATCAGAGGGTTTTTACATCTAAAAGTGAGAAAAGTTACGAAACACAAAAGATACTCAGCTGCTTTCATGGTCAACAAATTGTATGTTGTTCCTGCTGAACACTGTGTTACTCAATAAGCTTTAACTGACAAATAAAGGCAAGAGTATCATCAGAAGAAAACTATCTGTGTATTAATAACAACTTAAAGCTTTCCATTTACAAATGGGTATTTTAAACTGCAGTTGTAAGGCAACAACTGAAAAGAAGTAAAAGCTAAAAGAAGTTCCTGCTTCCTTACTTCCAGACATGCTTTACATTGTTTGAAATATAACACTTTGATTTTTGCATTTTAACTTCTAATGCTGAATTTTAAACTCACAGAGGAGGATTCTGCATAGCAAAATGGCATTTTCTTTGTCAGTTGTTTATATCTCAGTTTTCCTGCAAAGCAAAGATTAAAGAACTGTTTGTCTTCTTTAATTCTTCCATCTTAGTACAAATTGGTCCAAGTAGAAAAATATCAAGACTTCTCTCAAATGCTTATTTGCAATATGCGTTGTGCTAAGAGAGCCCCTGGGAATCCCTACTTCAGACAATGTTTACTAGATTAACTAGAGATTTCTGTCCCTGAGCATGGTGCACTTCTCTTTTCTCTTTGTACTATGAAATCATCTCCACAACAAGAGGTTTACTCCACAAAAACATTTCCAATTAGAATTAATGTGATTCATCTCTTAGGTTGCAAATACATGGTTTGGGAGAGTGTATCTCTGCAGCGCTGCCTATAATAGTTTCTAAAAGACATTGAGGGGGCAAAATCTAGCTGAACAATAGTGGCCTTTCTGCTTGGGACTGCTATAGTTATTTCTCTTTCAGATTAATTTGGCACAGAGGAGAATGTCATTAAGCAATGCAAATGCAAGCCAACCCATGTTTTGTTCAGACCTAACTCGTGTGACCTGGGGAAGTCTTCTGAAACCAGATCCCTAGAAAGGGTGTGGCCCAGTCATGACACACTTGAGGGACTTCCCAGTGTCCCACTCCCAGGGAGATCAGGGAGCTTCCCCACTTTGCTGATCTCTGACAGCAACATCTCCAATTCTCCAAACTGCAGTCAGTGAAGACTTAGGAATTCCCTGTGGAAATGTGGACTCCATTCTAAGTGCTGGGCTGGCTTACTGCTGGTTTGGTTATGCTTCCAACAAGAATATATCTGTTTAATACTCTGAATCTGTCCACAACCAGAAGCTGCCAGAAAGTATTCCATTTTCATCCCCTTTGGTCATTATTCCTGTCTTTATTTCTCTGATTTTTTTAGGGAAAGAAGAAGCTGAAAATGATAGCAAATGGGCATATCTGGACTATCCCCCTTTTCAACCCAGTGATCTACACTTCTTGACATATTTAATAACAAGTTGCATCCAGGAAGATTTATGATGATTCTTCAGTCTTTAACTATCCCATGTCAGTAGAGTATGGCTGATTTTGCAGAACAGTAACCAAGGTGTCCCTGTTTTGCTAAGACTCCAACATTTTTCTTCCATCAGCCCATTTAAAAGCTTATTTTCTTTTAGAATTCCTGCAGAACCTGCAGAAGGGTTACATTAATCAAAGCCATGATTTGCAGATACATGCAAATATTTCAGTTAATAAGTATTCTTTATATTCTTATATTAATTTTGATACTATGAATCTTTAAATACTTTTTTTGATGCACCAGCATATTAACTGCTGTAAAATGAATTTACAGATTGAAGGCTAATTACCCACCTAGTAAAGTGTTGTTACTGTTTGCAAATGAAAAATGATCAAGTGGCTAAAGCCTAATCACAACCACAAATATCCTGCTGCTTAGTCCCTGGTCTTATTCACTACCAGTCAACTTCATACATCTACATTGTTTTAGCTGATGCTTAGACACTTCATACATCCAAATATATATACATACCTACTTGTCAAGCAACTGACCACACAGGCAGAAAGTACTGGACAATAGGAAAGAGGCTCAATGGGAAAAAACCATACCAATAGGACCAAAACTCAATTCAAAAATTGAGAAGAAAGCCAACATCCGAGGTCTCCTGGGAATGCGGAATGTTAACAACTCACAGTGATCACCATGCTCCCCTGCACTTGCCTCAGGAAAACAAGCTGCATCCAGGAAACCATGCATCACCAGAAGAGATAAAAGCCTGGATAAGAGGGACAATTGTA
The DNA here is from genome assembly GCF_017590135.1 of Pyrgilauda ruficollis. Classification (NCBI taxonomy): domain Eukaryota; kingdom Metazoa; phylum Chordata; class Aves; order Passeriformes; family Passeridae; genus Pyrgilauda; species Pyrgilauda ruficollis. The sequence continues at coordinate 10,062,060 of NW_024525156.1, forward strand.
AAGCAGAAGAGTTGTCTGTTACTGATTTAACTGCATGACTGCTTCCTCCTGTTTGCTTTAGTTGAAAAATCAGCATTCTTGGAGTGTAGTGAGGGTGGCATTTTAAGTGGACTGCTTATGACTTTTGCAGTATTTTTAGTTGGACTACCAGTAAATTCTTAATATATGATCTGGATATATCTTATTCTAAAACCAAAAAATATTATGAAGAGATTGCCTTATACGAACTAAATTCAAATCCAGGGCTGATTTGAAAAAAATCAAGAACTGTTGCATTAATCTAACGCATTTAATCAGAGTAGAAGTGGTTATGTACATAAACACTTAAAGTATTTTGAAATAACTGCAGATAATTAAAAATTATTGTTGCAAAATAATAAAAAATAATTTGTACAGAATTCCAAAAGCAAACCCTGAGCTATGGTAATGACACTACCATTATGTCTTGAATAAATATTGTGTTCTGTTCAGAGAGCACCACATTCTTTCAAGAAAAGCAGCAGAGTCTCCCCTTCTTAATTTCATTGTCACTGTCAATCATTTTAACTTGACGAGAGGGACTCAGCACAACTCTACTGCAGTAAAGTCTACCAATGAGTGCCCAGTCCAGAGGGATGACAAAATTAGCTCAACATGAGGTATGAGCTTTAGCAAAACATAGAGGAATGTATTAAGTTATTTTGCTTTTGTTACACAGAACAGTTTATTGCCTCACTAAAAACATCAAAATGTAGAGAGATATATAAAGAATTAACGGCAGAACACTAACACACTGAGTAAAAATATTTTAATCTTCCTTCTAATAAGAACTGCAATCATACTGATTTCCTTTGACATGTATATAGACAAAACATTTAATTTAAAAGAAATGTTACAGCAACTTATTAGTAATAAAAACTGCATTTAAAATTTTTATTGAGGATGCACACTGCAAAAGCAGAGTCTAGCTGATACTACTGAAATGTTCATTGTGTCTATGCAGTAAAAACACTGTCAGATTTGCTGCTGACTAGCTTCCCTTGGTCTGAGCTATAATATATATTTTAATGAAAGACACTGCTCTGGGCAATGTCACACATTTTGATGGAATTTTCAGAGGAAATCATCAGCCCAGGAGATAAGTGTACTATCCATAGCAGTGTCCACAAATTGACAAAAAGTTATTCCACACCCTTGTCGAACAGAGGAAGAAAATAGAAAAGCGCAATTTCCCCCATCTGCTGAATGAGTTTTCTGAGATAGAAGAAAAATAATTGGATTGCAATCATCCAGGAAAAACACAACTGAAACAATATTAACTTCACATTATAACACTATAGTACACAAACATCTGTTCTTGCAAGATGTTTCTGCTTGCAAGTGGCTTCTCTGAAGTCTGCTCCTTTGCTGCAGCCATTAGGGAGACTGCAATGGCAGAAGTATGCAGGTGCATAAGCAATCACATCTGAAACAACATCAGGCATACTAAAGCAGCCACAAGTGGTCAACATTAGCTTCTATTTTCTCTCTAAACAAAGGAAATCCAGGGAATGAAAAAGAAAAATAACAACAACAAAAAAAGTAATTCTAAAACAATACAATAAAATTTTATACATAAAAAGCCTGTCATTTTATTTTCAAAGAACACTATATATTTTTAAGAAAAATAGAATCCCAAATTGTTCTTTTAGTGCACTATGTGTCCATATTATGCATCTTCCGTATAGAAGAAAAATAATTACACTCTGGTGAAGTTTTATCTGAGCTCTCTTCACAGCAGTAAGCTTTCATTTCAGACATCTTTTACTTAGGCAAATGCTGTGATGGACATAGAATCCATTATATTTTTCCCAGGAACTAGGATTTACATAGTATATGGGTTTTAGAGGTTTTTAAGAGTTTCACAGACTTGAACAGAAGCAAATTACTAACAAATAAGAAAAAAAAAATCATATTTGGTCTTCAGTTTTCAGTGCCTCTTCACAATTACTGTCACTAAATCTCAGTTTAAAATCAATAAATCTGTAATTGTGGTGATAACTTAGATTCCTAGATCCATTCAGGAGGACCATAAATTTGACAGTTTGAATCCAAGTGCCTTGATGATACATTGCCACTCAAATAAGCCTTGACCTCACATCATCACCATTGTAAGAAGAATGTTTTCCTTCTGTTTTTGTTACTAAATCACAATAAGGTGGTGATATGCCAGCATAAAGCACTTCTAAATATCTCACCGTTCCTACAGATGGGCACAAGCAGTAATGGGAAATAGAAGCTTTCCAGTTCATGGACGTACTCTTGGGCACAGGTCCTGCATGCAAACCTCTCACTTACATAGACTACTGAAGCTCTTCTTTGCCTGTAAATGCCTCAGCATTCACCTACACAGTCACAGATGCATTAAACCTCAAAGAAGCCAAAAGCAGTCCTAGGTACCAATATCATAACTTGCATTACCTGCTCAAGTCAGCCTGCTTTCACATGAAAGGATGTTTGCTTAAGACATTGAAGAGGTCAAGGTCAGAAAAACAGTAAGTGCATATATTCCCTGAAAAAACACAAGAGATGCAAGAGTTTGGGGCTTGGAACGTCACTGATGCAGTGAAAAGCTATTGTTCACTGAAAAACATTGCACATTGTGACAATAATGGAGTAAAAGCATGTGTAAAAACAGTGTGTTTCCACACACTGTTTCTGCAGACTTTCTACAGGGGATTTTGCCCTTCATTTCTGATGCTTCTCTGGTCAAGTTACTTTCATTGCATTTTTTTTTTGTTTGTTTTTCCCATGTGTACAAAGAGAAAATCAAACTCTTCTTTTTCTGTCCATTTCCAGTACAGAAGGCAAAAAGGGAAAATAATCCCTTGTAACAGGGTCTTCCAAAAAGAAAAGATGCACATCTGTTACTGAACAGGAATGCCAACCTAAGGATTATTTAGGATTTTTCAATATGTGAAAAAGCTATTAGCTCTCTAAAACTCTGATCAATGAATTTTATACGATGTGTAATCTCCATGCATAGAGCTTCTCCTGATATTGAGAGTGATAGAAATAGCTCCCTGCAGTACATAGCTGTAAGTGTAATACCACTCAAACTCTTTTTGAAAGTACCATTTATTTGTTTGCTTGTTTGTTTGACAGTGCTACAGCTAATACTGTTTACTCTATGAAAGATCTGAAGACAGCACATTAATTTTTAAGCTCTGGGAAAACAACTCTGCTGTGTACTCATGTGATATTCAAAATTACTTCTTTTTACTTTGCTCTTCCTAAGAAATACTGTGAAGAGAAAAAATAAATGTGTGATTTTCTGATGTAGTGTTTGTGAGCCATGTGAAATCAGCTAGAGGAAATTTTTTTTTTTGCCAGGGACCTGATTGCTTACTCAATTACAGAGTTTGATTAGGAAAAAAATATTATGTGGAAAAGATCAAGGAGAGATAATTAATTTACCAGCTTCCTTTTATCCCATTCTTCCCCAAAACGTTCACACATTTTTGAGTTTGATGTCTTTGAAGCTAATTTGCTGAGAAATTTTTAAGATTGCGTAAAGAAAACAGGTTAGCTACTGTCCAATGGCTTCTATTTCAGGTGAAAAAGTTACTTCATTCTGAAAAAACTGAAAAGAATGTACTACCATCTGTCATCAAGGACTGCATATATCATTGTTTAAAAAGGATTTAATCTCCATATTTTTGTGAACTCCCTATCAAAGCATAATAATGCATTTTCCAGGTAAAATAAATACATGTTTTATTATTATTGAGATTATTTTTTTCTTTTGGTCACTTTATTTATTAAGACTTCTTTGTTATATTCTTTTGAAATATTAGGAAGTAGTATCATAACATTGAAAATCAAAATATTAACTTATTGGGGCATTGATTCACTCCTTATGCTGTATTAAACCCTTAAAATCAAGTTCTGGTTTTGCATCTGGAATGTGATTTCATATTTTTCATATGGTCTACATCTCTTCTTCTTGTTGTGTGAAATTTATATTTGTAAAAAAACTGCTTCTGTATAAAGTTTCCATTACAACTGTCACAGCTGATCACCCTTCTTCCGAATCTCTCTTAGAAGAGAGTACTATTTTTTTTTCTGTTTACAGACATTTTCCTTCTTCCTCTAATGCAGAACTCTTCTTGTTTGCTAGAAACAAAAATTACTACATGACACAGTAAAAAATCTCCACAACATCACGTTGAGGGAACGTTTCCATAAATTTGAAAGATCACCTGTGCCTCAAAATCCATTGATAATGAAAAAATTTCAGCTCTGAACATCTTTGAATATCTTTGAACACCTTTGTTGTTTAAGTCAGAGGGCTCATGTTCAGAAGCTTACCACCAACCCTCTCCACAGATATGTCATGTAATGACTGCAATAACAATGATGATTTTACTTTCACAAGTAGGAATAAAAAAATAGAAACATCAATGCCAGTGAATGGGAAAGTAAACAACTTTCCTTAACTTTACCATGATTTTTGTGAGCTGTTACAAAAACTTTTGGATCCCATATGAATATAAACTGGGGAAATTTAAGAATATTTTCTCTGTATTTCCTTACTTCACACAAGCATCCCCAACAATAAATACAATTTCTCAGCTCAAGGTTTATAATGACGTAATTGTTACCTATTAGTGTAGTTTTTTCAAAGTGGTACTGTGCTACTGCTTCTTTTATCTTTCTAGATTTACCATGACCCACTGCAGTTCATAAAAACCTGAACTGCCACTAATGCAAGTTTTTGATTTTAAGACATAACAAACCCCTCATTTCACATTTACTTCAGTACAACTTCCAGACTAGGAAAACACAAGTTCTGAAAATGTTTATAAAACAGTTTTATATTTAATAACACAAATAATTGGTGTTTCAAACAGCACTCGTGTAGAGGCCTGGTGTAATGTGCAATGTTTTGCTGCATTTTGCACCTGACAATATACTTGCAAGTGCTGCATGGTATTTTTTCAGCCCAGTACAGACAATTTCCATTTTTTCATGGACAACTGCCATTCTTCATTGTGACTGACAGCACACAGTTTAACAATGAGAACAAGAAAATATGCTAAACTTTTGAAATAGCAACCAAAGAGTCCAAGCCATCCAAATTTCTAGAGACTTACAGTTAAATTTGGAATATACTTAATTTGTCCTGTATTTAATCCATGAAATATATGTTTTTAAAAACAGCTGTAGTATATTTTTTTATAATGGGATGTACAAGAAGTATCTGCAGGTGACATCATGATGTAAAATCGTGTAACATTTGGTATTCTAGTATTGCTCTACTAAAAGCAGTAACATTTACATTAACATTGTCCCATATGTTAAACAACATGGAAAGTGTGCAGAAGAATTTATCTTACATTGCTTTAGATAAATTGATATTTTAAAATGAAATAATACCTTCTCCTCAAAGTTCTACTTTACTCACTGAAAAATACTTATGTTCTTTGCTGTCTATTGTAAAGTCACATATGTTTCATGCTTGAACTTGCTTTCCTTTTTCTGTAGGAAAGATACATCTGGAATTATCTTAAATTTAATACAAGAAAAATCTGGTTGAGAGCTACTTTCTTCCAGTTACCCTTTGACAGTGTTTAGCAGAAAACATTTCAACAGAGCAAGACACAGGCTTATTAATTTACTAAAATGAACAGCAATGTAATCTGCATGTTACTTTTAATACCAAACCTGATGTTTCTGATTAAGAAAGAAATATGCTATGTTCACTATCATCTAATTCCAATAGGAAGCACAGATGTTCTCTTTCTGTACATGTAAAGAATCCCAGACATAATGTTTTGTTCAGTACTGTCACTTACTAAAGCAAGGGATGAAAAGAAACCTGTTAAAATTTGATCATTCTCCAGGACCAGTATTCCAACTATATTATAACCAGAACCATACTATTCACCCTCCAAGGCAATATATTCCTCTCCTTAGTGTTTCCTATGGATATGCTGGTACATCAATATAGATGTAATTTATCATGAACATTTTGATGATTTCTCTTTTCAGAGATGCTCTGACACCTTCTCCCTTCTCAAAAAATGCTCAGGCAGAATAGGATTACAATCCCTAAAGCTATTGGCTGCCAATAAACTGTTAGGTACAAGTGATTCTTTAAAATACTATGTGTAAAATGACAGGGAAAGTAATATAAAAATAGTTCATTCTGGGAGGCCACTAAAATGACCATTAGTAGATGTTCACTGCACTTTTTTACTACACATTCAATTACTACACATTCTTGCTAGGAGTACAAGAGAGTGTCAATACAGAGCACAAACAGTCTTCTTTGGATGTATAGTTTATTCACTAACACATTTTCTGTAACAGACTGTTTTCTTTACATTTAAGTGCCTCAGGAGGAAGTGCCCATATGTCCCAGCAGAAGATCCAGGCCTATGATTCTATGTTTCAATGTCTTTTTTTTTCCTAACCTAATACTGTGAGGTCCAAAAATATTTATTCTTTTTCAGGAAAAAATGAAAATAATAAAAACATATTGCTTGATATTTCAAACACCCACTAAATACAAGTTTTCACTTAGTCAGCCTAAAGTGAGTAAATATTACTCATACTGCTAAAATCCTATGTATTCCATGTAAGGAATAATCTAGCAGGTTTCTATGTTCAGTGGTGCTATATAGTCCTAACATAAGAATTCAGGGCAACAAAGATGATTACTATTTAGGCAGCAGAAATAAAAATCTTATTTTATTTTTCAACTTTTTTTCCCCCCCTCAAAATATAATTTTCAAATTACATAATCAACTGGAAATATGTTCCTTCTGGCCCAAACAATGTTCTGCTCTTAGAACTAAAGAAAACCCAGACAAATGTTGGAAACATAGTAAATATCACAATCTCTGAAGACATGCCCAAGAACACTCTGGGTAAAACCAGGATTGACTCCTGCTTCCCACTTCTTCTGTCAATATAAATAAAATTTTTGTTCAGACTCAAATTCACATCTTGGAGAATTTCACATATGTGCGGGAGGAGCAAAGTACAGAATAAGTATTCAACATCATAACAATACTGACAGTAGGAGTAAAATGAGAAAGATTATATCAAAACAGTTCCTCTGTAAATGCCAATGAAGTATATATTTTCCTTTCCTAAGAAGGATAAATTCCTGACTTGATCTAACTTGTAGAGAGAAAAAAAAAAATCTGCATTCTGAAGAACAGACATTTATCATTCCTTTAGAGATTAGTAACACTAGCACTGAAGTAGTTTTACTTGGGACTAACTTTTTCATCTATCTGGCTCACAACTAATTCCAAAATAAATTGTACTAAAAATACTGTGTATGTCTTCTATGACTTTTCATAATGGGTAGGAGATTGGCTTCAAAACTACATTTTCTTTCATTACTTAATGCCTGACTTTTTGTACAGTGCATAAAATCAGAAAAAAAAATTATGTATTTTAAATATTTTTATTAATATAATCATCAAATGGATGCACTTAAAAAAATCATACTAAGAAGTTATTCATACAAATATCCTGTGGTCTGAATTCCAAAAGTCCTTTTGGCTTACATACAGGAGAAGAGTTGTTTCCTCTTTAGACCCAGGTTTAGATTCAAATTGTGAGAACATAAACAAAAAGACATAATGAATTCTATTTTGAACGTTAGGCCTATTGAGCCACCAGTGATGCTCCTTCAGCTTCCAACAACATCTGCAGACATCACATAGTTAAAATACTGCTTAGGCAATACCTAGTACAAGTCTCCAAAGTTTTAATTCACACCAGGTCATGAATGGAAGGCTAGGATGGTTTTCAAAATATTAAATGGTTATTATTTAATGAATTGCTTGCTCAGGCTCAGCTGTCTGTGTAAGGTCAGGGCAGGAGCAGTGAGCACTCAGGCAAGCTGCAGAGTACTCAGTGGTACAGGAGATCAAAGGAAGAAACTTTATGAAGACTTCAGATTTTTCATAGCGGATTTACTTTTTTACCTTTACTCCGAAGAGGGAAATCCCACTCCTCAGCCCAGAATATCACATCCTTATCTGATCAAGGTCTTTTCCTTGGGCAATCTTGCATCCCTCTATCTTCTAAAAAGTTCCACCACACCTCTTCACTTTCCCTTTTTATGCTATGTTCTTGTGTGCATCCTAGCCTGTAACACTCTCCTTTGCATGCTCCATGTGCACTGCCATTCTTCCAATCCCACCTCCTGCAGCATTCACACTGAATGCACTTATAAACTGTCATGTCAAGGACATTTGAAAATTTAAACATAAGATTTTGCCATTTAATTTTTTTTGCTGAATGATATGGTGAATTTTGGAAGGATGACTGGGTGCAAAACTCTGCACCGAATAGAGAGTTATAGAAACATATGTACGTTTTCAAATAGAAAAAAGTCGAAAACTAAAGCTGTGGAATTTTCATTAGTGTAAGTAATTCGAAGTTAAGGAGCCCTCTGTTTCAGGATCGTCTGTGTTTCAGCCTTTCCTAAACAAATCCAAAGGCTCCATGGGCAGGCAAAAAATGCATTTTCAGTTTAAAAACACAACCTGTCCATTCCTACCAAAATATCCACATTTAGTTCTGTGAAGACAGGTGTACACATATTTTTATATACAGCACACATGCAATCTCAGTGAAGTTGAGAAAGACAGCTTAGATATACAAGTATTTTAGAATACTTCACTTCCATTTTGTGGATTTTTTTGGAATGGGGAATTAAGACATTTTCCACAATTCTACATAAATTTCTAATATAAAGAAGAAAGCTTCCAGCAGTCATCTTAAAGCATATCATATGGCTGTGATAACAGCTCTGCAGAAAAACACCAAGGACACAGTTCAGTAAAGCATGTTTGCCTGCCATTTATTTCCACTCTGGAAGTGCTACTTTCAGTATCATGCTGTTATTCAAATTAGCATGTGAGGGGAATAGTTGCTTGCAAAATTCTGAAAATGCTCAAGGACAAGTGAAGTCTTGTGAAAGCATAATTTAATTAATGATAACAATCCAGAAAGTGGTTTCACAGCCCACAGTTGGGATTAGTACACCTAGTTTCTGATTAATTCCGTTTATAACTTACAGCAGTACTGTTGTTGCTCTACCTCTGTCTGTATAGTTTTACTTCTTACACTACATGCACCTTGTGCTTTGTTTTGTGAGATTTTAAATTATTTTTCTTCTCATGTAAATAATTATTTTTCAAGTTCCATTTGATATTAATATTTGTTCCAGGGAAAATTGAAGGCCTGTGAAATAGAAACTAATTTCTACTTGATATTAAATCAATAAATTTCCTTCTAGTATATATGAATTTTTCCCACTTTCTCCTGACCCACCACAAGCACAGCGTACTGTATGTGAATGCATCTAACAAAAGATTTCTCAGCTGGCCTTCAATGTCAGTTCCAGTATGCATTCAATAAGCAATAAAAGATTTTTTTTTCCAGACTAGTCTGATCATGAAAAATATCAATTCTGGACAAACCTCTCCAATAATAATGACAATATTGACAGTAAAAATATCATTCTTTATGGTAGAGGAATAATTTTTTTTTCACAGCTCTCTTCCCCTGACTCATGCAAAAGGAGGAGAGAGGTGATATTTCAAAACTTGGCTGGTGAGATATCTGGGCTAGATTATCAGAAATACTCCCTACTAATCAAGTATTTAAAATAACTATTTTTTTGACACACTTATGAAGGATTTCTCCAAGGAGCCTCTGCATGGAAGAAGCACCTCTCTGTGCAAAAGACACATTGGCTCAGGGGCTCCAGAAAAAAAAAATCAAGTGAGCCTTGGAATGTCCAGCATTAATGTTACCATACCAGGAAATCTTGTGACATTTTCTGATGTTTTAATAATAACTATACACCTAAAAATCATGCTAAGATAGATAGAAGTTTCAATCTGATTAGTTCTGGATACGATTTCATTTCAGTTTGCGATGATTCTACTTATTGCCTTCAAACATTCCCAACTTGACAATGTAGTTTCAGTAGTTAATATACAAGTAACTCTTGCTTATGGGAAATTGCCTTAAACATAACAAACAAAAAAACAAACAAAAAAATAAATCACAAAAAAACCCCAAGCAACCACCCAAAAGAAGAAAAAAACCACCAAACAATAGAACAAAAAGCAGAAAAATCCCAGCAGAACCCCACACCTCCCAAAAAAATCCCCACAAACACACACACAAAAATGAAAACGAGAGAAAATGAATGAACAAATGAATAAAGAAATGAACAAGATGATGCAAAAGATTACTGATTAAATGAGACAGAGTAGAAAAAACTGTGTTAGAAAAGGCTTAGTCCTAGCTGATCTCATAGCAGGCTATAATTATGGAATCAATGATATTTTGATGTTTCTTCCTGACCTAAAATTCTGTTGCTTTCTAATTTTTAGAAAGCATTTTGGCTATTTCATGTATAAATCATCTGCTTTCAATCTGTTATCCTTCCTTGATTAGGGAAAGGTAAAGGTTCAATTCTATGAATAAATTAGACTCTAACTTTTAAAGGTAGCATTTATAAAGGGTAGGAAAAAGTTGGGTTTTTTTTCAGGGAATCATTACTTCATTCCACATCAGCAGCACTTAATTTATCTTGCAGATAGGAGTGCTGAAATGCTACCACAACATATTTTCGTGAATTAAACAAAATCTGCAAAAAAACCCCAAGAACAGAAACCTATTGTGGGAGGCTGTTTCTACCACAAATTTCTAAAGAGGTGTAAGGCTTGAAAAATAACAGATTTTTTAATTTTCTTATATTTCTTGAAATAGCTATTTATATTTATGTTTAGGGTTAGCCCTATATGAATAAGGGGCTTAAACAGAAAAATAATATGTAATCATAACACAAATATTAGAAAATTATCATGTGTTAGTTCTCAGTTAGACAATTTATCATGTCTTAATTATTTGTCTTTCTGAATCATATATATATACACACACATAACAGGGCAATGTTCTGCTGTACTCTGCAAACACACAATACAAGGTCATCAGAAAAAATTCATCACTTCTAGAAAAGACAGCAGAAGTTTTTACTGAGGTGACAGTTATGGAGGAAATTTCAAATACAATTTTGAACTCATATATATATATATATGAGTATATTTTGAACTCATCGAGTGCAATTTTATCTCCTGCCCAGCATTTCAACAAAGTGGTGAGTCTTCCCTAAATACTTGGTGATCCTCCCATTTAGAGGAGTTGCATATTTTCTCATTTTTAATCAAATCATAACAAAAGCTTCTTTTCCCTTTTGAGCTACAAAGCAGAACATAAAGGAAAAAATCTAGAGCTGTTAGATATTTGTACACTGCTGAATACTCTTAACCCAGTATTTTATATTTTTTAACTTTTTGTAAAAAGGCAATATTAAAACTGTGAAAGGTAATGCCAGTCATTAGGACTCCTTTTCCAATAGATACTATTGGAAATGCTACAGTACTGAGTCTTATTTAATTAATAATCCTTTCCATTGTTCTGAAAATCCAAAGATCTCAGAGAGCTGACAGCATACTTTAAATTATGGTTCAATTACAGTTAAATTATGATTCAAAAACTGAAGTGAGTAACTTAATGGTAAATAAATCATGAAGCTAAAACTGATTTGAAGTCTTAGTCTCCTTTCACAGTCCTCATGCTTCCAATTCTGTCTGTTATTTCCAACTTGCCAAGTTAGTTTTGCACATAATTGTTCCTTGTTCTCTCTACCTGTCTTGTGCAATGACTCGCTATTGATCAGTGTGGTGTTGTTCTGGCTGCCCTGAGCTATGAGAGAATGCACTTCTGCACTGCTCCTCATGGCAGTCTGAGACCTAAGAGTCTACTTAGGAACTTAGCACTACCCTTTAGGAGTGCTCCAGTTGCTGCCTCCCTCCACTGCTACCCTGTACTCAGAATACCACATAAATCCTCAAGGCAGAGGGAAAGGAAAAACATTAATAGGAAATTTAACTTATTTCAACATGATGAGCATTTGTGAAAACAAAAGAGGAAATAATCATAGTAAGCATCCAAAATTTAAACACATCAACCCACAAAATAAAGTAGCTCCACATAAGACAATATTCACATCCAATCTAAAAATGTCATGCCACAATCTGACCCATAAAAGTATTCTTGACACCTATGATAGAATGAGAAACAAAAAGGAACAGTGAAATCTATACAGCACGTGAAACTAGCCTTCTTGTCACACATTCTGTTTAGTTTAAGCAGGACAAGAAAAACTGTACTCCTAAAATACACATTTAATTTTGCAGTCATATAATTAAATTAAGAGTTGCACTGGTGCTTATTTTTCCTTCCCCATGTAGAAGTTCATAAATATGTACAAACAAACGTCATTAGTTCTCAATTTCCCTCCTTGTCAGGAAAATAAATTCACTATTAAAGGCCATAAATCAAGACATTTGCAACCTTCCTGATCAACAAACATGATAACTAATTAATCAAGTTCTATTTGTTGTATGTCTCACATACACAATTAATCCAGCCACACAGCTTCTCAGCGTGTCCTCTGCTGGGCATCCCATCTCTGCAGAATGGGTGAGAATTGTTCCTTTACACTCTGAAACTCCCAGTGTATGAATAACACAGATTCTTTTATCCATTACCTCATCCAGATCCTGCTACTGCCACATAACAAAGACCTATCAAACAAAAGTCAATTCCAAATTTAGCTTTTGACTGTCAGCTGAATGTTAACAAAAACAAAGCATTGCTTCGATGCTTAGGAAATTTTCTCAGGTTAGTCAGGGTTCTGTAAAATTCTCAGAAATACTGATTATGATGAAGCCCAAAACTTTAATATTTTAATTTCATTTTTTCAGAACTCTAATATCTCAGTTTTGCAATTCGTTTGTTTAACTTGAAAAGGAACAAGGAAAAAAAAATAGTGACCCACAGATACGGGAACTTCAAAAGAATTACAAAAATTTTTCTCCAAAGGCATTAAATACAAGCCATCTATTTTATTCTCACAGGTAAGCATTTTAATCTGTTTCGAAATTCAAACATCTCCTATAACTAACAGAAATCCCAAAGACATCCATGTTTCTGGTAAAAGGGACAGAAAACAGTGACTCAAAGCAGAAGGTCTTCAAAAAGGTGATGGAATATTTTAACCAAACAAGTTCACTGTAATTTCATGCCTGAAATCTGGCTGGTCTGAGATTACGCTCTACAGACACTGCATAGTGACCCCTTGGGTCTTTCTACACTTGTACTTTGTCTTGCTTCTGTAAGCTCTGTTCTGTATTTCCAATGCACTTTTGCTCCACACATGATATAATTCAGCGACTAACAGAAGAGAAACCAAACTTTACATGTCACCTTATAACCACAAATGCTTCCATGAAACATCTTACCATACAAAGCTAAGTCATGTTTTCCCTTCTGGGAGAGCTTCACACACTTAATTTGTAACTGGTTGCTGTCAAAAATTCTTCAGAGGGTGCATGAAACAAGTACCAGGTAGGACATGGATTTTAACATGCCATTACATTGTACACAATTCCCTACAAATGTGTCAAAATCATCAAATACAACTTAGAGGAAAAAATCCAATGATTTTCCATTTACATCAGCTGAGAAGCCAGTCTGCAATTCAGATTATTTTCACATTAGTGTAGTTTGCTAGAGTTTTCTCAGAAACTCAGTGTAACTGCATAAACTTCTATAATATGCTAATTACATTAGATGTTATTAATTATCACAGGAGATGCTACACCTACTCTCTAGAAAGCTGCAGATCTCCTATACTTTAGTGCTTATGTTCTCTTAACAAGACAATAGAGATACATCTTTCTCTCTGCACGGAATCTGCACAAAGAAGAAGAAAACAAGGAAATGGGAGGTGCAGAGCTCCCTTTTATACTGCATGACTACCTGTTAATTATAGGCTTCAGTGGAGTGATGAACACTTCAGGGTAAAACTCTGCTTGTTAAAGTCCCTTGTTTTGTGTTCTTGGTTTATGCCTTCAGACATATTTGAATAGACACTGGTAGCAAGTCTGCATCTATCTAATGTAAAGTACATTTGTCTGTTGTGGTGACACAATCCAGGAAAGCTGAAAGCCACTCCATGTGTAAGACTTCTTTTTTTCTTTTAATTAATATATGCTGGAATGGGGAGAAGGAGTTTCTTGATATACGGGGAACTAATCTTAATTTCAAGATTCAGAAAAATTCTGTGAAGGTGAATTAATTATTATCTCCCATGAATCTTTGGATGCAACACTGTAGGCAATACAAACCAAAATCATTCACATTTTTGCTATCTTGCTCGCCGTTAGCAGTATATGTAGATGTAATATATTAATGCAATATATAGTCTTGAAACATACATTATCTTCCTATTTAGTACTTTTCAGAATGAAAAAGGTTTTAAGAAAGGTGCATTGAATAGCTTTCTTTCAGCTTCTGGTGCCCACATACGTAATGCTCACATATTTATATAATCTTCCATGAAATGCCAGTGGAGCTGCAGTAACGTGAAGACTGAATCCTCTTAGCCTCCAAAGGGTGCACAAGCAGTTAGAGCAAGGTGAACTTTTGGAGTTACAGGTGAAACAATGCAAAGAAAGATAAGAAGAAGGAAATGTAGCCACAGATCACTGGAAAGTGGAAACTGCAATATGAGAAATTTCAGTAAGTGAGTGGAATCCAGCTGAATAATGAAGGCTGAGGAGAAAGCATTTCTGTAGATTATGAACAGATTTTCTAAGTTTGCCTGCACTTCCTTGATAGTACTGACAATGGGGGAGATACGCAGGTGTTAGAAAATACAGTAACTGGCAACAATTCAAGAGAGGGGAATACCATGAGAAATTAGGAACATTTCAAAAGAAGTTTATTCAAGGTAAATCAGAAGGTAAAGAAGGGCTGAAAAACTGGAACACTCTCCCACACAGAGAATTCTTTTCTGCACTTGGTATTCAAGAACTGAAACATTACAGATAATTTTTTTGGAATAAGACTATTGTCTTATTACAATTGTATATTCTCAGGTTGTTGGTTTTGTTTTGTTTTTGTTTTGTTTGTTTTGTTTTTTTTTTGTTTGGGGGGGAGGTTTGTATGTTTTGGTTTTGGTTTTTTTTGTAGCAGAGGGAGGGGGCAGGAGGGGAGGAGCATGGGAAGGATACTTATTATAGCTACCAGAAATGGGTCTTTCAATTTTCAAGAAATTTGAAGTTAATTTACTCAGTATCTACTGGGACAGAAGGGAAATTTCTGCATTCCCTCTGGGATGCCTGTGTGGCTTGATACTTGCATCACATTTCTACCTAGGGCTTTTTAAATCATGATTTCCTACAAAGGGATGACAAAGAAAAACATTTCTACTTAATGTCTTTTTTGTGAAGGAATCAGAAACATGACTCTAACCATCTGATTTCCAATCAAGTACATTTGTATATGCTGCCTAATTAGGTCATATGCATTCCTTCTGTACCTGGAATGGGGAAACCCTGGATGTTTAGAAAGATTGGGGAATGAGATGCTGGAAATCAGTGCTGCAGAAATGGACCTGGGGGTCCTGGTCGATGTCAAGCTGAACATGAGCCAGCAGTGCCCTGGCAGCCAGGAGGGTCAACCCTGTCCTGGGGGGCATCAGGCACAGCATGACCAGCCAGGCAAGATTGTTTCGCTCTGCTCTGCACTGGGGCAGCCTCACCTCGAGTGCTTGGGGCAGTTTTGGGTGCTGCAATGTAAGAAAAACATTGAGCTGTTAGAGCGTGTCCAAAGGAATCTATGAAGATCGTGAAGGGCCTTGAGGGGAAGCTGTATGAGGAGCAGCTGAGGTCACTTGGTCTGTTCAGCCTGGAGAAGAGGAGACTGAAGGGAGATGTCACTGCAGTTACAAATTCCTTGACGGGAAGAGGAGGGGCTGACAGTGATCTCTTCTCTGTGGTGACCAGTGACAGGACTGAGGGGGTGGCCTGAAATTGTGTCAAGGGAGGTGTAGGTCGCATATTAGGAAAAGATTCTTCACCCAGAGGGTGTCTGGGCACTGCAATCACTCCCCAGGGAAGTGCTCACAGCGCCAAACCTGGCAGAGTTCAAGAAGTGTTTGGACAATCCTCTCAGGTACATGGTGTGACTCCTGGGATATTCCTGCGCAGGGCCAGCAGTTGGCCTTGGATGATTGTAGTGGGTCCCTTCCAATCCAGCATATTCTGTGATTCTCTGATTTTATTAACCACTGCGATAATTATCAATATCCCTATTAAAGTTAGAGAAATATACTTGAGGGATGCACAGGTGTCACTTTAACAAAAACTATCACTTTCTGCAGTTGATTCACCAAGAGAAAAGTAATATATAATAGATGAAAATGGACAGCATAGTCCAAGATAAAAGTTAATAGCTCTTGAGCTATAAGTAAGAAAGGGACCACAGCTAAAACAAATTACAGAATTTTCCCCTAAAAGTGTTTTTATCTTGAACAAATATATAGGAGGAAGTGAACTCTGGGTGTCACTGGTTTAGAGGTTTCTCAGTGGGATCTGATTTTCTGACAGTACCTGGTATCTACACCCTAAAGTCAAAACTGGAAAGAAACAAATCAAACAAGAAAACATTACGATTTAATTCCTAAATAGTGCACTAAACTGGAGCTACTGAGTATCACTAGACACTTGTGAGACAGAAGAGTTTTTTTGGTTTGGGTTGGATTTTTCCCCCCCATAAACTGTTGTCAATATTTAAAGAAATACTACCATATACTGCATGTTTCAGCTTTTACTTGCAACCTGCATTAAAATTTTACATGCTCCTTATGATTAATGATTTAAATAAACTTTGAAGGAGTAAATTGTTAGTTTTCTTTAAGTATGAAATCCATTCCTTGTTCTTGGAAAGAATCACATCACTAAGTTTTCATGCAATGTAGACAGAAAATTGAGAAACTATTTCTTCCAAGTAAAATGTAACACAAGACTTGCTAGTGGTCTTTTAGACATGTAGAAGAAAGGTTTTCTAAGAAGGGAGTATGGACTGGAAATTCTGAATTCTTCACTCATACTCTCTGACAGAGGCAAGCTTGGAATAATGCTTAGTAACACAACAAACCCTTGTGATATAGGTGTATGACAGGCAAAAGTGATTTTTGTTAACATTTATCTGAGCTATTTGTATTTGTGGACATACTGATCTCATTTATTGAATGCATGGTCTTTCTGTCAATGTGCCATAGTTTTTACCTGATGAATTACCTCAATTCATTATTGAGAAACTAATTAGGAGCACTGATGTGGCATTAAATATCAAATAATGCTATACTCAGCAGTTTCACCAATTTCATACATGAACAGCTGCATTGTTTCCTTTATTTTTAGGCTGTCAACCTTTCTTTTTTTTTAGTTGGTCTTTTTTTGGTTTTTTTGGGGGGTTTTGTGGTTTTGGCAGCTTTTTTTGTATTACTCCTATTGCTTGTTGGAAGGAAGGGAAAGAAAGTAAAAAAAAAACCATTCCTGATTCATGTTACTTAAAACTGTCTAGGCCACCACCCAACCCACTTCACTTTTTTTTCAGCCAGAAGAGTCCTCCCCTATTCAGGTGTTTGTTACACTATTTCCAAAGGAATCCTTTCCCATAAAAAAAATCCCTTACCTAGAAAGACAACAGCTATAAAAGATTATAAAAATTCCAGAAATGGAATAGTTAATTGAAAACATGGAGTTTATCAAATAATGTGGCTAATAATCAAATTAGTGTCTTCTTACACAGAGACTGTCCTATACTTTAAATCAGCTTGGTAGCTCTTCTCTGAAACATTTCTTTTGCTGTGAAAAGAGATAAGAATATGAAGACCATGCTTTGCATTTGAGGTACAGGTGCACTGTGGTTTTAAAGAGTTTCTGGTAGGGTTTTTTCCCTTCCCAATGATTTCTAATATTCAGTTTGTTCATTGGATTGTTTCCAAGCACTTATCTGATGGAGTTTTATCTTAGAGATCATAGAACCTCACAGTGCTTTTAATGAGTGGTAACTGTTAAACAACTCAACTCAGCTGCTGCTCATGTGCCTCATTCTACCCTTATCTGTACTGAATTTCAGTCATTCTTGGAAGATCTTTCTGCTAGACTTCATTATGGTCAGTCTTTCTCTTTTTCTTGTCATCTTCATATAGTCAATAAAATTTGTCACCTAGTTATTTGTCACCTACCTGCTTCCTACAAATAGTTTAAAATGCTAAGTGGTATTGCTTTTCCCCACATTAAAGTTTTTGGATTTTTTGGAGATTGTTTTTTGTTTGTTTACTGTGTTGCTATAACTGCACACTTTGGTACTCAGGTACCAAAGTAGTTTTGTACATCTATACACCAAAGTTATTTAGTTAGGTATTTTTTTCTGGATTACCGCAGCAGGTATGTGTGATAATTACTGTTCATTTGTTGATTTTCTTCAGAGTCTCTCCCACAATGTCTCCGCTTGAGACCTCACCTTTGATGCATTCCTCATAAAATAACTGTTCAAGGTCTCCTAAAGAGATTAAAAAGCATTCATTTAGCTTTCCTGCAACAGTCTTGTTTTGTTTTCTTTAGATGTTTTATGTCCCAGAAGTGTCTTCTGTTACAGCAGCCTCTGGTAGGCTTCCAGATCCTGATGTTTCTAAGGAAGAATTTTTTATTGCCATTTTTGCCTCAAACTCACTTTAAAGGGTTTAAAGGGTTATTTTGCTTTACATGTAACATTTCTCAATCCTTTCTATTTCTCTCATTCGGAAACAGATTTTTCTTAGAGGCTGAGCCTTTATTTGCCCTCGCTACTGTATGATTTGGTCATTCCAACCTCCTTTACCCTTCATGTCTTTCTGCTGGGTATTTTGCATTAGCTTCATGCATTTCTTAAGTTTTGATTTAGTCCCTCTTTTTTAGATTGATGACTAGATAACTTATGAGGCAGACATTTTTTATGCTTAGACCCTTTTGATATTAGGGTTCAAGCTCAATGTAAAATTCAACCTGTGTTCCAGGGAGTAAGTGAAGTCTGCCATCATTGCTGCAATTTTCCTGTCTTGGAATCTATCTGAACACTCAACACATCATCAACAACTTTGTTATTTCCGTCAGTGCGATAATGATGATGTTCTCACTGTTTTAATATTACATCTGAAACATCCATACAGATGTTAGATGCTGCTTGATTATGTTGCCATGATTTCACTCAAAGTATTCAGAGAGAAAGTATTCATATATTTAGAGTGTGCAAACATTGCTTCTGCAATACTTCCAAATTCAGAATTAAACTTCTTTAAGCCACTATTGAGTTTTACAATTAAGATTTATAATTAATACTAAGTAGTAATATATACATATATATATATATGGTAATAAACACCTATTAAAAAGCTTACTAAAAAAAAAGGCAAAAATCGACCATGCATTTCAAACTGTTTTTTTACTATGGACATTTATATTTAATGGACATTTATATTAGCTATAAATATTTCTATTTGCTTTGCAAACATATACAGGAACCAGTACCTGAACAGGCTTTCTTAATGTAATGGAGGATATTTGTTTGTTGGATAGCACCTCTTTTATCAGTATCACAAGAATGTTTCAAGTGGGACTTTTGAATATTATGAAAAGATCTCTTCAGTAGAACTGTAATTATTAGTATGTCTTTCATATGAAACTTTGAAAAGCTCTCTTTTTTTATACTGACAGCTTAAGTATACATTATTATAATTCACAAGAAGACAATAAAAGCCCCACATTTTGGCAACAGTTAAGATTACACATATCGGACAACAAAACAGACAAGGACATGCAATGATTTCATGCCACACAAATTTGTACACTAAGCCTGACTTAAATCCAAAGTGTTAGTTTATGAATACAGACTATTAACTCTGATGATTGGAATTTTTTTTGTTTGTAATCTGATGAAAAATTTTAAAATATTAGAAGAGCTAAAATGAAGACCTGATACAAATGTTTAAATATAGGACAGCTACACCACTATTCCTCAGTAACAGACTTAGGAAAAGCTCTTCTGCTGAGTTTTTTCCCCAAGGCCTTTAATAGCAACTCGTTGCAGAGAGACACTTCTGTAACTGTTCTATGTCCTGTCTTGAATAGCTCCATACAGGCAACCTGTCTTAGCAAACGACAGTAAAATTCTGGAGAGAACAGACTTTTTAGCAAATGGACCCAAGATCACAGAAATACAAAGATGACTTAAAATTATTCTGCTCTAATCTCGGATGTAAAGATTGATCACTGCTCAGGTTCTTGACTGTAAACTATTGTTTACAGATTGTGCATAATCTGAATGTAGACCTCACCTCTGCACTTTATTTCCAAACAAAGATGCTTGTGCTCTTCTTATTGTTATTTAAAATATGTCTAAATTGCAGATTATAAACTTGAGGGAATAATTATTTAAATGAGAACTAACTGCTTGCCAAGAACCAACCAGAGCTAATCCAGCTAGGTAGAAAAAAAATTAAAAAACCCATTCTGAAATAGTGCTTTCATGTTTTTATGGGCTGGAGTTTTCCACTACAATAAGGAGAAAAACCTAGTTCATTTTAGAAATTAAACATTTACAGAGACACTTGATCTCAATATTCATCACTGTGATTTTAGTTTCAGAGATTGTGTGTTATATGATTAGAAATGACAGAGAACTTCTAGATTGAAACCTTAGTTCTCCTGCTTTGCTTCTTATTGTCTCATACATTTTTATTGCCATTTAAAAATGTGCATGTGTTCTAGAAAAAAAGAAATTACAATTTGGGCATTAGACACAAATTTTCTATGAGATTTGAAGGATAACATCTAGCCAGTGTAACTTCTAAGGCAGAGAAGCAATTACTGAGAAGGCACCACATTCAAAATCAACAAATCTGAGTAATTATCTTTACAGATGTACAGAATATGGTATACAAATCACCCTTGGCTACCTCCACTGAGTCTAGAAACATTGCAGTCTCATATTCACCTTCTTCTCAGACATTTTGAGATTAATTAATAAACTACTAGACCTAAAATTCCTATTCTGTTACAGCATCTTCACCTTAGAAAAGCAGGCCAGAAAAGCATGTTCTGCATGGTTTCATTTGTGACATAGGTCTAGATGAAAAGAGACCTAATTTTGATGTTCAATTTACTTCACCTTTTTGAACTTTGGTAGCTTGTTATACAGAAAACAAAATTATTTAGACTATAGTTTGAATCATTCAACAAAAGTGTTCCTGTCAGTGTTTAAACAAGCCACATCCAGACAATATGTAATTTTACAAATATATTCTGAATGTGTTCATAAACTATACTGAAGAGCAAACTGATGTAGCAAAATCTTTTAAAAGACAACAAGGCATGTGGGTGTTGAAAGTTACACACACAATGAACATGAAGGAGCACCTCTCTTAAAATAATGTCAAGAAGATACTTGAGAACTAACTGACGTGCTAATTCACACTAGAGTTTATCAGCATATTTTTAGCTTCATTATCTATTGATTTACAATTAGATTGTAAATATCCTTTGAAAACAAAGTTTTCAAACTAAGATCCTGATTAGTATAAAAATATGCAGAATTATCTTTGTTTCCTTATTGCTACATCTGATGGATGTAATTGCTGTAACACCTCTTTTTAATGTTTTTATTTATTTGTTTGTTTTTCTGGTTTTGGTTTTTTTTTTTTTAAAGTCTTTTCTTTTTTAAACATATACCAATTATATGGCCATTTTACACAGAGTTCATATAAAGACTGTCAGAGGTTAAGAGGCTGTGCATTCAGAGTATGGCATGAGCTAAAGATGCAATTACACAGCAGGTATGTTGTACCATATCAACTTCATGGTGAGTCAGTCTTGGCTGGCTCCTATATCACCAACCCAGTGCTCTCTCAGTCTTCCTTCCTGAGATCATAGAGGGAGAAAATGAGATGAAGCAAAGTTCATAGGTTGGGAGAAAACGGAAAGGTCACTGACTAGTACCTATAACACATTTAACATGAGGAAATTGAATTAAATTTCCTGGCAATTAAAACAGAGTTGGATGTTGAGGGAAAAAAAGAAAAAATTAGAAACAACTCCCCACACCCAATTTTTTCCCAAGTTCACGTTCAGTCCTGACTGGTCTCTCTCTTATCCCCTGGGGGCACAGGCAGATGGGGAATGGGGGTCTGCGGGCAGCCCACAGCAGCTCCCCTCTGCCTCCTCCCTCCTCACATTATCCCTGTTCCAACGTGAGCCCACTGCAGGGGCCGCAGGGAAAGCGCAGCCGGGCCGGGCTCTCTGCCAGGCCGCAGGGCCATCCCTGCCGGCTCTCTCCTGCCCCGTCCCTGCTCCCGCTGTCCCCTCGGGGCTTGCAGGGCTGTTTCTCGCTCTCTTCCCCTGGCTCAGCCGGGCAGCGTTTTGCCCTCCCTTGCCCAGGCTTTCCCCGGGGCTGAGGGGCTCAGCCGTGCCCTGCGCTGGGGCCGCTGCAGCCGCCGGCACCGCCTGGGGCCGGCCCGGGCAGCGCCGGCACAGCCCCGGCGGCAGCACTCCGAAACCAATTCGTGACCAAAGTAAGAAAAAAAAGAAAGGCGGGAACAAGGCTAGGTAGGAACAAGGCTGGATTTTCTCTCAAAAAAATTGCTGCTAAACCATTTAAGTGAGAAATAGCAGTTCCACACAAAAGATGTTGGTTTCATCAGCTGTCGTTCAGTGTAAAGAAGAGGTAAAAGTCATGGAACTTGGCTGCTGGTGTGGCAAATCCATTAAAGAATAAGAAGTAAAACATATATTAGGAAAAAAAAAAGAAAAAAAAAAGGAAGAAAAAAAAAAGGAAGAAAAAAAAAAAAAGTTCTTCAGTCCATAATAACTTCAGGGAAGATTAGATCACCTTGACAAAATTATTTTGAACCATTAATTTAAATAACAGTCTCACATAGAGAGCTGATGTTTTGCAATATAGAACTGACAGACTCTATAAAGCTTCCTTACAAAAACAGTTATTACTTTGACATATTAGTTTTAATGTAGCTGTTTTGACATAAAAGAGCCAGTTTCTTTTTGGTGCAATTTCATATCGACTTAAAGGAAGTTAAACAAGGTAAACACTTTATCCTGTGTCTTTGGACTAGGACTGAACTTCAATATGTTCATGCTGTTCTGTTTCTTTGGTTATCAAGTCAAAATGCCCCTGTCAGTGCCATGCTTCAGGAAACCTCAGATATAGGTGGACACACTGGAATAAAGTCAGACTGATCTGGCTGATGAAAGGTCTCCTCTTGAATCTGATTTTCCCCCAAATGGCCTTTGAATATTTAGAAATTCCACAAAAAAAAAAAAAAAAAAAAAAAAAAAAAGGTCCACAGCATTTTACAACTTGTAGAATTCAAGTAGTATGCCTTTAACTTTTAAATGTGAAGCCATTAACATTTCTCAAATGAAAGTAGGAGGCAGCAAAGTTGTCTATGCAAGAGAATTCAGGACAAAACAAGTACATATGCATGCCTTTTTATTTGGGAAAGTTTGGGTTTGGAAAGAATATTGAGTTAGCTTTTTGTAAAAAATTCAGTAGAAAAGGAGACAGCTAATGTGATATAGGGCCATATAATGCTGTGCTATACTGACATAAGGTTTACTGTTCATGTTGTTCTTGCTACTACATTTTCCCTAGGTATAGAGGAAAATTAATTTATATAAATACATTATTTGTGAAACTAGAAATCTAAAAGGTAGAAAGTGAGATGCTTGTTATTTTGAGAAGTTGTTTTTCTTGCTGATGACACTTGTCTATCTTCATGCAGAGAAATGGCTAACAAATCATGTGCAAAATATTTAGACTATGTCATCTAAAATTTCTTTACAATTTCGTATGAAATAAAACTCCTTTTTATCAAAATACATTTTGTAACTACTTGTTTGTGCTAAAAATGCTGGAACATCTGATATATTTTATTTTATGTAAACCTCTAAAATCAAATAAAAATTTTAATTGTTAAACTCCAATTTTGTTCTTTTCCTTGGCACTTATTCTAAAACATATATGATGTCCCCTTACTGTCATTAAATCAGAGATGGGAAATTCTCTTGATCTGGTCAGGGAAGATTAGATTCACTGTCTTGTATTAGAACTAACTTATTGCAATAACATGTCACATATTACTTTGAAAAAATAATTTTGAATGACAAGTCTGTTAAGCTGTATTTATGTTTTCAAGAATGAAATGATGAATTAAAAGAATTGCTATCTTGTAAATCCAATATAACACTTGGGATTCTTTTCCTAATCTAACTTTCAGTACAAACATTTCAAGACACATTAAAAATTGATACTTTCTTCTCCTGTTTCCTATATTCACACTCATTTCCAATGGTTCCATACATCCTTATCTCCTACATCAACACGAATCTGTAACTGTTTTTGCATTACAGGTAAACATGTAAGAACTAAGTGAAGTGCCATCCCCCAAACTAGGGAAGAAAAAAGCAGTTGAAAACCAATGCAGATCTGAATACCTGAACAGTCATTCGTATTTACTTTTCAGAAGTCATCTGAAGTGGATTAAGAGATCTAGGTTTGGTATTTCAGAGATCCAAAGGGTTCACTTATAAATTTTCAGTCTTGTGCATCACATTCCTCTGTTATTCAGTCTTAATAGCATGACTTACTCAGCCCCAAATCCATGGTGACCTTCATTTTATCACTGCTTATTTACTTCCCTCTCCAAAGAAAAATCACAGCAAATATGTAGTTATGACTTGCTTCCAGTACAACTGTTTTTTAGAAATGTCCTTTTAAGAAGGAGCAGACTCTCTGGAGACAGAGGTGTGAACGTTCATAATAAAGGATGTAATGGACTGAAGCACGTAGTCTTCTTCACTTATTTCCTAAAATTCTTTATTTGCTATTTTTCCAAATGTTGAGACATGAGTTATCTAACCTGGAGATATGCAGAAAATGCAAGAGAAATGTAAACAATGTCAGCTATGACAACTGAGAAATGTAAAAACTTGCAGTACTACAGCCCAAGTTTTTGTAGATTTCTGCAGGAAAATCTTCATTCCTCTGAGCTGGTGCAGTAGGTAGCTGACTCATCATCAGATCCTAGTGCATTCACTAACCCTGCCCCTTTCTGCACTCATGGCTATTATTTCATTCGAAATTTACATCAGCAACACACAAAAGACAAGAAGTCTCATATAACTGAAAGCTCAGTCTGTGCATTCAAGTTACTTATCTGAGACAATGATATTTTATTTTCCTTACTCAAATTTCCACAGATTCTGCATTGCAAACACACCCACACAGACACAGGCACACATACTTGCACCTGCAGGTGAATAGACTCTCTGTAACTAACACTTACAGATACCACTGATCATTTAGAAGTTTTCCAGAAACCATCCACAAATAATCAATAATTTTGGAGAAAGAAGTCATTGTGATTTTAAACACTTTAAAGATATCTTTTGAAATACAAAACTATTTTTTTGGGTTCTTTCATCAGCGAAACATACTTTGAAACACTGAAGACTTATCCCACACGCAACAGCAGGGAACCCAATAATCTGAGAACTGCAGACAATGTCTACAAAAGGATCATTTTCCATTTCTACAATAAGCTAATCTTTCCAGGACCTGTGTCTCTCCATGTTCGTAGAAAACCTTGTGAGTATGGTTAAAAGGGATTAATTATATACAGAATTCTCCAAATGACACTTTCTTAGAGAAAAGGAAAAATAACTGAGGAATGGAAGGATGCTTGATATTAAAACATAATGATATTTTGTTGTCCTAACACTGTTGTTATGATGATGGCAGTGAATTAATCCATCCTCTTGACAGTCATTTCACAGTAAGAATGAGAAAGCTTACAATTTTCTTTGCAGGCCACTCTATTCTTGTCCTCACTGTGCATTTCCATGACAATGACTGTGAGCATTATAACACCATTGTACATAATGACTCTGCTTTCTGTGATGTTACTCCCAAATTGGGTGTGAAATATGTGAAAGGACAGATCTGAAATGGCAGAACTCTCACCAGTGAAGCAGAGTAGTCTACAGAATTAATAATTGACAGAATTGACAGGATGCTGCCACCCAACAGAAGCCTGGAATTGATGGGCACTGACTTCCTTTATCACTGAGGGACTTTGTGTGAAAATTACTTGTCAAATTAAAGGCATGTAAAATGAGACCTTGATGAGGTGTGTACAATTTAATGCAACATTAGTAAAAAAATCTATTTTTCTAAAATGTCTGATTTTTGTGTTAAATGACCACTACTGAAATTTTGCTAATTACTGATATTATGACAGTCTCAGTTCAGGCTTTCCCCCTGGCTTTTTTTTTTTTTTTTTTTTTTTAGAAGTCTATGCCTGAGCTAATATAATTGATCTTTTCTTCAAATCAGGTCATCAGAATAATCAAACCAAATGAAAAATAGAGTACAGTTGCTTTCAAGTTCCACAAAGCTTTTGCAAAGACAAGTTTACTAATGTTGTGAAGTACTCACAGTAGAAAATTATGATCACCAGAGGGAATTATTTGAGGAAAATGGGAGAAAAACTGGTAAGTACAGAGGGAGAAATGTCCTCAGACAAGGCATGCAGTCACATTTTGACCACAAAGGATTGAAAGAAATTCTATTCATTGATCTCTGTAAATGTGACATTAATAGAGTGGTCAGAGGATGAAAGCAAATATATAATAGGATCATAAGAACATAAAATTGAAAGGGACCATGCTTTAGCTCACTGAATCTAGGCTTCTGTTCTGGCATGCAGTCATGTCTATAAATGCTTTCATAAAGACAAATATGCTGTACTTTGAAACACCTTGAGATTTTATATTTTCTCTTCCTGTTAGTAGCCTCTTTCAGAATCTGACTTATTCTTGTTTTCACTCTAAATTTACTAAATGTTAATTCTAAATTAACTCACAGTCACAAAACCTTATTTTTTCAAGTAAAATTGCAATCAACCTAAATAGCTTTTATTTTTCATTGTGCTTTATTCAGAGGTGTATTTATTGACTATTATATGCCCTCTTCTATTATTTGTGGAAATAATTAAACAAACATATTTTATTGTCCATTACTATCCCAGCCATAATGTTCAATTCTTTCTGTACAGCTTCACATATAAATCCATTTTTCTTGGCTAAAAGTAACCAGAATAGCAAATAGGTCAACATTATTTTCCACAATGGCTTCAGTGCCCTTTATCCCTGTTCTTTATATATCAGTTTTTGCAGCTTTCTATCACATTCACCTTCTTTAAGGCACGACACTAGATCTGGTAACCAGCTCTTTCTCTTCAGCTCTCAATTACAATAAATCACTAGTGTATAACAGAAATTCATTACATTGTTCTGTATTCCCAAGGTTTACTCCCTATTTCTATATCCAAACCATATTCATAATATCTAGCTCTTTCCATACAATGTTTTGATTCTCCTGCATAGCTTTGCATCAACAAAATTTTTGCAAATTTTTTTCTATTCCAGAATCATTTATGAAAATGTTAATCCGTGTAAAGCAGTCTGAAGGCATATCTCCTCATCCCCTTATCCCTTTTAAAAGCTTCTCTTTCAATGCAAATCATTACCTCCATTTGGAAAGGTCCTTTCTCAGTTTACATTTCCTTCACATATCCCAATAATTTTAGGCATTCTGAAATACTTAGTAGTTTACTAAGTTTGGCATAACACAGTATTTTTTCAGCCTTTGTGTTAACAGTCTCTTAAATAAATTTGTTCCACTTCCTGTTTTTACTTCAGAATATACTGTTCAAATTTGGAAGCCTTCACTACCAGACATCTGTGATTTCAGAGGCTACTGGTTCCCTTGCATCACTTTCTACAATACAATTTTCAGAATTTCTAATTTCAAGGGAAACTAAAATGAAATAATTCTTTTTTTCCATGCCTTCTTCCCCATTGCCCTCATATTCTATGTATTTATCTGATTTCATTAAGAAAATTAAGACTCATATAGATTATCTAATAGAAAAATTCTATCATAATGCAGCAAGACAGTCTTCAAGGAGAGCAAAACTTCCTCTGTCATGTATCATGGGTTAAAGTTATATAGAGAGTTGTGTGTTATTTAATGCAAGTTAACACCTAAGCTCTACAGACAACATTACACATGATGAATCAGACTTCAGCTGGCCAGGCTTCAGTTCAATTACACTAGTCTGAACATTATGTCTGAAGCTCACTCTATATATCAGAACATAAATGCAGGGCTTGTTCTCACAGACTTCTGAGGAACTCTAACAAGCAACACGCTTCGTATCTCATCATATGAAAAAGGCCACAGAAGATTTTCTTTTGGAGGAGACCTTTTCCACCCTACACTCAGTGGAATGAAAGCTATGGAGCTTAGTCTGCATTTGTAATATTCCCTGAAGCAGAACTGAATATAATTCTGAAATAGTCTGGAAAAGCCATTAGCAGGGACCCCATGCATTTAGGATTCTGGAAATTGATGTAACAGGATCAACTGCACACACTGTGTTTAGCTGAGCTCAGAAAAAAACCTATTTTATCATATTTTAGTATCTTGATCCTATATACTTTTATTTATCCTTTTGATAATAAACACAGTATTCACAGGCAACTGGCAAGTTCACTGTAAATATATGTAGCAATCCAAGAGGAGTCTTCCCTTAAAAGAGGAGGTGCCATCTAAGGTGATAAATGAACTGCCTCTTATCAGTGCCACATTTCAGGGAACAGAAAAAACAAACCAAACCAAAAGAGATCAACAGCCTTACCTTTCCTACATACTGAGGATCTGGTCCCATGTGTTCTTCTAAAACAAAGAACTGATTCCACACCCATCCACGCTTTGGACGATGATGCACTTCTGTTTCGCCTTCTATGTGCTTGGTTTGGTTTCTGGTCACCTTGATGGAGCCATGGTGAGCAGCTCCATAACACCTCTGTACAAAACAGAGACAAACTAGGACTGGGCAGATACAAGATGTACTTGTAATTCTCATTGTAGGATAAGATTCCTGTTCAAGGTTTTCTTTCTCTTGTCTTTTTCAGCTGTAATCCTTCAATAAGTTCCCGAGAGAGAAGGTGAAGTCTGCTTCAGAAATACAGTCCAAATTGGGTTTTTCTGCTTGTTCATGGTTTAGCTGCCCATTTGGGAAAGCTCAAATTATATTTACATTATGAAAAGCTGACTGGAAAAATTGGTATTTCTTCTGAGGTCTTCACAATAGAGTTCCACAGCCGACCATTTTCTATCTAATATGAAAAGGAAAGAAAGACACTTACTCATCACTAAAAGTAGCAATTTTCAGGTTTCTGACCTTAGATTACACTCAAAGTTGTACTAAGCACTCAGTCAAAGACTGTCTTTGGAACTAAAATTTCATTTCAATCCTTCCTGTAAAAGCATTTCCTCATTGTTTATGTTAAATACAGTAAGACAGCATGGCTCCCACAAGCTGTGAAAACACTCATAATTAAAACCTGGATGATTCAGAATAGTTCCTTTGGCTTTCACCTACAAATCATTGACCTGGTCTGGCAGTAGAACAAAATCAGTTCTACAGTGTCATTAAACAGCGATCGCTAAATCATGTCACATGAGTTTTTGATGTTCTGTACATCACACAGATATCCAGCTTGATGAAAAATATCTTGTCTATAAAGGGTTTTGAAAGAATGCCATCAAAATGGTCTTTGAAAATTCTGAGTCCATACTAGAGCATACTGACAGGAAGCTTCAGTCAAAATGTGCATTTTTACACCTTGTGCTTAATATAAATTCAAACCAGTATCATTTAGGATATCATAAAATTATGTCATACTGATAGGAAGTTCATGTTGTTTTGATATCAGTATTTTCAGTATACTGACAATAATTTCTCAACCTCAAAAAGGGAAATGTAACCTCTTTTATTACAATAGTAAAATGTGAATATATGTGGAAGTTGATGTAGTGCTTAAAGCCAAGTACCTTGAAAGGAAAATATTTCTTCAACCTTAGAAAAACAGTTACATTAAAGTAACCATTTGTTCAGTTATCTGATGATGTCAAAGATTATCTCCATATCAGTCAGTACATCAGGAGTCTGAAAACATGCAACTGAAACTACAAAAATTGGACTCTTCCAATAGTGTTCTTCTTTGAGTATCATAAAGGTATATAAACAGAAACATAAGCTACATAAACAAAAACAAAATTAAACTAATTTTGTTTCTAGGTTTCATAGGAACCCAACAGAATAAATTCAAAATCCCTAAAGAAGAATCAAAAAACAATTTAGAAATCAGACAGAAAAAATACTGCAGTGGAAGAAAATTTATTAGGTGTCTTTTGGCTGCAATTTTTTTGAACATATGTTTCTTTCAAGTCCATAGTAATAATGGAATCCCAAACCTCCTGGCTGAAAACAATTCCTCATCAGAACAATGGAAGAATACTTCAAGACTACTGTGCGTTAGATATAGACAGAAAGGACATATTTTCCATTGCTAGTACTCAGTTCAGAACAGTGGGTTTTGCTGAAGAGAAGAAAGAACCTCAGTCTCTTGTGGTTGTACAGGAGCTCAAAAAGAAACTCTTTATGGCATTTTGAACTGAAGAAGTAAATTTTTAGACATCTAGCATTATCCTACTTCTTGTTTCCAAAGCACTGTAGTCTCCCCTCAATCCCTATGAAGTCCAAGACAGCATTCTCTTACAATTCTGGCATTCCATGTCTGAAAAGATTTATACAACATGATGAATTATTCTTTCTTATAAGTTCAAATGTGATTCAATAGGATTTTTGTTTACGGTTAAATGTTGTATGATGTCTAAGTTATATCAGGGATGAAATCCAGACTCTCTGGGTCTCACATTTGTTTCTGGGTATATTATGCTTCTTGCTTAGTTTCCTTGCCTTTCTGCATTATTTGCTGATTCATGTTAGAAATAATTTTTTACCTTGAGGCATGCAGTTTCCTTGTATAGATTTCTATATATGCAGATGATCTATTTAAATAGATTACTCATCATTATGATTTAGATGTACATTAAAATTAAGAAGTGTCTCACAAAATATTAACACTTTAGTTTTATCTGTTCAAAAGATAAATTTTTCTTCCCTTTGTTTCCAGCCAGAGAAGTGCCTGGGAGCCATTCATAAGACCACAGGCAGCAGGTAATAACTTACAAATTATATGTAAAGTGCATTGAGATTTCTCAAAATAGCACATTTAAAATATATTTTAGATTATTACTACTAAAACTTACTTTAAAAAATCATCTGTGGGAATAGTTGTGATGGAAAATTTTTGCCTCATAAAAATGCACATATGAGTACAGAAGCTACCAA
Source organism: Pyrgilauda ruficollis (assembly GCF_017590135.1). NCBI lineage: Eukaryota > Metazoa > Chordata > Aves > Passeriformes > Passeridae > Pyrgilauda > Pyrgilauda ruficollis. The sequence goes on from NW_024525156.1 coordinate 10,093,357, forward strand.
CAAATCAAGATTTACTAAACAGAACTTTGTTTCTCTTCCCTCTCAGAAGTCAGAAGTCATCCATAGGAAAAAAAAACCCAACAAACAAACAAACCAAAACAACCCAGATGGAGCCTGCAAACTGTTATGCCACAGTCACATATAAGCCAGAACAAATATAAGGATATATTGTATTAATATATATGTGTATATACGTGTATAACATATATAATGAATAAGATATATTTGTATTATAATATTAAATATAATATTCAAATATATTGGAAAAAAAATAGATAAAAAACCAGCAAAAATATTATGGTCTTTTTCATCTTAAAAAAAGGTTTGTTCTTCTTAGCATTAACTAGGAGGCAATACATTTTTATTTAGTAAAACCACTATTCTATTAAATTCAGTTAGGAGATTTAATTTTAATCACCTGAACCCAAAATCAAAGTTTTAAAATCCTTTATTCTGAACAAATATACTTATCAGTAATAATAGTAATAATAATAATAATAATAATAATAATAATAAACAACAACAACAACAGGAAAAAACCTTGCAATATCTACTTCCTGTTATACTCAGAAGTTCATGCCTTCAACAGTTCCTGAATTGTACATGAAGCCTAAAGAATCATTTCCACAAAGACAAATCAGCAATCAAACAGGAGGGGGTTTAAATGTCAATTCTTTGAAGTGTTACACCTCTGGTAAACATCTTTAAAGCCAAAGCCTAATTAATGCTCAGTACAAAGGTCCTTATTCAGCACTCTCCTACTAAAAGTCTAGAATAAGCATTTAATAAAGAACTGACACCCGCCCCAAAAGAAACCTCAAATCTACCTTGAAGACAGCAGAGAGTGTCTACAGGGGGAAGGTCAGATGGAAACAGTTCACACAGTTAACACAGAGGAGACAGTAAAACAAAGACTAGACAAGAAATAGAAGAAAAGCAGAGGAAAAAAAAAAAAAAAGAACTTTCTGAATTCCCTTGAATTGAAGCTAACATACTGAGATGCTGCCTGCTTATTGCTCTTGTCTGCAGCTTCAGAGTAAGTGTCTTGATTTATGGCTTTTGTTATAAAGATTCATGCAACTGCAGAGTAGACTTGTGTTATAGCCATCTCCTGGGAGCCCTCATGAAAATGAGTTGTGTAGCTCAAGAGACTGTCAGAGCAAGTTAAAATAAAAATAAATAATTAAATAAGATGGGATGGGAAAGTTCTACCAACATTGCTGGAAACCATTACAGCACAATAGTTACTGCTTAGTGTAAGACCCTATAATGAATTCCCAGGAAACAAACAGGAGCGTAGTGATGCAAAATGTGTATGTTTCACCACCATGAAGAGATGCATCCTTAGTAATGGGTACTTGTCCTGAATCTCAGTGTCCTCTGTCTTCCATCAAATTGACCCCCATTTGGATTCTTCCGAATGATCAAGTTTTGCAGATATACATTTAGCACAATTCAACTTATCTTTTATACAACCCCTTTAAGTTCCATGGTGAAAGAGTGACAATTAGCTATGGAGCTTGTAATAAATGAAATTGCTTATATGCTTTCTGATTTCTCTCTCTGCCCTCTGCCCTGTAAATCTCCTCCTATCAGAAAAAAAAAATTAATAAAATTAATTATCAAAATCTGAACAGTTTCAAATCACTGTCATTGTTTTATATATATATATATATATATGTGAACATCCAGAAAAATCTTATGTCCTGGATTGCCTGTGTTTATTATTTATTGCTAATATTATATCCTTCACCACTGCAGAAACAATGGTATATTGACCTGGAGACCAAAGGCAGAATAATGTACTAGTGTCAGAAAGGAAAATTGAATGTGATTTTTTGCTACATCCTTTGAATAAGAGTTTGATAGATTGCCAAGAGAACATACAGTATTCCTGAAGACCTCAGGTAGCTGTCAGAAAAAAAAAGTGACATTTCTAGGTAGATGAAGGAAGGTTGTTCATCTGTAGTTGATCTCTGTTCTCTATTCCCAAGGCTGGTAGAGCTGAGCTATGGGAAGTTATACAACAAACTGAAGTACCAAGCTCTTCTCAGTCTAGCTAATAGAGACACAGTATATAATTGTCTGTCTTCTGCACAATTGATGCTAGTCAGTCTAACAGAAGTAGTGACAAAACTGTTTTAGAATGCATTTAAAACTGTATTATATGCTGCTGCCTTGCCTTTTTGTTGTTTTTTTGTTGTAGCTATGTGTATGAGAGTGAAAACCAAGAAAACTCTAATTAAGAAAATGCTCTTGAAGTAGTTAAATAGTGATTCCAATAACCAAAAATGGTTTAACTATAGTTCTATATTGGCAGCCCTTCTGGAAATGGGAAACTGGACTCTTTTTTTACTTCAATAGCATAAGGAAATTTCCATTAATTGGTAAGATAATTGCATGAGATATTAAACTCCTAAATTATTGCTAAATTTATTTGTAGGTATATTACTATTCTGAAACATAGTCTTTATCACTCTGGAAATCGATCAGTTTTCTAAAGAAATAGAGAGAAAAGAGCATTGAATGCCCTTCTCCTCATCCCTTTAAACCAGCAATTGTAGCTGCTGGCTGTACAGTGTCAAGGAGTGTTATTTCTTATACCACTCTTTCACATTTACACACAGCATTTGATAAAGAGTGTATCTATTTGCAAAAATCCAAAAAGTGTCTATAGTAATCTAATACCAACAATTACTTTACCTATTAAATTATTCTACATAAACTCCCCTTTACAAAATAAATAGAAACAACAACTACAAGAAAAAAAATAAAGGTACCTCCATGGAAAATAAAGACCATTCTTTCATATATGGCAACAGAAATTCTGTTGTGGGAAGAAAAGGGTGGATAGAGGAATCTAAAATACCAACAAACAATCAGACATTATTTAAAAAAAAAAAAAACCAAAAACAAATAGCATGAGAAAAAATAGAAAAATGTATAAAAGAGAGACTGAGAATTCACTGGAAAACAAGACGGAGAAGCAGTTTGGAAACTTCAAGTGGAAACAGCTGAAGCTGTTAGAGAAGATGTAAAAAATCCAGCAGTACAATGTCTATGAAATTTAAGAAATGTATTTTATACATTTAAAAAAAAAAAGACAGTTGAATAAAGAAAATATTAATTGGTAACAAAAATCATGGAACAAAATTCCACAGGGAATATAGGTTTCTGGGAATTGGTATGCTGAATATGAAAAAGGAAGTACAAAGCTAGTATTTTTTTCTCCATCATTTTTACATTCCATGCCCAAAAAGCTCTTCTAAGTTCCACATTTTCACATATAATTCACAGATAAAGCCAACTGCTAACACATTTGATATAAAAAAAAATTAAAAATATGTACCATATTAAGAAATAAAACAGTATAAGGACAACTATAGAGGCTTAATGATTATGGGTTGTTATGTAGTACATGCAAAAAGCTGGGATATTCTTAGATTCCATTTACAATCAGAGAAACACTTTATACAAAATTAATTACTTAGATGAGTACATCACTCTTGCTGACATTGCCCAAATGAAACTTAAGAAAAGAAATGCCCTTCTTTTTTTTGTTTTTTCTCACCCATTATCTCCTATCTACCTACAGGGAAAGAAACAGTTATACCAAAAGCTCAGGAAGAAACAAAAAACAGCAGCCATATCCTGGAATACTATTAAATAAAGGGAAGTCACATATTTTTTGGGCATTCAAAAGCAGCAAAAAAAAAAAAAAAACAACATAGAAATCTTTCTTATGGGTAAGCAAGCTAGCTGGTCCTCTAAAAATAAGTTTACATCACAAAAAGACAATTTGGCATTACACAGATGTGAGTTTTACATGCTCTAATGTTGTAATTAGATACCAAAAATAGTCACTGCAAAGGTAAAAAGGAGCTTCTCTCTCCAGTGGATTTTTCAAGGGTAACAGTCATGTTTAGCTGAAGAGTTAGCATTAAGTCGTTTTAAATTATTTCAGATAGCAAAGTGTGATGGATTTTTCAACACCATCCTGACTGACATACATACATCAAATAATCCATACTTATGAGACTCCATTCCTCTTACTGGCTTGGAGCTCCACAGAGACAATGTCAGAAGACTCCATTAATCCGACAGGTTGTAGCATGTAGGATTTCTTCCAAAAGTGTTCACAATCCAGGTTATTTTTTAAAGAGTAAAACTTTCTCTTTTTCTCTTTCCCATTTTTTCTTCAATTTGAGGCAGTAGAAGAAACTACTTCTCAAATTGAAGAAGTACTACTTTCAAATATTCCTTTTGAATATTATTACTTATATTCAAAATATATTATTTGCAAGTAGTTTATTATTTGCAAGTAGTTTATTATTTGAATGTACTTTCAAATATTCCTTTTACCTTCAGTTACATATTTCATAAGGTTTATTGATATATTTTTCTAAATTAATATTTCTTGTTTAGTGACTCAGCTCCAGTAGCTTTGAAGTAACAGAAATTGATATATTACTATTCCATGAAGACCACAGAAAATGAAGCTTAGACATCTTTTTGGATTAACAGCTGCTGAATAAGTAATTAGCTTATAATTATTTCACTAGCTTTCAGAGGCCTAATTGAAAGATAGTGGGTTTGTTCATGTTTGCATTATGTGTTTGGTTTTGGACAGCTTGTACCTAAACCTTTAACTCAGCACAAGTATGGACTCTTCTTTATTTAGAGCACATAAGGTTAGTCAGATCTTTTCCTTTGTGAAAATATTGTGTTAATAATATCTTGATTAACACCCTGAGTTTTCTAGGGCTTCTTTTTTTTTTTTTAAGTTCTATTTTTTCAAGATGAAATAGAAAATTTCAAACTTTCCTTCAAAATCGTAGAATCCTAGCTGCAGCCCTAGCAATCAACCAGCTTTGGTTATTTCAAGTCCTAGATAAAAGTTAGTTTTCTTTTTCTTTTACTTTTATCCCCAATTTAATAAATAATTACACTATTCGGAGTCTTGACTGCCTGTTAATTTGTTAAGCATTAGAAACTTACCTGGTTGGCTGGAAGAGGTTGCATCAGTTAAATCTGGGGTCACAAAGGAAAATAGACATATGAATAAGAGCTTTTGCAACCTCATTACTGTCTACAGCTTCCTCACAAGGGGAAGCAGAGGGAAAGACACTGATCTCTTCTCTCTGCTGACCACTGACCCAAGAAAATGATGGGTACTTGTGTCAAGGAAGGCCACAACCACCTGAGGGGTTGTTGGGCACTGGAAAAGCCTCCCCAGAGAAGTGGTCACTGCATCAAGCCTGTCAGAATTCCAAAAATATTTGGACGATGCTCTCAAGCACATGGTGTGACACTTGGGGATGTCCTGTGCAGTGCCAGGAGATAAGTTTGATGATCCTTGTGGGTCCCTTCAAACTCAAGATACTGCGTGATTCTACAATTATTAATAGAAGAAATGTCACATTCCTTACAGAGGAGGTACAAACTGTAGTTACAATTTTGTTATGAAGAGAATTTTAAGGACAGCTTAGCAGCACCTGCAATCAAAAGAGCATAGAATTGCTGAACCAGTGCAAGCAGTTCTGGCCAAAAACCTTCCCACCTGGATTAAAGGAGATTAGTCATGTGTTTTATCTACATGGGCTTCACTGGGAAAAAAAAAAAAAAACACTGGAATCCTACCTAGCTGTACAATGAGGATGAACCAAGTATGAAAAGCCAAAAGAAGCTTAGAAGATAAATAGACACCAAAAAAAAAAAAAAAAAAAAAAAAAAAAAATTGGAAGGGGTTTAATTTGGGCAAAAAACATTGGGAAGGGTTTAATGTTGGCAATAGAAACCCCTGAATATTTACTGGGTTAGCATCTGATTTATCTTTTTTTTTTTTTGAAAAATAAAATAGATTGTCAAGACTGTTGCATACCAATGTCTTAAAATAGCAGATTTAATAGGAGTTCACAGAATTTGTAAAAATAAATGTGAAGTCATGATCAGAATACTTTCTTCTGGGACTGTGCATAGCTTATCACTAAACACAAGCTTTAATGGATTTCTTAATGGATAGCATTAACTGAAGCACCACTCACAAAAAGTGAAAACCAGCCACATAACACTAGGTGACTAATCCAGCACCTTACACAGCCAAGGAGATTCATACTAAATGGTCCAAGTAAAGGATTCTAGGCACACTGACTCCCAATATGATACAAAAATTAAAAACCAAACCAGCAAACACAAAACCACAAAAGCTTCTAACAATTTAAAAAAAATGTTATTCAAGGAAAAATGTTTTTGTTTTTATCAACAATAACAATAAAATTCTTAAAAATGGGGGAGGAGGTCTAGTCTTTTTTATGTACAAAAATACTCAATTTTTATATACAAACAAGCAATGCTCCATAACAAAACACTATCAGTCCTTGAAATTTGCATTATAAGAGAGTTTATCATTGCCAGACTACAAACAGATGGGTCACATAAGATCCTCACCTGCTGAAAATATATCAGAACCACTGTGCAGTCAAAGTTGTATTGTCATATCAGGATTTTTAAAAGTTTATCTAAGTGAAGCTTTGCTTAGATAACGTGCAAGATGAGCTGTGCTCTGCTATGCTGTCTTTTACTCTAAATGTGAGTGATTAACTGTAGAGATGATTTAAGACTCCTTGATTTTTGAAAAAATGCTGAAGATGATAATTAGAAAGCATTCTTATATTCATAAATTGGTACAGGAAATTCTTAAACACTACAAACCAATGGATTTGGTACCCTGTTGACCAAAGACATTTTATTAAAGAGAGTTAAATGAGTTATGAAACAGATCTTTCTTGAACAAAAAGGGTTCTGAAAAGTTTGCAAACAAGACTGAAAAAGTTCTTAATCTGCAAACAGCACTGCATGTGCACAGGCTACAATGAGCAGATAATCTAAACACAACATTAAAACAAGATTAAGGGATTCAGTGCCATCCTCAGCTGGCATAAAAAACTATTTTGCCTATGATGAGCAGGGGTATGGGAACTGCAGGATAAGAGAAATGAAATGACATAACTAATGACTCAAGAAATATTTTTGCAACTATACCCAAATGATTTGCACAGAGAGTGACTGTCAGAAGCACAACACAGTAACAACACAATTAGTCAGATAAAATCCAGCTACTGTTTCTGTAAATATAATTGTACACACAGTCATGCTAGCCATTACCTGCTGTGAAAGGAACAACTGTGAAACACAGAGAGATGATTCATTAATCTGACTCACGTCTTTCTCTGTTCCTCAAACAGAGGAAACTATCTACATTTATATCTGAGGTCCATGTTCTAGTCAAGGGTAATAGAGGTATGCAAGGCAGTGCAAAGGTCCCTTGATATTCCCAGAGCAGCAGAGGCTTTTCTTCTATGCTATTTCTCTTCCCAAGGAACTTGCTAGCAGAATAAAGATCTCATTGATTTCTTGAGTCATTCCTCCCATATATTAAGGTCAGGTCGCCCAATCAGGGAACAATGCAAATACATGAGACACTGATGAGCAATTGCTTAGTTTAAATAGAAAGAACTTGCAATAACCCACTTGTGTCTAGTCCACATGTACTGTTTGTCCTAACAAATTATTTCTCAAAACTGAATAAGAGCAAGAGCTCCTCTGAGCAGTGTGGTAACATCCCATTGACTAGCAAAAAATAAATAAATGGAAGAGAGCTCTAATACAGATGTTTGAGGCTTCAGAAGCAGTTAAAGACATTTACCTCTTGTTCTTTGCTAGCAGTTCAGCACTGCAATTTAAAAACCTTAAAATCATGTACACAATAACAATATTGTTACAGAAATCTTAATAATACATAATATACAGTATTTATATATTTTTTGGGTTTCTTAGAAAAACTAAGACAAATAAGGAAATGTAATTATAGGCAGTGATTATCACATCACACTTTAACTCAGATGTCCTTAAGTCTTTGATTACTCCTGTGACATTTCTTCAGCCAAACATAATAGAATCAGTGTTAGCCACACAACCTTGCTAGTCTGATGTCTCCGCATAGATATGCATATTGTATGTGTGTACCTATGTGAATAAAATTTCTACAAGCTCCCATCTTTCAGTAGTTACACTGCTCTGTTTAAATTTCTGACTAAATCTTCCCTGATTAATTAATTTTTCCCAGTTTTTCCATTTCCAGTACTCAAAGCTATGGACAGGAAAAAAAAATACTCCAGAACCAAAATCCTCAATCATTAAAAACTGTTTATAGGCACTATCAAGAAGAACTTTACTCTGAGGGTGACCAAGCACTGGAATGAATTGCTGTGGAGTCTGTGTACTCTCCCTCCCTGGAGATATTCAAGAACCATCTGGAGAAAATCCTGTGCAGTGTGCCCTGGGATGACCCTGCTTGAGCTGGGAGGCTGAACCAGATGATCCACTGTGCTTCCTTCCAACCTGGCCCAGTCTGTGGTTCTTTAATCTTGCATTTTTTCTATCAGAAAGAGAAAATTCTCTTGTATGCATGCTCCTTGTGTTGTATACATATATGCATACTTTTTTTCTTTCTTTAAGGGGAGGGGAATCCATAAACAGGATGAGTGGAATGTCTTTTCTGTCTTGAGAAACTGTGCATTACACAACATGGTATTTGAAAAACAGGTAAAAATAACTATGAAAATGACAGTGTACTTGTTAAATAACAATGTTCAGTTATTTATCAGTATATTATCTGTGGAATAATCAGTATAATTTCTGTGGAAATTATTTATCAGTATAATATCTGTGGAAGTCAATATTGACTTGAGGAAGACAGTGACATTTTCTTGTGTTTGTCTGACTGTTTGATACCTTGTTTTTTCTAACATTTATGCATATCATCACGTTTATTCAAAAGAAGGCAAAAAACAAAAACAACAGCAAAAAATTCAACTCTTTCAATTTTGATTCATGTGACATTCTTTGAACACATAATATTTCATTAAATTAATTAATTAATGCTGTTATATTAATCTTTAACAAATTAGTTTTGTGCTAATACTAAAACACACAAAGTCATGTTCATTCTCACTCATCTTTTCAGAGCAGAAAGACTTATTTCCATGCTTTTGTTTCAGATTGTTCTTTACTGTTTTTCATAAGCTTCTTTTCTGAGGCAGAGCCTGTTCTTCATTCCAGCCAAGGTAGGATTTCATAACTTTTATGTTACTCCTCCATTTTAATTTTTTTGTCTAGGTATAAGTCACCTCAGTTCTTCCTTAAAAAGTTCTCTGTTATTCTAGAAAAGTTATTTTTAGTTTAAACCAAAGTCAGACCTTACTAATGGTCTTAAGTTTAATCTGAGTTTCATACAGTGGACCATTTTCACAAAGTATTTAAGACTTAAATAGCAAACTGTTAGATATACTAATCCCACTGATGGCCACAGACTTTGTGTATGCAACTTTATTTCATGCTTGTGAAAATTTTAGCTTTCATTCTTGTCCTGACAACTTCACAAGAACATGTAAACAGGTAGATAAACAGAGATTTAATGTTCAAGCCATAACACCAGCAAATCCTCAGAAACAGAAGGGGAAGGAGAATCTAGGTTAATCAGTAGGATCATGTCTTAGGTTCTGACTGAGCAAACAAAAAAATAGTTACTTAACTTTAGGCCTATTAAAGAAAAGCTCATTCACATTAATTGGCTTATCTGACTAAAACTTAGCTTAAAACAGAACATTTTAAATATCACATTATTGATCGTTTATGGTGCTAGAAAAACAGCTTCTATACACAGATAATATTATATGTATAAATTCACCAGGAAAGCTTAAGAATGCAGAATTCAAGTTTCAAAATATGTTTTTATTCCATTATCACAATAGTAGTCTAATGACAAGTGAAACCTTGTAAGATCATTTTGATATTGTTATTAAATGCATGGTATTGTTCATAAAGCTACGGTATGATACATGAGACGTTCTACTGTGGGTTGAAGACGTTCAAGAAATCATTCACCATGTGCTTAACAGGAAAAAATTGGAGTCTTGGCATTCAGAGACAGCCTCGAACTGTGACTTGCATGTTTTCTGGAGTTAGCTTTGTTTCTTCAAGTGAGAAGGATGAGGGTTTAGTGATGTCAAGCATTGCTAAAAGAGCACCAGAAAAAGAACTGAAGGACTAGCAAAATTGCTCTCTCACTTTAAGATGGAAAGCATTTCACAGCAAGGATCCATATCTGAGCAAGGACTCGTATCTCATTCCTGTTTTGAGTCTTACTTGACAGTTCTTACACTGTATTCAGAGTACTCTATTCAAGCAAGTAATGGAAATGGTAGACTAAGATACCTAAATAAACATGAAAATGAACTTTGAACAAGTTGTAATGAGTTATATCCTATTTATGAAAGTAGTCGTTCAGCAGAGTTACTAGAGAAAGAATAATTTAAGGAGAGATAGAACAATGAAAAAGAAATTTTAAAGTGCAACAGCTTCCAGGTTCAGTTTCTATTTTTTTTTTTTTTAATGAGGCTTGGAATATATAATATGAAAACAATGAAGACAAATAATTACTAAAATTGTGCACCTATAATTTCATCTGTAACCTGCTACTTTTGATTAAAGTTAATAAATATTTCACTGTTAAGAGTACATGATTTTCCCCATATTCTAACATAGAGCTACTGTTACAAGATATGGATTAGGCTGTGAGACTACTAGCAAAACTTCATCAGCCTTTGAGAATAAAAAGGATTCAGTTATCAACAAGCAACAATCTTCATCAGAAGAGAGATCATTATCAAAAAAAAAAAAAAAAGAAAAACAAACAAGCCAAAAACTATCCACAGTGATTAGAAAAGCTTAAAAAGCTAATAAAAGTTCATAATCCCGATCTGATGCAGAATTAATAGCATTAAGGAAGATTTAAACCTCTTTCTTCTTCATGGAGAAATTGTTTGCACAGGAGGCTAAGGCAATTTAGCAAGTAGGAGACTAAGGGGCCACTTTTTAACCCCGGCTGATCTTTAACCTCAGGTGATGGCTGATGGAATAAGAGCTTGTACAGCAACCATCTTGCATCCCAAACCCCATCCTATATTGGAAAAACAGCTGTGAAATATTTCGTTTGTTTGTTTTCTGAGGTGACATCACTTTTCAAGGAGCAGAACAGAGCTGCATTTTTTTTCATGGTTATGAAATCACCTCCTACACACCATCCTCACTATCATCATCATCATGCAGCTTGCTGTATATATAAAACTTGAATAAAAATTTTGCTTCTAAAACTCTGAATTGTGAGGTGCTGACTTTATTTGGTTTGTACACATCTTGAGATTGAACAGTCTGTAAAAGATACCTGTGTCAGATTTAAGCAACACTGACAGGTGTTAAGCACTTGTGTCTGCCCCTTGCATGAAAATGAAGGGCTCTTATATGATTATTGCAATATTGCAGATTTAGGTATGAGAAGGAAAAGAGACACATGAAAAGATACACACACTGAACAAAATACCCAGTAAAGAATGTCATACTCAGTGCTTAATCCAAAGGTAATGAAAATAAATAATACTGAAAAACTAAAACAATTCTGAATTAACTGATGACTCATTAGAGTAATAATATGTAGTAATAATAATAATAATAATAATAATGTAGTAATAATAATAATAATGTATTATTTCCCCTAAATAACAGAAAGCAAAAAAGGCAGTCATCTGTTTTACTATTCCAAAGAGTCAAATACTCTGTTTTGTAATCTGGAGAACCTATTTCTATAGGATCTATTCTATAGGTTCTATTTCTATAGGTTTCTATTTCTATAAGGTATGAAATGTATAAAATAGTGAGTTTTAAGTTTTCTAGATTACACGAGCTTTTGTAGGAATTTACCTAACACTTTCTACCACATTTCATGAAAACAGGTATTCTTGACTTCCGTTAATTATACAAATAGAGAGAAAATAGTAAAAAGGAGTTCAATGTTGTACTGCGCTACAAACATTACTCTTGGAAAACACTGGAGAAAGGACTGAAATTCATTAAACTGCAGTCTTATCTTCTACAAATGTTTTCATCATCAATTACATTTATCAGTTTGGACTCCAAATTTTAAATTAATAAAAAAGTGTGTTGTGTGGTTGTTTTTTTAGATTCTATATTTCAAAAGCTGAGTTTATATTTTCTTTAGAAACATAAAAAGCCCAGTTGAATTACATAATGTATATATAATTAAAAAGAAAATGGGAAAAAATAAAACAAAGAGGAAAAATGTAATCAGAAACTCAAAATACTTCCAACATAACTTCTTGATGTTTACATGTCCAGTTATTTTGTCTGTAAACAGGAAATACGTATCAGAACAATTCTTTTTCTGAACAGCATCTCTCCAGCTCTGAAAGCAAAGAACAGACCTTGGGGTCCACAACATGACCAGGCATTTGGGTTAAAGGCCAGCCCTTCCTGCATTGTGCTCAGATACTGCATCTACACTCATACACGTGTAAGCCAGTTTTATAGGAACTGATCCCAGTGTATTTGCACTATGCCAGGGATTTTGCCAGCCAGGGACATCTCCCTCTGTACAAAAAGGTCAAGAACACACCAATGTATTATCAAGAGGCAGAGTTCAACCCAGTTCATTTCAGCATGTATTCAAACAAATGTCTGAGAAATATGGCCTGCTATGAGAAAACCAGAGTTTTAATGCATGAACAAGGACATTTGTTATGTAGTTTTCCCATTTAAAAGAGATTATTAAAGGATAATTATATGCTACATATACACTGTAAGATGCCCTTAACATACCTTGGATAGAAAATCATTCAAATATGCCATATTCATAGACTACTGAAAACAACAATTAATTATTTTAACTAACAGATGAAAACAAATGCAAAGAACTGATATGTCTCAATAATATTTGGTCCTAAACACTGGGTAGCCATAATTTCTTCTAGTAAATATGCTATTAATTTTTACCATACCCTTTCAAATCTTTTGCCTTATATATACATGAAATAAAGCAAATTTTCTACTGTCAGTAACTAAATGTTACCAAAAACTCAATTATATAGCTAAACATAACAATCTTGTGGATTATAGTGGGTTTTTTCCTCCCTTTCATCTTCTGCCCTTCACTATTTTTATTATGTGGACTGTAATAAATCAAAATATTTTTTAATGCAATCTAGTTATATACATACACTATCTTATTCTAAGCACAGGCTTTCTAAATACAGGGGAAAATCTCTCTGCATTTCCAAAATTTGCTTTCTGCTGCACATCTATTTTCTCTTGATAGCAAAAAAAAAAACCCCAAAACACAACACCACCTCTTCATAAGCAATATTTTTGAATAAAGAAGTTATAGACAGGTGGAGTTCCATCTCATCTACTACAGCTGCTTTTAGCAATAGTGTTATGAAAGTAATGCACTAGAGACCACACTCTTTCTAATTTATTTTTTACTGCATTTTCACTAGGGAGATAGGAAATGGGACTCTAGGGAAGCTGACTACACATGCTAGTGGTAAGACACAACCTACAAGATGCGAACTGTTTGATATGTACGAAAATAAATTACTGAAAGCAAACAATTTATGGGACAGTTCTACTTCTATTTCAACACTCAACCATAAAATCCAATGCTTCAAAAATTTACATGTCAAAATACCATGAGCCACCAGAATAACATCAACACACAAAAAATCCAGCTCATTTTAGTTTATCAGTATTTCTTAAATAAACACAGTAACAGCTATGTACTGCTGATGTCAATATACTCCCACTCTGCACAATTACAGACCATCAGAACAACTGTTCATCACTGACTGAACACTCTCAGTAATCATGAACCTTCTCATATGCACAGACAAGGCCTCCAACAGCTAATGTCAAAGTAATCAGTCTTTGTCCCTGACACAAACTCACTCATACGTGCTGTGTCCTGAAAAATAGCCTTTAGGGAAATACAGGAGAAAATATTCTACAGGCCCATAACACAAGTACTTTGTAGCATCTCTTCAACTGAATTCTTTAATAAGAGCAGAATTAGTGCCAAGTGCGTAGGAAAACCCTTAGATAGCAGCCCCTCTGATCCTGCTAAGCAAGGCAGGAATTCTACAAGTAACCTAGGATCAGAATCTTGTTTCTGAAAATAAGATCATCAGCTATTTACTGCTCACAAAATTCTGGTAAAGGGATTATAAACCTTGCAATCTTCATCATTCTCTCCAACATCTCACTTGCAATCTTTTGGTTTCACTTCTATGGTACTTGCAATTCAGTGACTGCCGTGTACAACACAGCCTTGACATTGATTACTAATACAGTATTGCAGCTACATCCCCATGGCAACTTGCTTTCAGATAATTTCTCAAGCCATATTTCTACCAGCCACAGGAGATGTCCTATAATATCACAGTCATTCCTAAAATATGTAATATTTATTAAAAAAAAAAAAAACAAACCGCACCACTTATTGTTCCATTAAAATCCCACAACCCTTCTAGCTTGTGTAATTTATCAATTTTCTCACTTTTTCAGTTCCACCCTTCCTCTCTAGCAAACCAGTATTCATTACTCAGGAGCTGAAGTTAGCTTTCATCCAAAACCCAAGGAGACAGCAGAGGAAGGTGTGCAATCCCTCAGAGGCAGAAGTATTGAAACTAAATTTTGTGGATGGAAGAAGTTTGCAGCTAGGCAAAACAGAGGATTTCCTTCAACACTCCGAAACGGTCAAATTTGTGGTCCACTTCCTCTGGTTTTCCTCTCATTTCCTGCCATCTCAATTCAATCTAGTTCGCTTAATGGACAGAAAACCCTTCATCTTTTTTAGCTGAATCAGTCTTTCTCTGGCTATTGTGCTGCATATGACTTCCCAAGGAAATAAATGAGTATCAGACATGGTACAAAAATGAGAGAGAAAACATAGCTGAGAGCCATACTTGTACTAACAGTGAACAAGAAGATTGATTTGAATGGGTCTAATCTGCTTCCTAGGTACATCCACATTAAAAAAAAAAAAATACTCTATGCTCTTTCCAGCTAGTCCTATTCCACTAAAACATGGCTCTGTTCTTTTAATTTCCTACATGCTGTTTGTTACTCTAAAAGGATCAATATTCTGTGTATTCAAAAATATGCAGGGAGCAGTTTGTTCCACTGGCAGGGAGGTCTTATGGCATTCTCCTTCTCTACACTTGTGTATAAACAAAATACACTAGAGTATATTAAAGCCATGCTCACATTTCCTCAGCTAACAAAAGTACAGCCTAGTACTATGACCTTCTGTCTCAGCTGCTCTAAAATTTTCAATTACAAGAAAAATAAAAATTTCATTTTAAACTAATTTGTTCAATAATCAATTTTTTATTGTATTATATACTGAGTGTAAAGTTTAAATAATTTTTCTTGCGTTACAGTCCTCAAACAACAGCTTAAGTGCATAATACAGTCACAAATATGTTTAAACACTTCTAAGGCCGAGCTTCATACTTTAGTGTTAATTAGGATAGCTCAGCTTCTCACATCCAAATCTATCCTGTAATATTCATTATTATATAGTGCTTTTTGCTTCAGAGAAATTTTCTGCTGTGGAGAAATTGAAAGCAGTTAACACCTGCATTTTGAAATTGAAATTTTAATTTGACATGAATCAAAAAAGCATTAAAATTAACAGACAAGCATGCTGCAAACAAAGCTGACAGTCATTTTTAGTATAAAACAGAGCAGCGTTTTTAATGGCATGCAAATACTGTTGACAGGCATGTCTTTATTCAATTAGTTCCTAGTTTCCCAGGGCAGAGTAGTGTGCACACATCCAAACTGCATTTTCTAATTTTAGAGGCTTTGTATATTGAATATTTCAAACTACTTAGTATCCAAATCAATTTAACAGAATGCCACTTAAGGTACTTTTCAGTTTTGGTTTTCAATTATTTATGTTGTATACCTCAACTCTGCTCATGACCTGATCCATAATTACATCCAAGCAGATCTCTTGGCCTTCTTTTTGATGTATTTCAGAGGAGTTATACTTCTATGTGTGCACATTTTTGTATGCCTCTCAGTATTATAAAAGTTTCATGCCAATCCATCTGCATATCCTAATTACTTCTATGGCTAAAATAGCAGGTAAAACTGGCACTTACTGTTCAATGGTTACAGGGCACTTCTCCACTCCTCCTTTTCCAAACGATTTGCCAAATCAAACCTACTGCCTCTTTAGCTGCTGGGAAACAAAAACAAAAAACCCACACACACGTCAGAATTCAAGGAACTGAGGGAGAGGGCATTTTACTAAAAAAATCTCTCAGGGAATGGAAAGAGCAGTGTAACAGTGGTATTAACATCAACTTTTTCTCCTAACAGCTAACAAGAATGTTAGAACAAAAAATCCCTTCTCAGGAGTGATGTGGTGGGACACAGAGTTAACATCTTTAGACAACAAGAACCAAAAAAACCCCACAACAATTATATTGAAAATATAAAAATAAACATAAAACTATCTCAATTGTTTGTCTTTATACCAAACTGTGAACCGTCAATAACTCAGCAATTAATTATATTCTTTCTGATGCATTCTCCACTGGTCAACTGTATTAAAGGATTAGCCAAGGTTTTTCTACCACCATTTTACTATTTTTTTTGGTTTGTTTTTTTTTTTGCAAATGCAAATGTTTACACCTTCACACAGAATTAGGCTTCTTTGAAAACACTTTTACTTTGTTTGTTTTTTCATATAAAACTTGAAAATTTCCACTGCAGAAAATGCAATTAAAAAAAAGGCAATTGTAAGAAACACATTTTCTGAAGTACCTGAAAGCTGCTGATTGCTTAGCATTCCCCAGAGGTTTCAGTAAGCAATGCAGTGCTAACATTGGCTATTCAACAGAGTTATTAATAGCTGTGATTCTAGCACAAATAAAATGTGCTGGTATTATTCCTATAACACTAGTGTGATGAAGCACCTACAATTTACAGTAAGCCTTATTTACAACACACCAGATAGCATCTTAAAAAAATTAAAGTTTAAATAGTTGTTTCACACACAATATATGTTAGACATGCCCCTGTGTTGAGCACAATTCTGTTTCACAAGGTATGTAAAATGCATCATGACTAAAACATGAAACTAGAACAGTTTGCTTTCTAAAAGTCAGTATCATTCTCAGACCTCTTGTCAAGACCACACCAGCTACAAAATGTTCTTCTATTCACAGCACCTGGTGGTCATACAGACAGACAACATGAAGACCCCTGTTGCACTACACAATCACTCCTTACACCCTGCAAGGAGGCAGCCCCTGCACTGCATAGGTGGAAATGTATTAAAAAACGTATTTTTGAAGAGAAACCTTCCCTGGATGAAAATGGCTATTATTTCCATGTTACAAGCAGAAAAATAAGGCCAAATTTCATGGGGTAAAATCTACATGCAAGCAGCAGTCAGACAAAATGAGGTCTGAACCTCTACTCACTCTACTTGAGTAACTTTGTACAGGACAGAAAAAGAGATGAGCTGCTACCACCTTCACATCCTTGCAAGGCAACAATTAAATTTTTATCAAGAAAATATTTTTTTATTTATTTTTCATTGGCAGTAATATTTTTTTTTAACTTTCTGTTATTCACATTTGTATTCTTGCACTGCAGGAAACCTGAATTTAGATAAGAGATCCTGTAAAAAAAAAATAAAAAATAAAGCCTCTTTTCTGAAGATAGAGTACTTAATCAAGTGCTTAATTAATTTGCCTTCCTCACCTATTTCAATTTAATATTATAATTCACATCTCCAGAATGACACCTGCCAGTACAGCTGTTTTACTTGTCATTTTTGTGTATGCTCAAGTCCTGCAAAATGAAAACAGAGTTGAAGTCGGGACAAAATGGAGGGGCAGAAGCCAGGACATTATTGGAGTTGTCCCATGCTCTGATTCCCAAGGCTGCTCCAGGAAAACTAAAATATTATTGCTATAATATTGCAGAAGAGACCTGGGGAAAAAAGTCAAAGAATGGAAAGGGTGAAATACTTTTGTGTCTTCTTTTTTCAGAACACCTAGAGAGAAAAAGGCAAAGGAATTTGCAAATCACCAACAGAAAAACAGAAGAGGCAAAGTAAGGTGGGCTACCGACCAGCTTTGCCATGAGATCACAGGGAAAAGCACAAGTGAGATATGCTGCAAGACTCCTGTCTTCTAACGTACATAACATAGGGTGATTATAAGAAACGTGGTGACAAGTCTTTTACTAGGGCTTGTTGATATCAGAAAAGAGATGGTGATTTTAAACTAAAATAAGGGAAATTTAGACTGGATGCAAGAAGCTTTTTACAATGATGTGGTGAAACACTGGAGCAGGTTGTTCAGAGAGGTTGTGGATGTCCTACCCCTGGAAACATTTAAGGTCAGGTTGGATAGGACTCTGAGCAACCTGATTTAGTTGAAGATGTCCCTGCTCATTGCATGGAAGTTGGATTAGATGACCTTTAAAGATCCTTTCTAACCCAATCATTCTATGATTTTGTGATTCCATGATCTCTGTGGAAGCAACTGTTTACCCTTAAGGGAAACTTTGGTAATGAACTGGTTCAGGAAATGAAATAAAAAAATGTTATCAGAAGAGCTATCAAGAAGATCAGTAGCACGTGAAGCAGTAGGACATTACAGCAGCTCAATGGACTCAGAAGGACAAGACAAATTATTTAAATGATAAACTGTAAAAGAACAATCTGAAAAGGCTCTCTTCAGCATTTTGGTATTTTCTTCTTGTTTTATATCACCAAATGATAAAAGCAGAGTGGGCTAAGCAATCTACCCAATAGAACCAAGCTCTTAACACTCAATCTCCAGTGGCTGGACCTCAGCCACCTACACGTCTGCCACCTTCTGTATTCCAAATAGTGTTGTGTATCTTTTGCAGTAAGAGGGCCTGAATGAAGGTTCGTAAACCATTTTTAAACTGCATAACCTGCTTTTCTTTCAGCTTTTAAGTAGAAAATACTATAAGGTTCATTTGGCAAATTATTTTTTAAAAAACAATTTAATATTGGAAAATTAGTAATAATGAAAATACATTATGTATGTATGTTCTTGAGCTGTAGTAAAATAAAACATGCCTCATTCCATCCTCGTTGCACTGTAACTATGCTTATTTCAATCAAATAGAGAAACATTTACCTTCTCACAGTGACAGCAAGAGATGTGAGTTCATAACTCTGTTTACAAACATTAGGGTAATTCCTGCAGGTTTTTTGGGTTGAGGTCAGTGATTTATCTGCTTTTTCTAAAATGACAATGTGGTCCACAATTTCTGCTAGACACTATTGCAGCATCAAGCATCGTCTGTCTGGTTTTTAGAATAACCCACTAACTTTGCTTATTTCTGTCTGGTCTCCAGCTTGCCTTCCTCATCCTGCATCCTTTCTTTGTTGTGTGAAAGTTTACTGATATTATAATCAAGACTAGAAACTTACCTTCCAGAAATGACTTAGCTTTACCAGTGCATATTTTATTTTTGGGCAGAAATAAAAATCTTATTAAGTGATTTCAGATACCACTTACTTTATTTGAAAACATCCATGGGTTATGTCTCTTAGAAGATGCTGAATGCTCTGTATTCCTACAGATGCCTTTCATAATCTTGCAATTTGTGTAATTCTTAATGAAGAATATAGTTAGTATGAACTGTCCATCTGCTTTGTATCATTATTAATATTTTCTCAGTTGTTCTGTTGAAAATTACAGTGTAGAATCACAAATCCAGTTACAATACACCTAATTATGATCTCTGCTAACAGAATGATCCTCTGGAAGCCTAAAATGTTTATAAAATTTGGGTACAGGAGAAAGGAAAACAACTTAACTAGTGTTTGCTAAGGAAAGCCTGCTTATATATTCATCAGTCCTGCCAGTGACTGACAGAGGTAACTTTTAGGAAACAACTTCTGGAACCAAATTAAACTGCTGAAATGCTGTTTCTGAAAGGGTTATTTAAATTATTTCTTAAGTCATGTCTCCCACTATACAAAAGTTATTATCACTAGGGAGAAACAAACACTATGTGTTTATTCCTTTCACTTATGAATAAAGAAAATAAACAAGGGTCTGAAACAATTCAGTACATCTTTTGACCAAGTGCTGGACAAAACAGGGTGCAATCAAAGCCTTGACTTGAACTGTGACAGGCTTTGTTCCTTGAGTGGCTCCAGTAATTGCAGTGGGTTTACTGGAGAAACAGGCTAAAGCTCACTGTACAGAGCAGAACACACAGCACTAAATTTTGTGGTCTGCTACACACCCCTGAGCAGAGCAAGGAGTTATAGTTTAACTCATATTCCAATTGCACCAACAAAAAAAGCTCCTGGCAGATCAAGAAAAGAAGTAAAGTTCAACACTACCTTTTGTGTCTTGAAGAAAATACAAGATAGAGATAACAATTTAAAATAATATGACATACATTATCAAGTAAGTTTGAAGTGAGCAAGACAACGTTTTTCATTTTTCTCTAATTCTTGCCTGAGATACAGCAGAGTAAGACCACTAAGATCATTTTCTTTTAGCAAAGCTTAGGGTTGGAAGCTTTCAGGTCTCTGTTAGGTGCATACATCCCCCAGTGCGATGTTCTTGTTTCTATACTTAGCTGGAATCCCACTGAGCAAATGGATTGCATGTGCAAGAGCAGAACAAAATCAGACTTTTAGTGTGACAATTTTTCTCCCTACACTGGCTGGGAGAAAAGAAAGAAGATTTGAAGTATAAAAGAATAAATAGAAATCATTTCAGGGAATATATTTACCAGGCAAACATGCAGCAGGTTTTAGAAAGCCATTATCTAAAGTTTACACATGATCAACATTAACTATACACTTACGCTACATAAAACCATTAAATGTCAAGAAGTGCAGGAAATAAACAAGTCACTTACAAGCTAAGTCACTTAACTCTCTTTTCAGTGTAGTTTAATCACCGTGAAAACAGAACAAATAAAATTAGCTACCATCTGACATCAGTATTTTTAAATTCTCAGAGCAAGGGAAAAAAACCAAAGTACATTGATGTAAAGTGCACTGTAACCTCCCAAACCTTCAGGCTGTTTTTGCATTCCATGCACAGGAATCTTTAAATCCAATGGCACTTTGGTGCCTTATGCTATGACACTGAGACATGAACACATGGTGTAGGCAGATTTCTAACTCCGTGGATACAACGCCCACATGGCCTGGAAAACCTGTGATTTACAACACTGTAATAGAAATTAAGGAAATGGTCTACAAAAAACTTTCTATGAAACGACTCAAACCAAACATATTTCTGACTAAGTATTTTGCCTTGAGGTACTCAATGACTTCTGCAGCTCTGTCTTTTTTGGAAAACTAGTCTTCAGGAATCACAGGCCTCTTTTTCAAATGGTAAAGTCTGGAGTAAGGAAGACATTGGTGGAGGCGAAATTAAGGAAATTTTAAATAATCGGAACATACAAAAGCCCATGAAGCCTGATAGAAAGCACCCACAAGTACGGTGGGATCTGACTGATGTTATTGTGTGGCAACCAGAAGAGATTCTTGAAGTCTGAAAGAAAGCAAATATCACTCCAAAATTCAAGAGGGACAAGGGGAAAGATCCAGGAATCCATAGGCTGATCAACCTCACCTACACCACTGGAATGGTGATGGAGCATCTAATACTGGAACATATTTTGAGAAACATGAAAGACAAGAAAACTATCAGGAGCAGTCAGCATGGATTTCTGAAGTGGAAATTGTGGTTAATCAACCTGATTCCCTTTAATAATGAGGAGGCCAGCTTGGTGGCTGAGGGGGGAGCAGCTGAGGGGGATGAGCCTCCCTCATCCTCATCAGGGAGGCTTTTGACACTGCTGTAACATGTTCACAGACAAACTGATGAAGTATGGGTTATGTAAGTGCAGTGAGGTGGATTGAAAACTGGTTGATGGGCCAGGCAGAGACGGTTGTGGTAAGCAGCACAAGTCCAGCTGGAAGCCAGTGCTGTACCCCAGGTGCCGATAATGGGGCCACAGTACTATTTAGATCTTCATAAATGACCTGAAAAATGGGACATGGTCCACTCTTCTGGGGATTGCAGATGGTATAAAACCAGTGGTGGGTGGGGGGAGTGAGAGATGAACCAGATGGTTGTACTGCCACTCAGTAGCATGTCAACAGGCAGGAGAAATGGATAGAGAGTAATGTCAGGAATTTCAGCACGAAAAAACACCAAGTCCTGCAACTGGGACGAATATGTTCATGCAAATGACAGATCATTCACAGAAAAAATATTTAACGCCCAATTCCCTTAGATAGGTGCATAGAAGTATGGTGTATGCTAGAAGTATGCTAGATGGTCTCTTGTACAGTCAACAGTTATCATGCTTGAATTCAAACACAAGAAAGTAATCTCCGTTTCTGATGTTCTGTGAGGGATTTTTGTTACATATCAAAAATTTTCAAGTGACTAAAATCCCTCTGGCAATGCATGCTAATGAATATAATGATTCATGTAATGACATGACTTAACTTTACCCTTCCAGAGCTGCTGCTCTGTCTACAGACCAAACATATGCATTCTCTTGATACAGAAATTGTAAACTAAATGTGCAGCCTAGCAGGGAATTCCAGGGACTTGTCCACAGGTAAAATCTTCTATATAGCTCTGATGATGCAAACCCTTAGTGTAAAACAGACTATATGGCTGAACTGAATGATTTCTCTATATTATAGATTTTAGATTTTGACCTTCAAGAAAATGTTGTACCAAGAAGGGGATAGGTGAACAGTTCTGATAGTAACAGTACAATTAGACAGTAATACAATCAAAATTATTCAATTTCTCTGTGTATGTTCTTCAGAATTAAACATCCTAACACAGTTCAGGCAGGCATTCTCAGCAGTAATGCCAATAAATAAGCACAAACTGGTAATTTCTTTATCAACTTTTTTACACATTTTCATACATCATGAACACTTGATGCTGTTTCTTGTGCTCCTGTTAGTTTACTTTCACATTATGTCTAGATAGGGGTGATCTCAGCATGTAATACAGCTGGTCCCAATGAAATGTTATCACACAGTTATTCTACAGAGATCTTTGCAACACACAGTTTTAAAGTACGGATTGTTATATAGTGTTAACTCATATGCAAAGAAATGCAAGAGGCCACCAAGTGAGCTTTGTAAATTACCTTACAAAACCTTTTGAGCAAGTGTAATTTGAGGTTTAATACAAGCATAAATAGTGTAAGATTGACTGCCATTTTGACAGCATATATATAATTCAGCTCAAGGAGTGAGGAACAAATAATTTGATGCAAGGCTTGTGTAGAAAGGATAACTGCAACGCCTCGCACTTTAGCCTAAAAATGTTTTAAACTGTGTGGACTAGACTGTTTTGAATGCTATAGACAGATGCTAGCACTTGAATTTTACCTTAACTTTGCCTTAGTTGAGTTTGATTAGCGAGCACTGGGTAACAAACTAGCCCTTACCTAAGTGTATCTAAAGTCCACAAACTGGATCCTGGAACAGCCTAACAAGAACCCCAGACAGATTTCTTCCTCATTCTCTAGGGCTGCAGTGAGGATGGATACAGAAAATTGATACTACAGGGCCAATGGAAACAGAAGCATCTCCTGGTGGCTGCTGTTGACCTTGCAGAATCTCTGGGACACAGTAAGAGTTTCTGGTACACACTTAAGCCTCTAGCTTTATAGAAGTAAACTGCAATGGATTTTCCACTGAGGTTTGACATCTAGATGTTTTAGAGCAAATAATAGGATTATAAATGGCAGTAAAGGCTTAAATCTGATGCAGATATTATTCTTTTACCCTAATCTGTACTTTCCCTAAAACAAGATTTACTTCAAAGAATTCAGAAAAAGGTAAGCAAAGACTTATTAATGGATGTAGTCAAAGCTGGCTTTCTAAATTTCTTTCAATCTCAAGTGCACAATTGTTATGTTGAGAGAAGCATTTCTACAAAAAATGTCAATCTGATACACAAAAATTAAATAATTTTTTTCTATATAGCAGGAAAAAAATCCTTTTAAAAATGTTCTGCAAAGTGGTGTAAAGTTTTCAAAGATCTTTGTGTAAATCCACGAACTGTATACTTACAATCTCAAAGTTCTTACATCCTATTTTCACAAAGGCTGCGATGCAGAAAGAAAGGACTACTCATATCAATTCAGGCTTGAATAATCAGGGGACAGGCTCTAAAATAATTTAAGATTATTTTAATAAAGATCACTTAGATAATAACTAAATAACATTATATAAGGTAGAGCTAAAAAATGCTTTCCTGTTGCTAGAAAAGACCATCTGCAAGGATAGTTGACTCACAAGGGTGGCTAACTGGGATAGCTAACTAAACACAATTAGTCATTAAAGAGGTTAAGTTGTCTTAGTCCTGCTGTCTTATTTTTCCTTATTATTTTATACTGTTGCACATTTTTCCACCAAACAGCAATCTTCATTAATTTTCCAGTGTTTTCCATGTAGTCCTAAAATCACATGAAAAATAAAGATCTGCAAGGAAGATTGTTCAGTGACTTGACATGGTGCTCTTCAATGGCTGTCACCATTCTAATTTTGAGGATGTGGAAATAGCTCTCATTTTTGTGTTAGGAAACTGCCATTTCGAACAACAGATGAGATTCCTTGTATATTCACTGTATTGCTTCCCTTTTCTTTGCTACAGTCATGACACATCCTGTTCCTATTTAAACAGCGTGCAAGTCAGATGGAGGAGTCTGGTAATGAGTTTTCTTTTTAGCTGAACATAAAGTTGCAGTTGGGATGCAAACAAGGTATCAATTTGAATGTGCAACTTGGAAGTTAACCTATCCTCCCTCATAGCATATATTCCAACACAGAGACAGCTTTCAGAAAAAGCAAATGCTTTTGCCTCAAGCAGTTTCCCAAACAAGGATCTTAAGACATTATGTCCATAATTTATGATCAAAAAGAAGGGACAAAATTTTGACCAAAGACTTGAATAGCGAGTAACAATATGTGCTGGGGAAAAAAAAATGCAAAAGAAGAAAATAGTTACTTTTTTCAATACAACTTCTGCAGTGCTTAGAAGAGACCTATCTGCATAGGTACCCCAAATAATTAAAGTGCACGTTAAAAAAAAACAAACAAAAAGAAACCACACAACACTACACTGCAAAATGTATTCATTTACTTCTATATTATGTTCAATTCACAATTGTTTAGTTGATTTTTAAGTTAACAGGCAGGGACTACCATTCCTGTCTTGAGTATTTTAAGTCCATCAACAGTGTTCCCCCAAGCCTGAAAAAAAAATAAAACACACAAAGCTTGTTCCAGCTTCTCTTGCTGTCTGGTTGGGTCTCTCCATAAAGTGATTCTCCATCACTGAAAATCATCACTTATTCTATGTCAAGTCACTTATTCTATGTCAAGGGTTTAGCCTTATAGCTCAACAGAGTAAAAAATCTTCAATCTTAATTTCTCTCATAAGGCAGATTCTAAAGGCATTCTCTGTTTATACCAAAAATGTAATTCTCTCTGATCCAGAAAACCATTCCTTGCCCTCAGCTTACATCTCCGTCAGAGCCAGACATTCCCATCTCTCAGTATAACTCAAAGTTAAATGCCCTGGAATTGTACAGCCACATTTTTGCATCTGTGACTGAAATTGCTCAGGAAAATAATTTGACATTCTTTTTGCAAAAGCCAGAGAGGCTGCTGGTTCACACAGCATGAAGCTGACTAGAGCTCAATGAGAAAATAGTCTGCCTATTTCAAAATCTTCCCAACCATCGACTAACTCCTCCTCTCCGCCCCACCCTCAATGATTACTGCAAAGAAGTCGAGTCAATCAATCAAGTTTACCATTTTGTAAGAAGTTATTACAGGATTCTCAGGTACACCACATCCTGACTATCATGTCTGAAAGTCATTAGCCTGCAATGTTTTGAGCAAAATAGTGCAAGCTGAAAATTGCAGAACACATAAGAATAAAATTGTAAAAAATAATAATCACGTGCTGCTTGATGTTAGAATAGCCCTTCAATATGTATAATTATAAGACTATTTCTTGTTTCATCTATGTTTAAATTATATTCATCCCATGGAGGGCATGTTCTAAGAAAATTTCCATTCACTCATGGAACTAAGTTTCATTGGCTTCAAAGTATTTATTTCCTCTCAACTCTATCATTACTTTCATGTAGCTGTCAGCTGAATATGCTCAAATATGTAATTTTAGGCTGTACTATAAAGAAATCTGTGAATAGGACATCTTCCCAGCAGATTTTTTAACTGACAGCTAATGGGAAGTAAAATTATAGCTACAGTCTGATCCTCTGTCCTGCTCAAAGTCTTACAATAAATCTCACACAAAGGTCACCTCCCTCAGTCCATCTCTGTTGTTGTAGAAAACAACAACACCACAGCCATTAACGTGTCCCTGGCTATAATTTTGACAATTTTGACAGTCAAGCCTCTAAGGTTTATCAAGATGTTGTTGAAGTTGCAGTTATCAACTTATAATAATTTATGTCTCCTCTACTTCAGTACCAAGAATTATCAATAAATTTCTATAAATACTTCTTTATTTTAATTGGCATAAATAATGCTTATATGTATTTACTGACATATTGTAAATACATACATGTACTTCAGGCACATTGAAAGAAATTAAGTTTTATTTACAAAACTGTGAAAGGCTGGAGACTAAGTACAGTACAATCACTACACTTAAACAGAAACACGTTTTGTTCTTCATAGAGAAATAAACCTCTGGTTATTATTTATGTATTTCCTCAGAGCCCAGAATTCCTGGCAAATTAACAGCATTGGAATATTTTGTCCAGATAAGAGTACATTACTCAGTTCAATGGATTAAAAAAAAAACACAGCAAGCCGAAACAACAAAAAACCTCAATCCCTCTGTTAAAATCCAGGTTCGCCTTAATTACCACTGGGAGTTTATTTATTTATAGCCTCAGATATTCAGATATTTTTACTAGAAGGAAAACACATTTGTACTGCTAGAAATATTAGTGACTAAGAATGCTTACTTCAAATTCAGTTTCAGGTTAACCAGGAATATTTTTGTTATTTCTTTCTGTTTAAATAGTGTAGTGAAATGACAAAGTAATATTAAAATCCTGGCTCTACTTCCAATAAAGTCAAAAATTTTTTTTAATAAGAATGGAGGAAATGGTTTTCACTTAATGATGTTCTGATGTAACAAAAATATTTGTCATACAAAATGTTGTATTGATCTTTTAGCAACTGTGAAAAATCAAAATATGGTCAAAAACCCAGCACTGTATGATTGGTTTTCAGTCCATTAATTTGTGGACCCATCATAAATAATTAACAAATATTGAATTTTTTTGGCAGTAGAGTTCAATTCAGATAATGTCAGAAGCATCTTCGTGCTTATTTTGATACTTCTGCATACAGCCCTTTTCTGAAAATCAGAAGGTAAAACTCAAGACAAGAAACAAAACAAAAAACAAGAGCTTTTCCACATATCTTTTGTTATTTGTGCTAGAAACAAAGTGACAGTGCTGCATTTCAGTTTCTATCTGGTTTCTCAGAAATACAGCAAAGTTTTACATTCAAACAATAAAGCAAACTTTAAGATTAAAAGTTAGGTACTATAAATATTTATTTTGTACTCATGACACTTTGTTATTTTTTTTTAATGGTCTATATTATTTTAAGCAGTGTCTATACAGCAGTAGAATTATGTAGTCTTATGGGACCTCTTTTCAAAGTAAGGACAAGGAGGTAAGGTTATTCAGGTACTTGTCCAGTCAAGTTTATCATATCTTTAATGTGGATATTGCACACCATACTGGGAATTCTGTTCCACTATTTGATTGTTCTCATTATATTTATGTTTTTCTGATCAAAATTTCTCATTCACCATCTGTACCCATTGTATTTTGCTACATTGTCACGCACCATTAAGAATTCATCTCCATCTTCTCTGTACACCGTCATTTAGTATCTGAAGAGAGCAATAAGACCCTCCCTGCAGCTTATCTTCTTAGGACTGTACAAACCCAGCTCTCTTAACCTCTCCTCATTCATCCTGTACTCCAATCACCCCCACTATCTCAGTAGCTTCTTGAGTTTGCTCCAAGACATCAATGTATTTTATGTAAATGGGGTTCTCAAACTGCACACAATACTCCAGATGCAGTCCCACAAGCACTTAATAGAGGTAGAGGTTTACCCCCCTCAGCCTACTGGCTTCTTTCTTACTAATATTCTGCAGAATGCAATTGTCTTTCTTTTCTTGGCTTTCTTTACCAAGACCTGCTCATGACCTTCTCTGCAAAGATGTTTTCTGCCCTGCTGGCACCAAGCCCATACTGCTGCACAGCAAATTATTCTAACCTAGATCCAAGACTCAGCATTCACCTTTGTTGAAATTCATGAACTTTCTGTCAGCTTGACCTTTTTAATGTCCTTTGTCATTAAATCCTCTGCCCCACCAAGCAATGGGCCCAATTTTCCTAGGCTGCCTTTTGGTGCCAATGTACAAAAAGTCAATCTTGTTTCTTTTATAGTTCTTGATCCAACTGAGCTACTGCTTTCCTAAACTCACTTCTACATGCTTAGGCAATGCCTCTGTCAGAAATAACCAGGAAACCCATCCCAGATTCTACCTTCTGTGTACATTCTAGTTTCGTTTATCTTCAGTCAAGATTCTGCTGTTCACCCCTATGGGTCTTCTGCAATTACCTGTGTGGCTTCTTTCTCCATGATGCCACAGGCCACTCAGACTGATGATATTGTCTTTAAAGGTCAATCAGATCCCCATGGTGCTTCTGCTCTCCAGTTCAAACTCTTATGGGATCCTACCATGAAGATCTGTGAACAAGCGAAAGGTGTTTCTCCCCATGTACTTGTGATTCTATTTGCCTATGTTTTTTTCAGAATTTGAAACTATGGAATCTTGTGGTCACTGCAATTAAGGGACCTTCCTATCTTTAAATATGGGTACATATATATAGCCAGTTCTTCCTTTTTTTTTTTTTTTTTTTTTTTTTTTTTTTTTTGTGAATAGCAGGTCTGCAGAACATCTGCTGTAACTGTCCTATCGATTACTTATGTCAGTAAATTGTCTTTAACACACAACAGGCATATCTTTACTTGCACTCTGTCATGTTATATTGCCCTTCCAGCAGATATCAAATTTGGTAAGATTTTCCATGATTTTTCTACTCACGAGAAAGCTGGAAGGGCAGCTGGTCAGAGAATTTATCGACTCTCTCCATTTGGGCATGTGGTTTGCAGCAGATGCCTTCCATTATGTAACTGAGGCTGGTCTGTCCCGTGGCCATTACTGATGCCATGGGACAGCTCTTTACTGGCTTGTAATTGCACCAAGACGAAGCTGTGTGCAATCAAGACACTCCTTAGTACAGATGATTACAGTGACTGCAAACATAAAATGTCACAGTGCTCATTCGTTATGAAAAGGACTATTCCTGTACTAATTAACTTGCCTGAATCTCAAAGACTGTTCTAGCTTCCAAACACTTCTGCAATTCAAACAATTCATCTTAATCCTAGAATTCTATGGAAATAGAAACCTCAGGTGCTGGGTTTTTTTTTTTTTTTTTCTTTTTGATCCACAGCTTAAATGCCATGAAATCATATATATTTTTTTCTTGTCTCTCAGTGGATAGAAACATCAAAACTTCCAAACCTATTTCACCGTATAATATGACAGGTAACATTTTACTCAGAGGTGTTACACAGTTAAACATAAGTGACATTTGTATCTGCTTCTATGTATGACTAAAAGATACAGAACCATTCATTTAATCTAAACTGTTTTGCTAAATCCTACCAGGTATATCACATACCTAAACTGGCTTTTTAAAATTTGTTATACCACTTTATTTTCTTTTATACACTCAACCCTCCTCAAGTGGCAGGCAGGTGGTCAGCTAAATAAATAAAAAGGATGATGGAGGTATAGTTTTGATGGTTTGCTTTTCTTAAAAATAAAATAATTGTCAGCATATATATATAATTGGGATGACAAATTTGGATTTGTATAACACAAGGGAATAAATAAAAGGCAATCTAAACAGCAATAAATAAATAGCCCAGTGTATCTTTATACTTTCTCATGCACTGCATGTGCAGATGTTCTCCCATGAGAAGCGCACATAGGTACATTTTTTTCCAGTTTCTATTTCATTCCCTTTTCCACACTAATTTAAAAACACTGATGCCTTTTGTAATAGAAATATGCATTATCAAGATGGTGACTTTTGTTTTGATGCCTCAAAGTTTTTGTAACTCTCACTGAAGCTAAGCTAACCCAGAGCACTAAATTATCAGAGGTCAGCTTTGGGAGAAAAAAAAAAAATAAAGACTACTCTTAATTTGGTTTCTGAGACTGGAAAGTACAATGAAATAATGTTTTAGATCTTTCTTGCATGCAAAAGGAAAAATCCTCCTGATGTTATTTTTAAATTTCAGCTGGAATTCTAAAATAAATTTTTCATTGCCAGAAACTGGAGCTTAAGAAAGCACACATAACAGGGGAAGAAAACACTGATGGAATGTTTTTCTCTCACACATTTCAGGAGGAGCCGACTAGCCTACAGGCCAACTGATTCTTCCAGAAAAGATATTCTAAAATAAAAAAACAAGAGGAACAGAGTGATAAAAGGGAAAAAGGCCACAAAAGTGAAAAAATGTTTATACAAAGTGTATAAATGCATCAGTTCCTCCTTTCTTCTCAGGATTGCCCCATATTTAATTTGCTGCTCATTCATCTGTGCAGGCTGGAACACATAGTCTCAGTCTTTGCTGTTTGCTTACATTCTGTCTTGGATGACCAAGATCCCCTGCATAAGGATCTGCAGTTTGCTGCCATATGAATATTTGGTCTGTGGACTGGACTTTGCAGCTGGGCTAAAGAGATAGCGAGCATGGCCACAGTTTTAACTGCACCTAAAATACACGTTTAGAACAGACAAGTCTACTCTGAACTCTAAATACAGAATCGGTGAACCCCATTAAGATCCTCCCTGGGGTTCTGCAGCACCTTCAGAGGCAGTGTTAGTGGATAAGAAGCGTGAAGATCACAGCTGAGGAAGCTGGATTGATTCGGCTCAAAAATGTTAAGTAGGGAGAGAAGGATCACTACAATTTAGCTCAAATAAAGCTGGAACTGTAACGCAGAATGAAAGAACAATTATTTTGCTCTTCAGTGTACTTCTTTACCATATCTGCTAAAAACACAGCCATAAGGAAATCACCTCAGTCACTTTTGAGTCCACAGACCGTCATATTTATAATGAACTCAAGTTGCATGACTTCAAATGTTCAGTAGAAAGCAGTGTACAATAATAAGCTCACAGAATAAAATAAAATCATCTCACATATACATTACTTGATGAAATACATTGAATTTTTCAAACAATAAGGAAGCTTATCAAACGTGAGATGCAAAGTGTAGCAACCCTGAGAGAGGTCAGATTATATAGGCTTAGCCCTATGTGTGTTTGCTTCTTTGGACTCACTCTAAATTACAGAAATAAAAATTAATAATTTATTGTACCTATACAGGAATACAAATTCTCATTCAACTAAGCTAGCACACACTTCTTGTGGTTTGCTTTATTTTGAAAAGGTTTATAAAATATTAACAAAGGCATCAAAAGAAAATAAAAAAAAAAAGCAGTTTTATTTTTAGGTCTTTGATATACTCACTTGAACACTCCGCAATAAGTAAGTGGTAATGTTAATCATGTTTTCCCTACTTAGAAAAGATCCACAGTCACTTGGGCATAATCACAGCCTATGAGTAAGAAAATTTTCTCTTGTTCTTAAGGCTCACCATGAATGGAAATTTTAGGAACAATAGTGTTCAACACTTCTTTAAGGACAAATTTCACAATCTGCTGCTGTCATAATTCCAGAAACAAGGTATATGTAAAACAAAAAAAATTCCCTCAAGATGCAAATAATATTTTCTTTTGTTTTAACTTTAGTTTTTCCCCAGATTGTATCCTGTAACAGAAATAAATATTTATTTTGTCATCATAATAGCTCTTTAACATCTAAGACTGCATAACAGCAAAGTAATCAATCACATTGCAGGACAACACCTGAAAATACAACAGCACACAAGATTCTGTTTATGTACTAAATCTAGCTCACAAAACCGAGTTCAAGACAAAAATATCCTCCATTAGATAACCCATCCCCTCTCAGCAGCTTTTCTTATGTGCATTCATCATACATGACTTTAATTTGTGTGACAGCTGCTGTGAAATGAGGTTATTAGAGAAATATTCTCAAAAGTGATGCTACTTGCTGAGGGAAAACAGCATGGTGTTTTTGCTTATTTGGACAAAGCAAAGTATCGTGCATGTAATACTAATTCACCAAAGTTACAAAACATAGATATAAATAACTATTTGTTTCGATTAATGCCAATTATTTGAATAGGCTGAAAGAGTCCTTCAGATTTAGCTGTACAGAACAGAGAATACACAATCAAACTAAAATTGGAATCTCTCTATGTGCAACAGCACCTGTCTCCTTGTTGTCCATACACAGAATAGTGGAAAACATGGAACTAGGAAAAGGTCAGAAGAGAAGGAAAAAAGTGCACATTTTTTAATAAGTCACTTATATCTGAAGATGCACAAGTTTCTATCCATCTATGTGTATCCATGATAAATTCAACATCAATTTTATGCAGGTTTTGCCTTCAGACTGTATTTATATTCCTACATATAAATAGCTTTTCTGTACCTTAGAGTACTATTCTCAGTGGTTTCTCTCCCATTTCTTCCATTCAAATAGAGCAGAAAATATAGGGGTACTCTGCATTTGAATTGGAGGGCTCAATTTACAGGAATATGTAATTGAATTAAAGATGCACTTTTTCCAGTTAATTCTGATAAAGTGGTTCAATAGGGACTGCAGGATTGTGTTTCACCTACAGTGAACCCTGCTGTACTTTTCACAACTGAAGATCCAGAACAGGGTTCCTCCTGCTTCCTCAGGGAGCTGGGTATTAAAATCAGAACCCTGGATCAAAAATGGTTGCTTCCACTGATATCCACCTCATGTCATTTAAAACCTGTTCTTTGTTAGTCATTTCAGGAAGCTGAATGAGCAACACAGATCCTTAACCTGCTTCACCAGTGACCCTTTCTAAGAGGGTGTGGGAGTCATTACTACAAAGGCAGCATGGTGTGAGCAGACTGAGGCACAGACCTCTTACTTTAGTGCAGGGAAGACTTTTCCGATATTCTTTTCTCTCCGTTAACACAAAACAAAGCCAGCTGTTTTCACATTGCTTTAAAAACTAATTGGCCTTTGAAGTACTGTTTATAATCACTACAACTTTACCTTTTTTTTTTTTTTTTATGATTTTGTGTGGTGAAGGTTTTGGGATTTTTGATTTTTGCTTCTTTAAATATCAAATCTAAAATACAATGAGAAAATCACATTGGCAGAAACTAATCCTTCAGCTTTCCCTATTTACAAATATGCATTGCAGTTTGTCTATAGACATGTAAAAAGTAGCAGAGAGAAGAATGGAAAATGGTAATAAATAAGGTCTGTGAGAATCAGATCTCTACACAACATCAATAAGCCTCTTCATGCCTCAATATCGGAGAATCATAGAATAGCTCAGGTTGGAAAGGACCACAGGTGGTCATCTGGTCCAACCTCACTGCTCAAGCAGGGTCATCCTAGAGCATGTGGCACAGAATTGTGTCCAGACAGTTCTTGAATATCTACATAATTTCCATAGTTTCTTGGATGGAATTGTGGAACTGAAAACACTGGACAATCAGGTAAGTCAAAATAGGGTAAATAGAATTCCAGTGATGGTGCTGCCAAAAGAGACAAGCATCTCTTTAATGAACTGGGAGAGCAATCACAGATATACTGAGGTGATAGCAAGGGTGTTGATAATTATAAGATGGGGGAAAAAATTTTTTGGGACATTTAGTTTACGGAGTATTTGTATGCCCAATCGTTGTGATTGTTATGATTTAAGAAGCATCTTCTTTCGTCTTTTTTCTATATAGTCTGTAGCTCCAAATAACTCAAGAAATTTTTCTATGAATATTATAATAAAAATGCTATAAAAAGAGAAAAAATTGATTAATTTTAATTTTATGAGCTGGTGGAGAAAACCAGGAGTAAATACTTGTCATGTTGTAATCAGTTTTATTGGTATGATTGACTTCAGTAACATTAACTTAACATCCCTGTTTCTTGCAAGTTTTGTTTTTTTCCTCCCTCAAACAAATTCTGAAGAAATAGCTTACAGCTTTTTAATAAATGGAGCAGAAAACACACATCAGAGCAAAATAAGTGACTTGGTTCATAAAATTTTTGCTTCCTCAGAGAAAAAAAAGGCATGTAGATGAGGAGGACCCCTTACTTTGTGCTAATGACTGTGAAAGAAATTTTGTGTGAAACTCAGGAAAATATAGTATAAGTGCAAATAACCAGTGAAGTCCTAAACATCTCATGAATATAAAAGGAGCTATTTTTGAGATTTTGCACAGGTAACATCCCCACTTTATCTTTCAGCCATGCTCACAATTCCAGGTGGACTGAGGAGGGGATAGGAATGGGAGGGAAGGAAAAGAGTAAAATCTGAGAAAACACCATGTAATACATGGTTCCTCAGGGTTCTAGGTTAAAAGAAATTGTTCCTATGATGCCAGGAATCATGGCTGAATGTCTATTGGTCCCAGAAACTTTGGAAATTACTCTTGGCTGACAGATAAAAAGGAGCAAAACTCAAACCCCACTATAACCAAATGTTTTGCTCATATTAACTAAGAAGGCAACCTGCCTAGGTGTTTTCTTCTGTAACAGATCCTGCAACTGCTTTATCACACGATGTGTGGTTTCAAAAAAAAAGAGAAAATGTTCAGAGAAGCCTACTCTAATGAGCTCGGAGAACTTGCATAGAACTGAGCTGAACAGATGGAATTTCAGCTCTTGGCTGAAGACAACATTTCAATTCAATGGTCCTGTGTTCTTCAAATGTAAGTCTATAATATTTACTCTTGTGGTTCCTTGAATTGCACTGAAGGTAACTCAAAACATAAGTCTGCAGCATGCATAGAATTTTTGCTCGTAATTCT
The DNA here is from genome assembly GCF_017590135.1 of Pyrgilauda ruficollis. Taxonomy (NCBI): domain Eukaryota; kingdom Metazoa; phylum Chordata; class Aves; order Passeriformes; family Passeridae; genus Pyrgilauda; species Pyrgilauda ruficollis. The sequence goes on from NW_024525156.1 coordinate 10,128,445, forward strand.
TAAGGCTGTTGTACTATTAATGAAATAAATGTTGTTCCATTCTGTAATTCTGTCATTTAAGATATTGAGGAGCAACAGCTTAAATAACCATGAAGGGTCATGGCCAAAGTAAATTCATGATCAGAACCCTATGTGTTTTGCCAAGGATAAAAGTAAATCCCACCATCTTCAAAATAAAATTACTACAGAGAATGGGTTCCAGGTCACAAAACTCTTTCTGTTTTCCACTCACATAGCCACCAACTGAATCAGGTCAGAATGCTTTTGTTGTAGAATGCTTGAATTCTGTAGAAAATTACTGCTTTCTACATTAGAATGTAGAATTGCTGTAATCTACATTAGAATGCTACCTTATTTTCAATATTTCTCCAAAATATTTGAAAATACATTTTTAAGCAAAAATCAATCCTTTGATTATTTCAATGACTAGAAGCTACATTTTCCAGTTTTTGTTTTGTTCTAAACCAGTATTTTCCCATTCTGACCATAAAAAACAGAAAAAAAAAATCCAGTGGTTCTAGTACCAGACATGAAAACTCAAAGTATAGATTTAACAAATGATAATAAAAAGAAAAATTGAATTTTAAATAACAACAAAAATATTTAATTCTGTATAATATTTCAAATCTCTTATATTTGGAAAGCCCTTCCTCATTGAAGTCTTATAATACCAAGTAGTTCTTTTGACACAGACTAGCAGCAAGGTTAAATTTATTTATTCAGTAATGCACAAGAAAGTGCAGTATTTTTCAAAAGAAATAGTTGTATTCTGTTAAACCATTGGAAGTCAGAGAAAAAGGCAATATAAGAATACAAGGTGGGAGACATGTACTCCATTGTAGAAACAGCTAATCCTGCAAAACAAAACTCTATTATTAGGAGATGGATAATAATAATAAAAAATACTATCTACCTACTTTGTTGTTTGTATTTGAAGCAAATATTTTACAGACATATTATGTTCAAATATTTTTCCTATTGTGAGCTAGAATGTAACATTACAAGAAATTGTCTAATAATATTGATGTTCTGATAAGAGAAAAAATTGGCTTCCATATGAAAATAATGCAGCTGTAGTTTTCTGTCAGGTTAAAGGAAAACATCTTTTTTTTCCATAAGTGACTCCATTGACGTTAGGCCCCTCTATTACAGTTTGGGATTTTGGTGGTGATCACAGTACCCTACCACAACCCACAGTGCTCCATGCTCCAGAATAAACGGCCCAGCTGGATAAGTGCCCAGAGCTTAAGGTATCTGTTTTCTATCTTCATGATTAGTGACAAGGCATAAATTGAATACCTAAAGGAGTGCAAGTGTTCTCAGACTGATTCTTAGTATGCAAAAATCATCCTACTAAATTATCTTCTTGGCTGACATTGTGAAATGTGTGATCTGGCAGAAGGTACAGCTCTAGCTTTGTTTAAATGAATGCATCAGCTTTCACAATGTTGTAGGAATGGAACTACAATATTCTGTGATGGTTCTGAAGATAAAGTGTGTCAGTGTCACCGAGAGTTAATTCATGCATAGGATGCAGAAAAGAACAAGACATTTGTACAAAATACTCAGTTAATTGCAGAAAAATTTCCACTCTCCAAAATAGGACAGATTATTTAGTGTATTTATTGAGGATGCAGATCAATTTTACTGCTGTGATATAATTTACATTTTCTCAAATAATAATTTCATAAAGGCATTATGCGTGTTTCTGCTCCCCCAATGTGCTTTGGAAGGAAACATACCTGTACAGAACCATGTACTTCCTATGATATACTAACAGTCATAGTAAATAATCAACTCAGCTATGGATAAAATTGAGTTGCACAATGAAGAGTTCACTTACAGTACTAAATGCATAACCCAAACTCTTTGTTTAAACTTGAGAAAAGACTCAGCGATAGGATAAGCCTTTAAAAATTATATATATACTTTAAAAACCAAAGGAAAAACACCAAGACAACAACAACACCACCAAACCAAACCAAACAAAAAAAAATATGAAGCAAGTAAATCTCTGGGAATTTTGGAGTGCATGATATGTTGGCTACTCTCTGAAGATATTTTGGGTGAGAAGTCTTTATATAAAATCCTGAGAGAATCTTATAGAAGTGACAACTACAAGTTAACCTCTCATATTCATGAAAATATGTGATATATAGTATTTTAAAAATCCACACAGAAAAATATCCCCTTGTTGATATCTATCCTTCCCATAAAATTTTCCATTGTCACTAAAATATACACTATGCAGACTACATTTTGGACTTAGTGTTAGCTTGGCTACCCTGTCTTTCAGTAGAAGAACAGTAAATTGATGACAGGGGCTTTTCAAAATTTGGTTGAAGTGTTACAAGTAAAGGCAGAGTAGTTGATGATGTCAAAACTGTAGGTGAAACACTCCTTGTACTTAATTCTCCTCATTTTTCTAGGTTTGTTTCTATTTCGTGTAATACAGGACTATCACCATAAACTCTCTCTAGAATCTTCTTTTTTCTCACTTTCAGTATAAAGGGCAATAACTCATAGAAGCAGGAATAATTTTCTCTTTCTACAATTCTGATAGTATTACAAGGAGTACTCAGGAAATAAATCTGTTTTGAAACACAAAAAAATAAGTTTTTTATATGTGTGCATTTTATAAAAACACATGTTCATAGTAAGTATTTAGGATATGGAGATTTCTCTTACCTTTCTTTTTTTTTTACTACATGAAAAATACTGAACAACCTTACAAGTTAAACTCATGAGTACCCAAGACATACTGCAGTTAAACACTTGTTTTTATTGGTTGCTATGAAAATTAAGTGGCAGGCTTATTACACAGTCCTTTCTGATTGTTTGCTTCTTTGGTTTTTCTTCTTAATAAGAAAATTGATCATAAATCACAATCATTCTGCAAGATATTTTTTTTCATGTGGTGACAACTTCTGGCTGACATAGAATTTGCCTATTTCCTGGTTTATATATGTCCATTTAGCTATGCTGCACAAAAAACCCAGGACATCCAGGACTATTCTTAAAATTATTCATACATATCCTCTGATCATACTCACTTGCTAAATCAGAAGTTTCTATTTATCCCCTTTTACTTACCCATTAAGACTTCACAGTAGCTCCCACTAATCTATCTTTAACATAGTGCGCAAGTACAAATCCAACATCCATTTCTCACTTCCTGAAAAGGAATCAATGCTACTACTCAGTCTGGTCAAGTAGAACTAGAACTCCTTTAATAATGGCAAGGAGAGGAAACTGAGGGCTTTATAATACTTTCAAATGATGAGGAGAAACAAACAGTCCACGATTTACAAAAATTACCTTTTTTTCTGAAGAACAAGGAAGAGTGTCATAAGACCTATGATGGCTGCAAATACACAGATAATTTTTTGAGCAAGGGAAACACTTGATTTAAACTCCTTTTCTGTAATGCCTTGCAGTCCATTGCAAATTTGCAGGGTAACCATGTCAATAATCTCAATAACGGGAGCTTAAACTTTGTGAGGCATTAAGCTCAACACTGTAGGATTCAGAAAGTATTTCACAAGTAGATTCAAGTGCAAATATATTTTGGTTGATGATAGCTGGATATCATTCTGGAAGACTGTGAAATCACACATACACAATAATCCCTAACAGCCATAATGCTGTTTTGTTTATAAATATATACTTAAATAAATATGAAGAGCACAGTTACAACAAGTTGTTTCAGGGGCCCTTACAAAGCAAACTGGAAACATAATTTACATAAGCCCATGTTCTTTCTTGAGGCATAGAATATGAGGATTGAAAGCATGGCAAGTCTACTCCACTCAACGAATTTTCAAAAGCTTTAAATGCATCGGTTGAACATATCAGCAGAGTGATAATGAGCACTCTGGTAGAAGCTCAGTAAGCCAGTCAGACCCTACTGAGACAGATTGGACCTTTCAATTGAAATGCACCTACTACCAAGAATTTTGTTTATCTTATATTCTCCAAACACTTGTACCATGTTTGTCAAAGCTATTTGATGTAAATCAACTATTTAGGAGCCAAAAGCACAACCAGAAAAATCTATAACTATACGGCCATCAATAGAATTACACAGCCAGTACCTCAGTATTTGTAAATCAATGCTGCAATGAAAGACTTAAAAATTAATTTGAAGATATTGTTGTTGCTATGTCTGTAGCAAGAAGAAAAACATGGAGCAATACAGAGATCTGCTGAAAAAAAAAAGCTCAAGTTCCTAAGGTAAGCCTGATAGAAAATATATTCTGTCCAATGCTTTGTGCATTAAACTGATTGTTCTCTCTATAGCAGATGATCCCAGTTGCTGAGGTTATTCCATTTTGCACACTGCAGTAAGCTCTTACTGCATAAGGGGTAGTGCTAATAGGCAGTAGGCAAAAAAAAAAAAAAAAAAATTAAGTACAGTGTCTTTATCCAACTATTTATCTCACAGAAAAAACTGAGGGTTTTCACTGTTTATGTTCTGGGGAAAAAACAAAGATACTCTGCATGAACAGTATTTGTACAATGGATATGGTAAGACTGAGTCAACAATGTCACTGATGGCCAAAAAGATCACCCCTGTCCTGGGGACCATTAAACATGGTAGAGCTGACCAGCTGAAAGGAAGGATTGCTGTGCTCTGCACTGTCATGACCTCACCTCGCCACTGTGCGCAGTTCAGGGCTCTACAATGTGAAAAGGATAAAAAAAAAGAATCAGAGTTATTTTCCAGGGAGGGCAACAAAGATGGTGAAAGGTCTAGAAGGTACGACTTAAGACACTAGGAGTACTCTCCTTAGAGAAGACTGAGGGATGCCTCATCCCCCTGCCGTGAGGGGGAACAGAGAGGGACTTGGTGATCTCTTCTCTCTGTTGTCTGGTGACCCAGTGTGAGGGAATGGCTTAAAGCTGCATCATGGAATGTTCAGACTGGATATCAGGAAAAAGTTCTTTATTGAGATGGTGGTCAAGCACTGGAACAAAGTCCCCAGGGGAACCAGTCATGACCCCAGGCCCGTAAGTATTAAAGAAAGAGTTGGTCAAACCCTGTAGGTATGTGGTTTAAGTTTTAGGCTGCCAGAAATACTTTCTGTATTCCAGCTCCAGTCAGAAACTGGGCTTAGTAATCTCTTCCAACTCAGGACATTTCCTGATTCTGTGAAGTATAATGATTTCAAAACCTTCCTTTCCTAAAATGCCTCATGTGGTTGATAAAATTTTGTGCCCTTAAGACTTTAGGTTGCATTTTTCCAGATACAGTTTTTACTGACTACTTTTGAAAAGGGTGTTATTTCACATGACTAGAAAGCAAGATATTTTCATGTCATAAAATATCTTAATTATTTATGTAAACCTCCTGAATAACCAGTGTGGATACATCTGATTAGAATGCTAACAATTATGCTTTAACTAGAATTGTTAAAATTAAAAAAGCAATAATGCTTTTTATTAGAATGCTTTAACAACTGCTGTTAAAACAATATTCTCAGATGCTAAAATGCTTTACCGATTTTTTTTTGTGTGTATTTACCAAATCATACAGTCCAGGATTAGAAAAGAAAGCAGGTAAGTGTTCCATTTCTACTCAGACTGAAATTATGGAAGTGATGTCATTACGCAAAGGTCTAGTTCAAGATTCTAATGAAAAACCTTCTAACATTGTAATGAAAAATAATTCCCAAACCAGAGAAATAAAATATATGATCACAAGTACATTTTTTATCCAAGGTTTCTGCTCCCTCAAAACCAGACCACTTATGACCAAAGAAAGAAGTAGTTGGTGTCAAGTACCGTGAAAAACAAACTGGAAAATATCCAGGTATTTACATACAAAATAAGCATCATGCTCACCTTCTGAGAAAGTACTGGCTTATTGAAACTAGTTACAACAGAATCAACACCAACTGGCCATTCAATAAAAAATTTAAAATTTCATTAGAGAGTGTTTCCTGGTTGTATAATTTAAGTACAAAATAATGAGTAACTGTTGTATTGTGCTTTTTGTTTTATTAGTAGGTTTATGGTTTGATTTGTGATTTAGTGGTTTTCCTTGGTGCTGGTTTTTCTACTGTCTCCACCCTTTTCCCAGAGATGTCGTCAGCTAAACCATGAAAGTTCACATTAAACAGGAAACTTTCAAACTCCTGCCGTAAAAAGGAAGATTAATAAATTAAGAAAGAAATATTAGTGTTAATGTTGGTGAACTCACATATGTGAAAGTAGTGGTGGAAAATGCTTTTAGGAATGTCAAAACTAAGTAAGTCTTTAAGTCATGTTTCAAAAAAAAGTAGCTTAATTACTTGAAATTTTAATTTTAGAGCTTCAAATTGTTTCAATATCTGATCTGATATCTCTTTGCTACAAGAACAAATTCAGATTAATGCTTTGCAAATATTTATACACTGAAATAATCCTAAATCAATACCTTTATAGGACAAAATTCCAGCTCCTGGAGTCTGATTTTCTTCTATTTTAATAAATATTTGTGTTCAGGCATTAAAAAAAAAATATATATATATCTACTCCCTACACAACCTTATGTAAAATCTATTAATTTTTTATTCTCTATCCAAAGTAAGACTTCCAGAGCTTGATTCTGGTATCTGAGTCTTTCTTGTCAGCCAGTCTGTGAACCATAGTGTGGAGAGTCCCCCATCTTCTGCTTCAGTATAATCTATCACTGATGTGTTGAATAAACGACTATTTAAACAAAGCTACCTGTAACTTCTGGGCTAGCCACATTTGGTCTTTAGAAAGTGACCATCAGATAAAGTTTTCCATTAGTATCTTTTGGTGATAGTGCTATGTTATACATGCTATTAAGATATTGTTAAGTAACTCTTGCCTATATTAAGACAGAATATTTATAATTCATTACATTGAACAGAATCTTTTGTTTGTATCTACGAAAAAAGATTATTTTTTAAGCAATAACTGTAAATAATGTGTTTAAATAGGTATTTGACTGCAAAATTGTGTTTCACATGATGTAAATAATGTTTCCCTAACATTTTCCATATAATATTAAAATTCTTATTTTAACAGTCCATAAATTCTCATACTTCTGGCAGATTTCTTCTTTTATGTCCACATTCACTCCCTTCAGCTGGTGTCAAAGATTAAAGCATTTCTACTTTTGCTCAATTTTGAGATTTGTTTTCTGTATTTAAAGCACATTTTCTTACTGTGTTCTCATACCAGAAGGTTCTAAACACTTTATATTTAGAATTTGATTTCAGTTATCAGTATTCCATTCAGAATTATATTTTACTTCAGATTCTGAATGATAAATTCTAATTCATTCAAAATTCTAAAATTCTAAAAGTAGCTACATAGATTTTCAACTACTTTTAAGGTATAAACATACTGTAAGAGAAGAAGAAAATAATGACAAAAATATTCCAGAAGTTTCAACAAAGTCCAAAAAAGGAAATAACAAAATGCCCTTCCATATGTACTAGCATAAGTGAGGAATAACTTTACCATTTTGTGGAAGCACTCTGGTATAATATTGAATGGCTTCTAGTCCAGGAATGAATAAGAAAGTAAATTCCTTTCAAAATTTTTCACTGGTAAATTAGAAAAAAAAAACAAAAGACAAAAAAAAGCAAAAAAAAAAAAAAACCCTAAAAACCCCAAAAAACAAACAAAACCCAAACATAGAAGATACTTATAAAATCATACCTTTACAGCAGGAATAGCAAAAATGCATCATTTGAAGTTGTTTTTAATTGCCAACCATCTTAACTTTGAAGACTGTCCCTTTGTGATGCAATTAACACCTTTTTTTCACAGCAGCCCTGGAAAGATCAGAACTACATAGCTATACCATAATATATAGCTAAATCAAAATAACTCAAGTTTTTTTCCCAATTGTGAGATATTTAGTGGAAGGTGTTATCACACAGCAATCTTTCCTCCTAGAAATAGTACTTATTTTTGTAAAATTGATAGGATATTTTACATCTTTGAGCCTTCTAGCCATCTGTGAAACTTGGCAAGAACTGGCCAATGGTTTAAAAAGTTGTTAGCAGTGGAGGAGGGCAGGATAACAGATAGACATACAGACAGTATGTATTATTAGATTAGGCGTTAGACCATACCTGAATTAGACTATGTGTGTTAGCAATGGTTTTATTACTTGAGACTTTTCCATGTGTGTTAGGAATCATCTCCATATGCCAATAAAAAGTAATTTTAACTAAAATACACACTGTATCTCTTGCATCTGAGTGTCATTGTATGTGTGGTTCCCTCCTTACAGAAGAAGCTCAAAATAAAGTCCGTAAAAGGAATCTAATCGCATTAAATTATCTCAGCTCAGATATCAACCAAACATATGGAGCATGCAGCCACGTTGGCTGAATCAAAATTAAGGTTAGGTCTTTTGGATGTGTTCCCTTTACTAACAAAACACCCTCCTGTGTACAACTAACTACTGTCTGATCATTACAACTGCAAAATAATCAGAGTATTGCTAAGAGCTACAATACCAATGAGTGCCAAGGATGTCTGGTACCTAAAGCAGTCTGTTCCCTATTCAGTAAAGGACCTAATTATGATCTTTATTATGCACAAGCTGCTTCTAGTAAGTGACATTTGAAAATGGGATTACCTAGGAAATATATATTCAGGTCCTTGCCAAGAGACAGTTTCTGCTGGTACAAGAAACATCATCTGAAATCGTATTTCAATACTGCAAAATGGTCAAACAAATTAAAATACTATCTGCCTCACTTTGTTCATTAGCCAGTACAAATCTCATAAATTTTATACAGTTATTTGAGCAATCAAGTTGTATCTCAAGTTGTAATTACCCACTAGATATTAGAAGTTTCTCTGTTCCAGCCAATTTAATTGGTTTAATAATGTTGGCTCTCTTTCACAGTGAGGATTCACAAAATTTCATCACAATATACTAAGACAAACTTTGTTCTTTAATTTCCAGGGCAAAATTTAAGAATGCAGCATAAGGGGATTACCATTTTTCTGTTTCTTGGGAATAACATATAGAAACATATTGTACATACATGACACCATATTATTGACAACATATTTTTTTGTTTACTAAGAATGAAATCATAAAAGTATAAATGGAATAATTTAAAAGTTATTAAGAAATAGGGATGGTTAAGTATGTAAGGTGCTCCTCATAATTCAAGTCTCTATAAAGATGTACAACTGAGGAACTTGGTACACCTAACAGAAGTTAGCATCAAGAGAGTAAGAAAAAAAGAAGAAAGACAATCCATGCTGTATGGTTTGTCCAACAGTTCAGGTGCATAACCCCAATACAGATTTACACACACAACTTTAGTCTAATAAACTTTTTATGAGCTGTGGAAAAGGAAAAGCAGTGTTATAAAAGAAAATAGGTTTTTAAAGGGTGTCAGGATATGCCTAGCCATCAAAATTTCTCAATACAAAGATATGTTGAATCCCAAGATTCTGTAAGGGTCAGGAACGCTGACTTTAACTAGTGTCTGGAAAGAGCATAAAGCTTCCCCCTCAAATGCTATTTCAACAATACTTTCTATCTACTCTCAGTGAGAAAATACTCTTAGAAATAAGCACTGTACAGGGTCATAGAGAAGAAATTTGCAGAAACAGCAACTACAGCAGAGCTAAGTTAATAAATTGGATGTTCCTGTAAATGATTTTTAAGTTTACACTTTCATTTTCTACCTCTGAAAACTGACATAATTTGCAAACTTATTCAGCCAGAGAGCCTGTGGTGCAACTCTTTTCATATAGTAGCGTTTGTCACAATCACAACCTTTTCAGGGGAAAAAAACCCAAAAAAACCCAAAAAAACCCCACCAACAAAATCAAACTCCAGTCTGTATGACAAATAGCAGGATATTTTATATGAAAAATCTGCAAATCACTTCCTTCCTAGATCTGATGACTCACAGGACACAACACAAAACCCTTTTCCCAAGCACAGGGGACACAGCAAATGGAGAATAGCAACTTTGAAGAGGTGCAAATTAAGTGTTTTCATTAAGATCTGATCATCAGAAGTAGTACAGTACTAAATAGTAGCATACTTTCTGCATATCGTTCAATACATCCTCAGTGTCTTTTCATAAGTCACCAGTCTCTTTTTGAAGGTAACCAACAATAGGTCAAGAGGAAATGGGCTCAGTCTAACCCACCACCAGGGGTGGTTTAGACTGGATAGTGGGAAAAGTTCCTCACTGAAAGGGCAGTCAGAGATGGTAAAATGCTGCCCAGGGAAGTGGTGGAGTGATCGTTCCTGAAGGTATTAAACAGCCCCAAAGATGTGACATTCAGGGAGATGGTTTGGTGATGGACTTGGCAGTGTCAGGGTAATGACTTGAATCAATGATCTTGAAGATCTTTTTCAACATAAATGACACTTTGACCTTTCAAGTCTTTCTCTAAGAAGATGTACCATCTGTGAACAGAGCAACACAAAGAAGAATACTTTCTATTAAATAAAAAAAAAAAAAAAAAAGCAAAACAATCTTCCACTATCTTCTCAGCTAAATCTCCCATTCACCTGTTACACAATTCTGTAAGGTCTGTCTGACCAAGACCAACCCCTCCAGAGACACTTCTATCCCTAGATCACTAAAAGGTAGCCTGTTCCTTTCCTTTCACTTAAATTTTCATTTTACTGCCATGCTAAGAGTGGCACCCTAAGGCATCATGCTGACAAATACATTCTATTTTCTGCTACTCCTGATTCCATTGACAAACATTTGTTTTCCACACCAACTATGCAGGTGATAATAAATTTTCTTTCAAACTCAGAAAAATTAGAGATTTGATTAATTTTGTCACTTTGCTGTAATCATGACAATAATATCAAGTCCAAATGAAAGCATTAGCAAGAGGAAATGAATGGAATTTTAAATTTTCAATTGCATTTTATCTTCCTAGCAAAAGAAAAACTAGAAAATTATGTAACGTGGCACACAGAAATTAAATTACCAAGAAGCCACTATATGGCTTTCTGTTAGTCATTTTACAAAGGATATGTTGGAAAGTTTCAGAATTCTTATTAGCAGTAATGTGGCTGTTTATGAATATTGACATTATAAGCCATTCATTAGTCTCAGTACTAGGAGGGTGTGGGATCAAATTACCTATAAACTTACTTAGACTGCAAAATTTTGTTAAGAATTTTGTATGAATTAGTTCTAAGTAGTGTCTTTCACAGCTTTATAAAAGAAACTATCTTCTTTCTTGGCTCCATTAGAACATATTTACTGAGTTATGGACTCCACAGCATGAAAAATTTAACTGATTGAGTTCAAATTACTAACTATTGATTTCTCTTGACTTTGAAAACATGGTGACATCTGTGGGCAGACATTTCCAGCTTGGTAATATTTAAAGTGGCCCTGCAAAAGGAAAGACACAATCCTGTAATATGACATCCCTATTACAATTATGCCATTGTGTTGCCAGTAATGTTGAAGGAGGTGATCCTTTCTCTCTACAGAATACTGGAGTGACCACACCTGGAGTCGTGGGTCCAATTCTGTACAGTACAAGAGAGATGTGGACATATTGGAGAGAGTTCAACAAATGACCAAGAAGATGGTGAAGGGACTGGAGCATCTCTCCAACAAGAAAAAGATGAGAGAACTGGAACAGGTCAGCTTAGATAAGACAATGCTCAGATTGGATCCTACCAAGGAGTATAAATATCTGAAGAAAAATAATGAATCAGAGGGAAACACTGTTCTGAGTGCTGCCTGGTGACAAAGCAAGAAGCAACAGGTACAAACTGAAAAACAGGAAATTCCAAATGAACATGAGAAAGCACATTTTCACTGCAGTAAGGCAGGCTATGCAGTGAGGTCAAAAATCTTCTTCTGTGGAAATATTCACCATCCAACTGGACCTGTTCTGGGCAAGATGCTGTAGCTGACCATGGTTGAGCTGGGGGAGCAGACTAGATGATCACAAGAGGTCCTTTCCAACCCACATGATTCTTTGACTCCCTGAATTTAAAGGGTCTTCTATCAAAGGTATTTCCAGGCACCCATACACACAACCACACAAAGAATTATATTTAAATAGCAAACGCTCTAAGAAACTATGAGACACAGAAATTACAACAAAGGCTTTTTAATTTTAATTTCATCAGTACATTACCCCTCTCCATGCATTGTACTAACAAGGGCCTGTAGGTGGTATCATAGTGCAAACACCATATAAAAGAAAGCATTAATGGCCATAAGGTGAAACAATTAAAAAAAAAAAAAAAAGTCTTGGTCAGCTTACCATCTACCGGTGCATGTACAGAGGCAAAAGTGTGCGAATGTAAGTTTTTACATTGTTTGAGTTTTCTAATTTTTAAGAACATCTCTATAAATCCCTAAGCAATAATGATCCAATTATTATGAGCATTCAGTATTGTGAAAGAAAAAAGTCTTAAAATTTCTTCAGTATTATCAGAATCCAGGTGAGATTTCTCTAAGCTTGGTTGGCACGTGCCAGAAGTCTTTCAAGCCACGCAGGCAAGGTTTAGAAGTACACTTCTGCACAATACTTAACTGTACTACAGATAAAGCTTCAGCAACAGCCCCTTACTGTGAGATCCAGGCAATTAATTAGATTGTACCTTTGGTATAATTAGGCTGTTAGACATTATAGAGCAGTTGCACTAAGACTAATGTATACTATCCCAGCCTAACAGAACAGGAATAATCATTCTGATAAACCTGACTCTTTGGAGAGAAAACATTCCAAAGTAAAATAAAGCCTACAGCCCCAAAGAATCTGTACACTTGAGAGTTTGATGTAAAATTTTCCCTGTATAATCTCCTAGATTTCAGGCTCACATATGCAGCTCTACTCCTACTTCTCTAGAGGAAGATCTAGATTTCATTTTGATCAGGTCACTATAAAATCTGATATATAGTTTGGGCAGTAAGTGATACAAAAAAAGAGAACAACATTTAAAATAAAGTGGATGAAGAGTGAAGATGTTTCGAATTGGGGCTAGGTATGTCTGTGATCTTTTGTGACTAAACATACTTTTTTAGCATTAATATATCTAATTTCTATATATTTACATTGACATTTCCATATATGAAATTCCATGCAGTCGTTGACATGATTTAACACTTTTTGTCACACCAATCAAAAAAGACAAGAGCTTCAGAAGCTGACTCAATATTCTATGCAAATATTTTACTCTTGAACTGGATAAATCTAATAATTTCAGACATTTCTGATCATGAACATACCCATTGTTTTTCAATTACAGTTTTACTAGACAGGAGGAATAAAAAAATCCCCATAATTGCCATAACTATGCTTTCAATCATGTGAATCTATAATTAAAGCTGTATATTTATGCAGTTTTATTATAAAGCCACTCAAAACATGAGCAGGTTTTTCTCTTTGGTGGGGAAAGAGAATTAAGTTAAAGACAAATTAGGTTACCACTTCTACCCACACTTGTAAAAAGGCCACTTGCTGAATTATCAGAGTAGTGCAAGTTATATGCTTATTTTCTGTCTTTTTATGTGTACACAAACACAACATCTCAGACACCATTTTGTGACAAAAGCAGATAAAGGATGACATGAAGTGTCGACACCTTTCCATATGGTATTTACCAAAAAAAAAGATATGCTTTTATATATATGGAAAATATATCACATATACACAGACTAGATTGCTCTTCAACACAGGCAGTGGGGCTAAAAAAATCTATTCACTTTACATGTGCATGCCATCCTAATCTGTAGTAAGTAAAAGACCTTGCTGTCAACATATAAGATAACTGGGGAATGAGAAGAATGCAAATTGTATTAAAAAAATTAAAAGTTGTAAGGCATAATAAAATGTGCTTCAAAATCCAAAACATGTAACCAAAGGTAGAGTCATTAAGAGATGACTTTGAACTTTGGTATGAACTTTGGTATGGACTGCATCATTTTGCACAAGCTGGCCATAAAGCAAAAAGTTCTAAACTTAGTTTGTACATTAAAATAAAACTACTTTTATCTTAATGTTTTTCTAAAATCAAAAACATACTGTTTTCAACTTTAAAAGGAGACAAAACACAAGTTTCTGATATATGAGCACATCATTGAACTTTTGAGAAGACATAGTCAATTGTGAAGCTGTTAGTGTGTTCTACAAGTTAGGTAAGAATGTATTAACAAACCACACAATTGGTTAAAAGGCAACAAATTGAATTTAGATAGAGATCCTTTCCAAATGTCAACTAGTAAATCATGTCAGGATATAACATGTTTCTCACTCAGAAAATGACAGCAATGTGCACTTTTGAAATGTCTGTCTTTGGCTGTATAACACGTAATCCAAAAGAACAGTATTTATGACCTACGTTCAAGTAGAGAGGTAGAAAACACCATAAACCATCACAATCCACAGTAGTATGTATCAAACATCTGATTAACCTCATTACATAAATGCTGACTGCTTTTCTTTCAATATTCTATTCATTCACATAATGGAATAAATCCATTCAATGAGTAACACCACACAAGATTACAGAAGCTTTGACATATTCTACTGAATTGCATCACAGCTGCATGACACCAGCACCTGAGAGTGTTAAGCTAGGAGCTTGCCTCCCGTATCTCAGTCTTATCTAAAACATATATATATATACACATATATATATATACATATCTATATCTATATCTATATCTATATTTAATCTATATCTATATCTATATATATATATATCTCCATCAGCTTTAGCCTTTCTTTCATGCAATGGAAAAAAATCTATACAAAATAAAAAAATCTGCAAGAATGTCCACAGCCAACACAATTCATAATCAGTCTTTATTAACCCAAAATTTAAGATCTGCTGACAATATATCTGTGACATAAAATGCACCTCTGATTTGAAAACCAAATTGTTGCAGTCTATCATAAAAGGTGCAGTTCCTTATTTAGATGTATCTAATACATTTAGCATTAAGTTATCCTTCTTTATCATCCTAATGAGAAATGTTCGAATTTTTTTTTAAATAGTAGTGGGTGCTAGTTTCTCAAAGATATAGTTTGAAGACTTTTGAAAAAAATAATCAACTTATTAGGTTAAATCTCCCAGTTCTAGATTCTTTCTAACACATCTCGAACAGTGCAATGGTCTGATTAACCAGCACAATAAAGGAAGAGATATTTAAATGGAAAATTATCCTTGTAATAGTCCAATGTGTAATCAGATCATTAATCATTAGTATAAAATATTAATTATGTTTTTAATCATTAAGAGTTATTTGGGGGATTGTTTTGTGGTTTTGTTTTTGTTAAACACAAGAAGTTCTTCACAGAGTTTTGAGAAAACAAATAATTCATTGGTATTTCTCCTGTAAGGGCCTTGCACAGCAAGTCCTAAGGTCTACTCTAAGACTGTAACTAAAATACTACAATGTCATACCAAAATTTTAATCCCTCTGACATAGAGTATGAGAAAACAAAAATCAGAAATATACTGCAGCCAAACCCTGAAATAATTACTGGTTTTAAAATACTACAAAATTTTTCTTCCATGTATTAAATTGCTTTAATTCAGCAGTGAGAGAATACAAGGTTCATTTTCCTCCCTTTCTCTTTTTTGATTACTTTGCTGCTTTTACTGACACAGTCTAATACATACTATATTAATGACCTAACCAAGAAAAATTTTCTAGATTATTAGTTATTTTCAGATTTTGAGACATACTTCTCTTTTTTTTTTTTTTGCTCCTTACACAGCATTAATTTTCAATAATTTGGGGAGTTTGAATTTCCTTCAGTGCTAACCTTAATCAAGACATTTGTTTTTCTTCAAAATATCCTACATCACAAGACAAGTGAAGTGTACCAGAGACAACTTATATCCTAACATAGTGAGTCACATTCCTTTTTCTTGACCACTTTGACCAAAAAATTAAGACACTGTAAGTGGATATTTGTTTAAATATTTGAAGATTCTACAGAAATGTAAAAACCTTTTCCTATGTCCTGAATACTCACAGATATTGTTGCATGTTTTGCACATACTTAGGTAGACTCTTAACAATCACTGCAAGGCTTTTTTTCCCCTGGTAAGGTTTTCATACAAGTTCTGAAAGCAGTCTATGTGAAGTTTTTTACCTTTGAAAGCTCTAGAGAGATCACTTCTTATGATCTGCAATCCTGAGCCAGGACAACACACTCAACAAGTCCAGTTTCTTCTTTTTTGGTTTAACTTTTTCAAATAAAACCAAAACACAACAAAACCAACAAACCAGTAACAATAAATCTAATTATAAACATTGCACTTATAAAAGAAAAAATGCTTGATCTCTTTATGACAAGGTTAAATATGAACTGCAGCTGACTTGCTTTAGGCTCTTTTTACATTGCTGGTTGTTTTCCTCAGTCAAAACCCAGTTGCTGTATAAGCACTACTAGTTTTCACAGCCAAACTGTATTTTGGACTTAGGTCCAACGAACTTAATTTCTTTCCTTTCAATATGTACTCCTGAAAATAGCTTCTAACCTATCCATAAGGCATGCTTGACATCTTGACATTTTTCACTCTTTGGCATTCCTTTCACCTCTTCAGATGTGACTTTGTTAGACAGGGTTATCCTATAACAATAATCAGCCACTTCAGGATTTGTGATAATAGAAAAGGAAAAAGAAAAGCCTCTCTTCTAAAAGATATAGCAACAAAAAGATCTCCCATGGAGGAAAAAAAAGGCAAGATTAAAAAAATAAATATTTTTTTCACGAATTTTAGTTGCTAAACCACCTAGAGTCAAGGAACCATCCATTTGAGAAGAAAATATGACCTTCCACTCTGTGCCTTTTATCTTGGTCCCACTTTGTGGATATTTTTATAGATCTAACAACTGAACCTTTCCATTTCATGTCAGCTGTGTCACATATATTGTAAGGAGAGAAGATACAACATTGAGTCTTAGATGCTCTTTTAGCCTTTGTCACCTACTTGCCAGCAGGTTACCCAATTCTGATTCTCTGCAGGTTTATCTGGATGTCCAGCATTACAGACTGACTTATTCCACCACTGGAACAGAATTAGACAACTATATAAAGTTAAGAATCCATGAAAGTAGAGATCAATGCCTACATCTCTCTCTCTTCATGATTTTCAGTAAGTCTGTAACTCTTATCAAGTATGATCAGTAATCACTTTTACAAAGGGAATCTCTCAGATCTCTGGTACGAAACCAAACTTGATCTGTATAGTAAACTTTCTGTGATTACAGTGATTGTCAAATATTTGTATTCTGACAAACTGTAACCTGAGTGCAAACATAAACATTGCTGTAGCTAACTAAGGCATAAAACAGATCTGAGCCAGGAAAGAAATCTCCTATGATTTTATCAGGTTCAACCAGTTACCTGAATCTACTGTTAAATGAAAGTATTAGAGTCTCTCAAAAGTGCACTTTTTAAAGGTATAACCTTTTTTTTCTTTCCTTTAATAACTAGATTGGTACATCTAGCTACAAAAACTTTTTCATTATTTAATGGGTCAGCTCTAGATCTATTAGAACATGGCAACTATACATACAAATTTAGTGACTTTAATTTAAAGGTTTCTTATATTTATTAAAAATAACAATAATATGGTGAAATAAAGACACACAGCACCTGTGTCTTTCCATATATATTTTGTGCGAGTTTATCAGAAAGTCAGCCTTCATATGAGCACATACAAGCATATGTCCAGCAAGGTTTTATACCCCCTTTTATCTTCTACAGTAAGCATGCATTTCTGAAAGACATATCAAGAACATTAAACCATATTGCCACCACAACAGCAGTGGAAGCAAACCGTGACCAATGCCTCAATAACTTCCAGGGTAATATCTGACTAGACCTTTTTTTTTGAGGAGAAAAGAAGTAAATCTTTAGACTCAAAATTATTTCAACTGTCCTGTAACCTACAGACACAACAATGACTTTTGAAAATGATGCAGAATTTCAGGTAACACCAGGAACTACCCAAAAATAATTTTAAAAAAATCTGAAGAGAGATTTCTGTCCATGTTCTCAAGCTATTTCCAAGTAACATTCTATGCAGCTGTTTTGACCTCACTGATGTTGCATGAGGAATTAATCAGCAAAATTTCTGGCTCATTAAGTTCAGAGTTAATTTCTGGGAGACCTGTTCATTAAGCAGTGTTCTTTCCACGGTTCTCTAAATTTATTTAAAATAAAATCTAATCTCCTATTGAGGCATCACTGCCCACTTGCTCACTGGATAAAAATATAATGTTACAAGGAAGAAAACTTTCATTTGGATCCAATCACAGCAAGACAAAAAGCAAAAAAAGAAAATCCAGAAAGAAATATTTTTATCATCAAATCTATGACATATTTTGCTAGTTTTCCACCCATCTTTTCACACTTTTAGAACTACACAGTTGTTGCTAGCTTTCTTTTTGGCTGACAGTAAGTTAAGTCAAAAAGCAAAAAGTTACCTTCCACAACATGCCCCAGTTACTCACTAGCATCTTTCTTCTCATGGACCCTCAGGTCCACTAGCTTAACTTCATACACAATCAGAGCTAGTGCTGATCATAATATTTAGTGCCAAATCAAACTTCGCTTTTAAGTTCAAGATATTTGACAGATATACAGTAAGGAGAGGCTACAAATGCAAGTCTACTGTCAGACAGGTGGCTATAATAATTTCTGGCAGGATGTAGTGAAGAGCAGCCGAGGTACGCTCAGAGTGTAATCTTTCCTCCAAGCTCAGTAGCAACCAAGTCAGCATTTCAGACCACAGCCTCAAAGTTTTGGAGACAGATGAGAGGAAGAAGTGGCAGATTATCACAGTCAGAACACTAAACTCTTTTAGAGATTGGCTATGGCTTAAGAAAAAAAACTCTGTCTTATGGAACTAAAAAATGAAAACAAAACTCTTCAGTTTTCTAGGCAAGTTTGCATTTATATAATAATCAAAACCAGTAAAAATATGGAACCATGAGAATTCTCACAAGGCAGTGTGTAATAAAACTACAATATAAGATTTTTTCGAGGACTGGCTACATTAATACAATGCTACAGGAAGTAGCTGATGTGAAACCCAACAGCATACAAAATTCACATTCACACAACAGCATATGCAATTCTTTGCCTCCCTTGATCATCTTATAGTTAAAAAAGTCAAATCCAGAGCTTATGCATTGGGTACATGTAAACCTTGTCTCTGGAAACCAAGTTGTTGCCAAGTCCTACAGACCCTGGGTAAAAGTTAGGCAGTGGTTCAGCCCCTTGGGTTATTTATATAACAAAGACCCATCATTAAATACAAATAAATGCTGACTGCCACACAAGATAAAAACTGCTCTCTTGCAAGTAAGGAAACAGCAAATTCACCTTCTTCTTGGGCTCCAGATTCATTGTTTAGCCAAAAGTATGTGCTTCCTTTCTGCTTACTTCAAATAAAATTTATTCTCTGCTAATTACACAATGCCTAAAATAAAAAAAAAAAAGGGAGATCTTACTGAGATAGCATTGGAAATATTCATTTAACATAGTCACTTTCCAGAAACTGGATTAGGAGTTGTTTGTAGTCCTAGTTCTGTACAAGAGATCATAAATTTCAAATGGGAATATCAAAGGTACTTGCAAATGTTAACTCAGTAGTTTTAACCCTTCATGTTAGATAAAAGACAGGCTGTCATTAATTAACACCAGAGAGATGCCATGTTTCCTTTCTCCATGGTCATCAGTCTGTAACATGTTCAAAAATATAACACACTGTTTCCATGGAAAAGAAAGAAAAGGCAAGAATGTAGCTCTTACTTTTATAATTTTTATCTGGATAGAATACACTCTGATTTTTATGCTGGGAAGAAAACAAAAATATAAATTACCATTCTCTCTCAAAAAAGTAGAAAATAAGTTAGATGTTTCTAAGAGGCACTACAACACCAAAAATGATATACTGTATGTGCTCCTTCCAAGAAATAGAAACATTTGATTATTTTGAAGTAGCTGTCCAGAGCTGGAAGCTGAACTCAATTATGATTCTATCAGGTGCCAGCTAATGCATTCAATATTATTTGAGAGAAGATGAAATATAGTAGTCCATGCAAATCAGAATGGAAAGGCCTCTCACTAAGCTGATGCTGAGCTGCAGCTTGCCCATGAATAGGTTGCACAGTCAAGATACAAAAAACTAATGCATTAAAACTAAAGGATAAAATCAACTTAGCAGAATAATATAAATGTACGTTTGTTTCAAAAACAAACTCCTGAAGAAGATAAAGCAAAAAAACAGATAACATGGTATTATTCTTTTTTGTAAAAGGTCACAAGTAATTAAAAAAGATGATATGAATGCAATGTCTGCATTATTTTCTGTGTCCATCTGCAAGAGTGCCCATCTGTATTTTCTCTACACAATTTAGCATATGCTGGGAAGAGATAATAATAAGGTTGTTTGAGATTTCTCCAAAGGTTGCACAATGCACTACACATTAACATTTATTTAGGATTATCAAAAGCTACAGGGAAAATTAGGAAATTATTAAACATATACAGAAATGGAGCGGTAGAGTTGGTCCTTTAGGGCAGTAGATGCTTTCTTATGCTTAATGCCAGCTAGGCCCCAACCCACTAAGAAAAGCACTACAGATTAGTATTTTCTGCCAGGCCATGCTGTAAATTAACGTCCTTAATTGTACTGGCATGGTGCTCGAGGGAAAAAACTAATTCTAAACTCAGAGAAATCAGAAGAACTTTTATTCTGCTCTACTAAGCAAGAGGGTTATTTCCTTAGATAAGGAAATATTTTAAGCAGACAAAGAATGTTTCTGTCATCCTTATTTTCTAGAATGATCTGGTGTTCATCTGAGTAATTTTGTTTTAAGAGCTTAAACTTCTTTGCTTCAGATAATACTCCAGTGCCAAACAAGTCTTTGATCCTCCTGGTCATCACTTTTTTTCTTACCCCAAGATGACATAAATATTTTGTTTCACCTTCACAGGTTCATCTTTTCCTTTGGCCTTAAAAATGTAAAACTCCGTAAATCAATTCTGCTCTTGCCATTATGCCAAACAAGTCACTTACCCTTCTTTTGCTCCAAGTCTTGAATTTTTCCATTCACTTATGCTCTTGCCTCTCCACAAATACTCTTACCTCTCTCAAAACTATATTTTTTTTGGAAGAAGGGTACTTGATTTAGTAATCAGTGCACGTAAAAAAAGTATCCTTTAAAAAATGTGTCTATCTCTCTAAACTGGTTTCTCTAATTACTGAATTTTGACATGGATGTTCACATCCAAAGTGACTAGAAATGATCACTTAACAGATTCAATACATTTCCAAGTCAGACAAATATAATGCTGAAGACTTAGAACTGAATTTATCCCTGTGAAATCACCAACAGCTCCACAGAACTCTACAGATTGCTATTTCTAAAAAATAGCAAATGATAAAGTCAACACTTACTGCAAATAAGACTGCAGAGTGAGCAATAAGAGTAAAAATGTAGGTAGAAAGGACTTTTGGAGATACAAAAAGTTCAGATTCCTCCCCAAGGCTTGGCTACCTTCTAAGTTTTATTGGGTTGTTTTTGGGCCATGTCCAGATGAATTTTAAAAACATTGAAGTCTGGAGGTCTCTCTGTAAACAACTTGTCCTAGTGCTCAACCTTGCTCCTTGTGATCTTCAAATCCAACAGGAATCTCCTTCATTGACACTTGTGGCCACTGTCCCCTGCCCTATTGCTGCGCACCTCCCAGAGGAGCCTGGCTCTGACTCCTCTACTGTTGCAACTAGCTGCCTGCAGTGCCCTTTCTCTTGTCTCCTGGCAATACAACTGCCAGAAAATCAAGGCCTCCCACTCATCACTATATTTGCTTGACCTCCTTCTTGTTCTGGAGCCCTGCAAACTTGGCACAGCTGTTCCACTGCAGTAGAAGAAGAGAATTCTGTGCCCCAACCCAAGAGCTGTGCCCACCCTTCCTTGCTGTAAGGGCACTTTCCAGCTGTAATGCATATCCCACTAGATCCCTGCGCCTCTTTCCGAGTGACTATGGACAGCCTGGCTCTATCACGGCACTGGGTAATCCCAAATTAGATGCAGAACTTCTGCTGAGCTGTCTTTGTGAAGCATATTTATACAGAGTTTTAAGACAGATTTTTAAGACAGAGTTTTCTTTAGGACTCCTGTCCTAAGAAACTTAAGCCTAAACTAGACGGGACAAGTAGGTGAGATAGGATAAAAATTAACTGTTCAAGAAAGACAAGTCATTAAAAAGAAGGCCGGTTAAAATTTCTGAGACTGATTCAGAGGGACCATAAAGACAAATGCAAATTCAGGAGCTTCTGTTTAAAGTGTGGGGGGACAGATAACTCAGAAACTCAAATGCAGAAATGGGTGATAGAAATAAACAAAGCAATAGTATTAGAGGGCTACCTGACTGAAAGGCATAAGAATAAAAGAATGATTGAAAGCAAAATAAGGTTATGTACAACCTTAGGCCTGTCGCTCATGTCTTCATTCAGCTATTTATTTTTCACTTCTGAGATTCCAATTAGGCAACATCAAAGATACCACAAGGCACTTTAGGTACAAAAAGGTCTTCAAAAGGAAAAGTAGTACTGCAGTGTGTCTGTACTATCTGACAAGGAAGAGTTTAATAAGCCTCTACTGCACTTGCACAATGAGGAGTGAAAAGTATGACCTTAAAATATAAGTGATGGAAAGAAATAAGCATGTGCCTGAAAGGAAATCTCAAATTCATCATCCTCAGCTTTCAAAGACAAACTTTAAACAAAATGGAGAGAGCTGGAAATACCTATTCATTTTGCTTGTGAGAAAAACCAATCTCTCATGCCTTTAGGCAGTGCAGAATTATGTGGTCTTTTGAGCTGAAAAAGTGCAAACTGTAGAGGATCAGACTGAATAAATGTTAAGATACCAGTCTCACAGGGCCTTTGGGAATCTACACAATAACAATATTTTTGTGATGTCACACACAGGAATGGTGTATTTGTTGTAGTTTTATACAACTTGCAGAGTAACCAAATAAAAATGAAAGGATGTGTGTGCAACAAGGAATAGAGTCAAAGACAAAGGAAATATCTTTATAAGAGCATGTAACACATATAAAAAGACCCATCATTTTAAGATAAGTTGCAAAAAAAGAAGGCAAAACAAACAAGCAAAGAAAAAAAAAACACAAACCACCCAAAAAAACCCCACACCAAACTGATACCTTTCAACTAGGCTATGCAATAAGAAATACTAAATGGAAAAACATTAATCTATTTCAAGTGTTGAAAAGTTGGTCTGGTTAGTAGGGCTCTTTCTCCCAGTTTATGTAAAGATTTGACATGTAGAATTCATTTAGTCCTTATAGCAAGAAGAAATCTCCTTATCATAAGTAAAGCAGACACTAGCAACTGGATGAGGAAGAGTTTCCTAAATCTGTAGAGTTTATTAAAGCACTACTGTTACAGTTGTTGCAGAGTTGCAGATAGGATAAGAGCTGTATCCTACATCCAAAAATGCAATGCATATATATATGTCTGAAGAAGGCTTTTTGAAAAAGTACTCATGTCGACCTTGTTGCAAAGATCTGCCCTCCTCAAGACAAATTTTTTGTGCACTTTATTCAGTCTACAAGAATGGTGGCAGCTATGCAGAAGCGCTTTGGTCTTCGTGATGGGAAGGTTAATACCAGAGTCCACCTCCATTGCAGAATTTCTTTCTGTGCTGTTAAGCAGAAGTATTGATAAAAAGCTGAGGCCCTTGGCTGAGGATCTCAGTATATCTCAAGGTTAAGGCTCAACTCAATATGCAAATATATTTTGCCCTGGTGAGCCAAAATTAGGCAGAAGATAGGTATAATTTTCAATATCTAGTATATTGTTTATAATATCACAAAAAGTATTTACAAGCCCTGATTATTTGGTCTAAGCCCATAATCCTCTTTAGGAATAAGATATCTACTGCATAAATACCTTCTTGAGGGGGAAAAATCAACTTCTTTGTGTGGCAAACTGTAAAAACTAACTACATCTTCTTTTGTAAAAAAAAAAAAGAGATAAGAAGGCATAAAGGAGCTGACTCTAATTGACACCTTTCCTACAATAATCTGGAACAATACTTCAAGAAGAGCAAAAAGCAGGTTTAGTCATGCCTTTCTTTTTTTGTATCATATGCCAAAAAAAGGTTTCAATCTCTTTCTTAAATGACATACATTTACTTCCTAATTGAATTCTTTATTTCATCTCTTTTATCCTTTACTTTCTACCCTTTTTAATCAATTGTTAAAATTGGTCAGCAGAATTGCGCATCAGGTACACAACATTTCCTTTCATTGGCATGAGATACATGGGAGACAGGAGCTCAAAAGGCAGTCATTATGTGCAGTCCATAAGCTATCATTTCCTGCCGGCAGTGTATGTTCACAGTTATAACAGGAATGAGGCCAAATTTGATTTAATCTATCCATTTGAAGTTCCTTTTTTCTGCAATTAGTCAAAGTCCATCTTTGTTCCATATATAATGTTCTTTTGTCAGGACTCTACAAAAATGGAGCAAAGAACTTGCACCTTTAATGTAGCTACAGCTAAAATAAAGACAGAAGTAAAAACACAGAGTGGGAAGTAATGAAAAAGTCATTAAAAAGTCTAAAGACAAAATGGAAAAAGTGGAGAACTGGGAAGATAAGAACTCAGCAGGAATAACAAATGCCCCATCCTCAGATGCCGTGAAGGTTCACCATTACCTACCAGAGAGGTAGCTGTCTGGTGTTCAGAACGCTCAGCAGGACCTCACAATGAAGTAATCAGGCATTATAACATTCTGCCTGGGAGTAGCTTACCTATCTAATGTTTCTATCAGAAAATAAATAATTGCTGTGTACTCATAAATTCAGTAAATATCTTCTTGCAAGTCTCTGAGGATGATAAGAGTTGTTCAAATAAAAGTGTCACAGTAGAGAAAGAGTATAGGAAAGAAAAGAATGGTTTGATTAAAGATTTATCTATTGGTTTGAATTTACTAACACTGCAGTTTTTAGAATAAGAAAATGAAGTTGACCTTCAGGTTTGCAGAAGATAAACAACTTTGCCAATTCAGAAAATCAGTTGATATTGTTAAGTCTCAGTGTTGATAAAACAGTATTTTTCAAACAGCTGCCTCATTTTGAATCTGTCTTTTGTGAAACATCATGAAAACATAGAGAAGAGCAAAGTATTTCCTTTAGGGCTAACACTGTATGTAGATATTACAGAAATGTCGTTATAAAAAACTTTGATGTCACAGCACGATCACCAGCAATCTACAAAGATTGACTAGATAGACTGACAGGCTAAAGACCTTGTCTACAAGTCAATTTGTATGATGTTCTTTTTCCAGTTCTCATTTTCCTGAACACAGTATTATTGCCAGAATGTTGACAATCTTCAGAACACAAAAACCAATTCTACATCAATGTGCCTCTAATTAGTCCGCAGATGCCATAAACCTACTTAAGTATTAACTAATATTTTTCAAAAAACATAAACCTGAATCTAAAAAGTGCAGATTTCGGGGGGGGGGGGGGGGGGGGCCCATTAAGCTTCA